>NC_138186.1:114345497-114770578 GCF_964194105.1 Spermophilus citellus | reverse complement strand
GCAAGGCAAGCACTGTACCAACTGAGCTATATCCTCAGCCCTACACTGTGGATCTCAAATGCTTAGATAGGTGGTAGACAGACTGAAAAATGACTCCTGTCACATACATGGATGCACGCCTGTGATTCCAGCTAATTGGGAGGCTGAGACAGGAGGATTACAAACTTGAAATTAGCCTGGGAAATTTAGTGAGATCTTATCTTAAAATAAAATAAAAGGGGCTTGAGGGTGTTGCTTGATGTAGAATGTTTGCCTAACATGTGCAAGGTTCCATCCCTTATACCCCAAACCCCAAACTCCCATTAATTCCTGTCCCTGGTATTTACATGCTTGTGGAATCTTTTCCCCTTTGAATTATAGGCAGGACCTGTGGCTTGCTTCTAACCAACAGACTGTACAAGGGTGTTATGATGTCACTTCCATGATTGCATCACACATGGTATGACTTGCATCTTGCTAGTGGGCTCTCTCTATTGACTCTTTCTCTCTTGCTGGCTTTAATGAAATAACACACTATCAGGAAAGACCCACATGGCAAAGAATTTGAGTGACTTCCAATTGGCAGACAGCTTTGAAGTAAGGCCCCTAGTCTGATAGCCCACAAAGAATTGAGTCCCACAAACCATGATGTGAACTTGGAAATGAATCCTTCCCTAGTGGAGCCTCAGATTAGGAGCCACTGCTCAGCTGACACTTTGACTGTAGCTTCATGAGAGATCTTGAAGCAGAGGACTGAGCTAAACTATACTGGATTCCCAACTCACAGAAACAGCAAGGTAATATGCTGGGGATCGAACCCAGGGCCTTGTGCATGCAAGGCAAGCACTCTGCCAACTGAGCTTTATTCTCAGCCCCAGGAATGTGTTCTTCAAGCTGCTGAGTTTGGAGTAATTTATTATTACTGTAACAGATAACCAAATCAGTACTGTATTATATAATTTTCCATAGCTAATAACACCGTATTACAGATTGGGTAAGTTTCAAGGAAAATGGATTTATATTGGCTCATAGTTCTGAAGATACAATGTCCAGGACCATATCTAGAGATGACCGTCTTTGCTGGCAGAGTCCCAAGGTGGTGCAGAGCATCACTTGACAAAAGACTGGGTGGTATTCATGAGTGTGTGTGTCTTTTCTGGTCCCTTTCCCTTTTCTTATAAATCCACTAGGACTCAATCCTAGGGAATTGAATCTCTAATGACTTTATCTAATTCTAAATAACCTCTCAAGGTCCATCTCTAAACACCACAGTCAGATAAAGGTTTTACCATCTTAGTACCTCACAACGGGGATTACATTTTAACACACAAAGCCTTGGGGATCATGTAAATTAAGGTAAGATAGAAGAACTAAGAAACAGTTAAAAAGGAGGCATAACCAGGCGCTGTGGCACATGCTTGTAATCCTAGTGGCTTGGGAAGTTGAGGCAGGAGGATGGAGAGTTCAAATTCAGTGTCAGCAATTTAGCAAAGGCCTGAGCAACTCCGTGAGACCCTGTCTCTACTAAAATATAAAAATGGGCTGGGGATGTGGCTAGTGGTTAAGTGCCCCTGGGTTCTATCCCGGTACCAAAATAAACAAACAAACAAATAAATAAAAAAGAGGCATAAAGGAAGGACAGGAAATAAGTTTTTAATTCAAAAGTTCTGCAGCCTTTTCCAGGGTTGTGACCTGTCACTCCCTTAGTCAGTCTCTCTTGCAGGTCTGTTACTCCCAAATTCCTGGGAAATCTGTAAATCTACCTGTGCACTGTTAATGAACAAATAGATTAAGCAAATAAATGAATAAATAGATTAAGCAAATAAATGAATAAATAGATTAAGCAAAGAGAGACATTATATCTCAAGGAAGATATAATTTAGGGGAATTTCCAGTGGATCAGATAAAGAAGATGGTATCAGCCTAAGAATCAGGAGAGTGACCAGACCACCAGAGAGCCATCTTGAGATCACTGATACCATTCCTACATACCTCTCTATACCCACCCCTCACCAAGTTTCCTTTATAAGAAGAGCCTGGAACCCCAAAATCATGTCCTTCCTCTTCAGATGGTCCACATTCTCCCTTGGATATGTATTCCTTGCTTTACCCCCAAAAGGCATCATTGTGCAAAGATTGTCCCCATTCTTCTAGGATTATGTAGCTACTTTCTAAAATAAATGTCTGTCTATGCCTCTGGCTAGTATGTGCTGAATTTTTCCCTCGTGTAGGCCAAGAACCCTGCTGGTCTCGAGTCCATTCCCCCCTTTCTCCAGGAACTCCTCGGACTGTTTCTCAGAGACACATTCTTATCTTGTGACAAAACCATATCTTGGCCATAGCATGAACCAAAAAAGAATGCAAAATGTTTCAAGAATGGTTGACTATTTATTATTACTATTTTTACTTTTCGTGGTGCTGGGGATTGAACAGGGCTTCTCACACGCTGGGCAAACACTCCACCACTGGGCTACATCCCTAGCCTTTAAGTTTTGAATATTGATGACATGCTTAAATGATATTATTTAGAGATATTGGTGTCTTAATCTGTTATCTGTTGCTATAAAAATGCTTGAGCCAGGCCTAGTGACACACACTTGTAATCCCAGCTACTCTGGAGGCTGAGGCAGGAGGATCAGTGTCACCACTGGGACAAACTTCTAGCACATGAATCTTTGGTGGACAAATCACATCCAAACCTTAATACTAGGTCAAATAAAATATTTTATCAAAATTAACTTTACCTATTTCTTTTTACTTTTTTGTGCAGCTAATAGAATTTTTTTTTTTTAAGAGAGAGAGAGAGAGAGAGAGAGAGAGAGAGAGAGAGAGAGAGAGAGAGAATTTTTAATATTTATTTTTTAGTTCTCGGCGGACACAACATCTTTGTTGGTATGTGGTGCTGAGGATGGAACCCGGGCCGCACGCATGCCAGTCGAGCGCGCTACCACTTGAGCCACATCCCCAGCCCCTAATAGAAAATTTAAAAGCTGTGATTTACTTTTTTTTTCTTTTTTTAAAAAAGTATATTGCACAGCCCAGTATAGAACTCCAGGGAGACAGAATACAGCTCAATGGTAGAGTACCAGACTTGCATGCACCAGCTCTAGGTTCAGTTGCCAGTACGGCAGAGTTCCAGGGAGACAAGAATTTCATGTAGCCAGGTAGCCCTGCGTGCTAGGAGTCATATTCTTAGCATTAGCCTCTCACTTATTGAGGCATGCTATTGAAACAGAAAGTATTCTATCTCTTCTGGAAAAGAATGCTCCACCTTTTTGGAAAGAGGTGAAAGCTGTTGTTTAATTTGTGCCCAAAGGTGAAATCTGCTTAGTTTTTTTTTTTTTTTTTTTTTTTTTTTTTTAAGTAGTAGTACTGGGAATCAACCCAGGGCCTCATGTGCTAGGCATATGCTCTACCACTGAGCTACATGCCCCAATTCTTTAGACTTCTTAGTTTTGGATGCTGCCTTCAGGGTTTAATTTGTTTCAAATTAACAGCAAGTGGCAGATGCAATTAAAGGGTGGGGGGAACAAGCAACAACTTAGCACAATATTTTGAAGTTCTTTATTTGCTATGGCAGCTACACATTTAGGGAATAAATGCTAATTGTTTTGAATTATTTGTTTATGCATTGTGTCTATGTGTTTGCCTCTTTGTTGATTAATTCACCACAACTTATGCAGCATCCTTTGTGGCTAATTAACAAAGTCATAGTGCCAAGGACTAGTGATCCTGAACCTAAGGCGGCTCTTTCAAACCACACCCCCTCTGGAGGCTCCCCCTGGGCAAATTCTCCCACCAGGCTCCCCTAGGAATTGCTGCTGTCAACATGATTGATGCTAATAGAGGTTGCTCTAAACTTTCAGTGGGTTAGGACAGAAAAAAAGTGTTGAAAATAACTAGAAGGTAACAGAGACATTTAAGTCCCCTGGGCAGTAGAACTAGTTGTGCCTTTAAATTAATATTTTAAGGGGCTGGGGATGTGGCTCAAGCGGTAGCGCGCTCGCCTGGCCTTGCGGTGCGGCCCGGGTTCGATCCACAGCACCACATACCAACAAAGATGTTGTGTCCGCCGAGAACTAAGAAAAAATAAATAAATATTAAAATTCATTCTCTCTCTCTCTCTCTCTCTCTCTCTCTCTCTATCCCCCTCTCACTCTCTCTCTTTAAAAAAAATAAATTAATTAATATTTTAAAATATTTGTACTGGGGCTGAGGGCATAGCTCTGTGTAGAGCATGTGCTTAGAATGTGTGTGGCCCTGGGTTGTATTCCCAGCACCAAAAATAAATAAATAAACGAAATAAAAATAAAAGCTACCTTAACTTCCTTCTTTCCCTCCCTCCTATACTGGGGAGTGAGCCCAAGGGCACTTAACCACTGAACCATATCCCCAACCTTTTTTTGTATTTTATTAGAGACAGGGTCTTGCTGAGTTGCTTAGGGCCTTGCTAAATTGCTGAGTTTAGGGCTAGGGATGTAGCTCATTTGGTAGAGTGCTTACCTTATAGGCATCAAGGCCCTAAGTTCAATCCCCAGCATCAAAATAAATAAATAGGTAAGTAAATTGCTGAGTTTGGCTTTGAACTCAAACCTTCCTCCTGTTTTAGCCTCCCAAGCCACAGGGATTAAGGTGTGTGTGTACCACTGTGCCCAGCCCATTTTTTAATTTTTTTATGTTGAGACAAGCTTTCACTAAGTTACTTAGGGCCTCACTAAGTTGCTGAGGCTGGTCTTGAACTTGATACTCCTGCCTCAGCCTCCTGAATCTCTGGGATTACAAGCATGTAACATTGTGCTTGGCTGAGGAGGATTTTTTAAATTAAAAAAAAAATGTTTTTTTTTTTTGAGTAGGGTGTTTTAATTGATACATAATATTTGTACATATTTATGGAATACAGTGTAGTAATTTGATGCATATACACAATCTATAATGATCAAGTCAGGGTAATTAGCATTTCGGTCTCCTTACAAATTTATCATTTCTTTTTGTTGGGAGCCTTCAAACTCCTCTCTTCAGCTTCTGTTTTTAAAAAATTGTTTTTATTTGTTCTTTTTAGATATTTGTAATAGTGGAGTATATCTTGACATATTATACATACATGGAATATGACTTATTCTATTTGGGATCCCATTCCTGCGGTTGTACCTGGTGTGGAGTTTCACTGGTCATGTATTCATATATGAACATAGGAAAGTTCTGTCTGATTCATTCCTATTCACATCCCACCTTCCTTCCCTTCATTCATCTCTGCTCGATTCAAGGAACTTCTATTCTTCCCTTCCCTCCCATTGTGTGTTAACATCTACATATCAGAGAGAACATTCAGCCTTTCTTCAACTTCTTCTTTTCTTTTTTTAATAATTGACTTTAAAAATTATTTATTTGTTCTAATTAGGTATATATGACAGCAGAATGCATTTCAATTCATTGTGCATAAATGAAGCACAACTTTTTATTTCTCTGGTTATATCTTCCACTTCTTTATAAAATATTTAATAAAGTATTGTAAATGATAGCTATGTCCCTATGCAAAACCCTAGAACCTATTCCTTCTATTTTGGTAATAATCATCTAAACCTTCTTCTATCCTCCCTCCCCTCCCCCAGTTTTGTTATCTTCTAATGACACCTCTTTTTGTGTGTGTGTGTGTGTGGGGGGGGGGTACTGAGTATTAAACCCAAGAGCTCTCTACTGCTAAGCCATAACACCAGCCTCCTTTTATTTTTTATTTCAAGAGAAAGAGTCTTGCTAAGTTGTTGGGCCTTGAATTTGCCTAGCATGTGTGGGGCACTGGGTTTGATCCTCAGCACCACATAAAAATAAAATAAAAGTATTGTGTACACCTATAACTAAAAATAAATATTAAAAAAAGAGAGTAACGAGAGGAACTTTTTTTCCCCCCATCGGAATCTTTTTTTTTCTTTTTTTTTATTGGTTGTTCAAAACATTACAAAGCTCTTGACATATCATATTTCATACATAAGCTTCGAGTGAGTTATGAACTCCCATTTTTACCCCAAACACAGATTAACTTTTTTGTTTTAATTTGGAGATCTACATACAAATGTATGGCTCTCGGTTGAGAAATCTTTCAGCCCTGCTAGTTAAATTCATCTGTCCTATTTTAATAGCTGACTAGAACAGAATGCTTCTTCCTTAGAGTAACATGTTGAAAGTAGATTGAATAATATGTAAGTCAGCATCTGCTTTAGATATTGGTGAGTGGAATCCTGAAGAATCATGTTAACAGATTTAGAAATGATTTCATGAAGTCTGAAAGTGCAGTCCCTGTTTCAGGCTCCATGTAATATTTCATTAAATGCACCATTGTTCTTTGGGGCTATGAAAACACTTTATCCAATTTTCCAGGCTACTTAAAATCTTACTATTCTCTGGTGACAGAAGAGTCCCTCCTGCTTTAGACCTAGAAGAATGTGAAAGAAAAGGGATGGGGGTGTAACTTGGTGGTTGAGTGGGCTTTACATATGCAAAGTTCTGGGATTCCATACTCTGCACCAAAAACAAAACACAACACCCCTACCCTTACCGAAAGACAAACAAAACAAAACAAAAAACCCTGAGAAAATCAAAGAGACATAGAAATGAGACTAGAAATCATACAGGTGTAAAATATACATATAATTCCCTACTCTTCCAATTTCATTGTTTCCAAGCAGAGGATCACTGAGGGTCTGGCTGCAAATGGCAAATGATGTAGGACTTTTGTGGTCTGGAAACTCTTTTCTGTGAGGTGGAAGTGGGATTTCATTCCTGTTAGAACTTAATTATCCCAATTAGGCCTTGAGTCTGCCTCCTGCCCTGGGGTGGGCGGGGAATTTTAGAAAGGTCCTTTATACAGAAGGAGCCCACCCAGCTGAGGCCTTTCTCTCAGGCCAACCCAGCCTGCTGGAACTCCCTTATCCCCAGCCTTGGTAATCTGAGGCAATGGCTGGGAGAAAAAAATGTGGACACCTATGATTTCTCTTCACTTTTTCTATAGCTCAGCTCTTCATTTTTACTGAAGGTTTTTTTTTTTTTTTTTTCTTTTTTGTGCTGGGGACTGAACCCAGGGCCTTGTGCATGTGAGGCAAGCACTCTACCAACTGAGCTATATCCCCAGCCCCCCTGAAAGCTTTTTTGTGTGTGCTATCTGGACCTGAGAGAATGTGGTCTCACAGTTGTCACAGGTTGAGTGAGCTGAGGCACAGTTGTCATTTCTGTTCATGAACCTAGGAGTGATGGAAGGAGGGTCCTGAGACACAATTCTGAGGTCCCAGAGACTGAGTTGGTTTTTCCACATATTTGCTTTGTGGGAGCTGGGGAGGGGAAAGTCACGAAGGCATTCACTTGTTAATTTATTTAAATTATTTGTGGATAAGTAATGGCACCAGCTAGTATAACAATGAAAAAATGCATTTCATTTCTGTGCCCTGGCCATCTTATTTCCTCTTCTCAGTGGCAAGAACTATCATTTTTCATGTCTCTTTGGAAATATTTCCTTTGACTTTTTAAACACAGCACCATACTCTATACACTGTTACATATCTTCCTTTGTTTTTATTTAAGAGTTCATCATGGAGATTTTCCACTCCTTGACATTTTATGCTCTTTTGCACTTTTGAATGATTTCATAATATTTTATAATCTTGATATGCTATCATTTCCTCAGCCAGGCCTCTCTTTTTGGGTAATTTCGTTTCTAATCCTTTACTGTTACCAACAGTGCTGCAACACTTTTTGCTTTTATGCAAACTTATCTGTAGGCTAAATTCCTAAAACTAGAATTGCCAGGTCAAAGGGGAATACAATATTAACACTGATAGATATCAAGTGCCCTTTCCATAATCCCATCTGCATGGATGGGAGGGCCTGTTTTCTCATATCCTTGTCAACACAATGGACACAGGAAATTTAAGTTTTGGCCCAAGAGATTAAGAATTCCTTCTTTTTCTTTCATTTCCTTAATAACAACAACCCCCTCTAGGATGTTTTTATTTTTTTTTATTATTTTTTTAATTTTTATTTTTTTATTGGTTGTTCACAACATTACAAAGCTCTTGACATATCATATTTCATACATTAGAATCAAGTGGGTTATGAACTCCCATTTTTACCCCAAATACAGATTGCAGAATCACATCGGTTACACATCACATTTTTACATACTGCCATATTAGTGACTGTTGTATTCTGCTACCTTTCCTATCCTCTACTATCCCCCATCCCCTCCCCTCCCATCTTCTCTCTCTAAGTTGTTTTTATAGGTAAGTATTCTATTTCTCAATTTGCATTTAAAAATAGTCTCTTCACTTTGCTTTCTTGTTGATGAGGCTTAGAATCTGAGGGAATCTGAATGACTATAGAAGGGAAACAAATGAACTTATTGTAAAAGAAATTCATTGTGATTTCTTAACTTCCTAAGGCTTCAAATATTCAGGGCTTTTTATAGTCAAGACAAGGGAGAGATTTTGTTTTTTTTGACAGTGAGTGCTGAGGGTCCTTGTGGCCAGCAGGGGGCATCACATCCTCACTGAGAATCAGGCTACAACTCCACTGCCTGATTCAACAGGCTCAAACTGGGACTGAGAACCTCAAAAGTCACAATACAAATTCCCTTTGTTGCCTTCACTGTCATGTCATGGTTGGAGCAGCCTGGAATGGGGAACGAAGCTGAGCTAAAAGACCAGGATAAACTAAAATATTCAATGCCAGCTAAGTGTCTATGTGGCCTTGGGCAAGTTACTTATCCTCTTTGTGCCTCAAAATGAAAACTTTACTAATGCCATCCGCCTTACTGACCTCACAGATGCACAAATGAAATGCCACATGAGAAGGTGCTGGAAAAAGCAGCAAGTGCTCTTACACTTGAAAGAGCTAAAAAGCCATGATATAATGAATATGGAAATGGAAGTGGCAGCTTATTGAGTCCTAACTGTGTGCCAGACACTCTTCTAAATATACACATTAACTCAGTTTAGATTATACCCTTGTACAGTAGGTATTATTAGACCCATTTTGTACATGAGAAACTTGAGGTGTTGGGAGGTTGAGAAGCTCATCCAGAGTCAGGTGTTAGAAAGCAGTGGAGCAGGATTTAAATCCAGGTCTGACTTCAGACTCTGCTGTTCTGGGTCTTCATTATTTCTCTCAGTTCAGCACTTGGAAATTTAAGTATTACTCTTGCAGTATTACTCAGAAGAGAACCAGCATGAAAAAAATCAAGCTGCATGCTATCTCATGGAAAAATATGAAAGCCAAGTTATGCCTTTCCCCATGTTAATTTATGCAATTGGCTTCAAAATCATTACATGAGATACTGTCTTGATAAAATGGAAGTTGAATGAGTTAAAAAAAAAAAAAAAAAACCAAAAAAACTTCAGGATAACCAGTAAGGGTCTCTATTTAGTCTAGTGGCATGCAGAAAAGTAAAGAAGAACTATGGAAAGCCAGGAGAGGAGGAAGAATTGGAAGAAATAATTTCAAAAAAGAAGCCAAAAGGAGAATTTTCATTAGGTTTCTTGAGTTTCTAGCTGTATAGGATCATAGGATAGATGGGGGATCATGAAAGAGAACTTCTCAACCTGGGATAAGTCTCCAAGGCATAGAATTGCCAAGTTCCTGGGAAACACCCATTGTACAAAGGCCAGGGGGAAGTTTTTTGCAGATGGGAATGAGGGTGGGTGGGTTTTTCTGTGCACTATACTGTCTCTTTAGCTGGTAAGGAGAAGGTTCACAAAGTGCAGTTCCTGAGGGCCTCACAAATTTTGGGTATTATTTATAGCATGATATTTCTTTAATGAATCACAAAACTACAAAGAAGGGGGCTGGGGTTGTGGCTCAGCGGTAGAGTGCTTGCTTCTCATGTGCGAGACCCAGGGTTCGAGCCTCAGCACCACATAAAAATAAATAAGTGAAATAAAGGTGTGGTGTCCAACTACAACTAAAAAATAAACATCAAAAAAAAGGACAACCTTATTGGGCTGGGGATGTGGCTCAAGCGGTAGTTCGATCGCCTGGTATGCGTGTGGCCCGGGTTCGATCCTCAGCACCACATACCAACAAAGATGTTGTGTCCGCCGAGAACTAAAAAATAAATATTAAAAATTCTCAAAAAAAAAAAAAACCACAAAGAAGGTAAGTACCTCCTAGTTCCTGACGATGAGGTTTTTAATAATGGTATGTATTTTCATCTCCACTTTACAAATGAAAAAACTGAGGCTTTTCGCCTCAAATAAAGTAGTGTAGATAACATTTGAATTGGGGGAGCCTGGCTTCAGAAGCTGTATTCTCTCTCTCTCTCTCTCTCTCTCTCTCTCTCTCTCTCTCTCTATTGCAGCGGTAGGGATTGAACCAGGACATAGTACTGCTGAGTGACTCCATAGCCCATCTCATCATGTCAATACCAAGAAGGAAGGGAAGAGAGGGGAAATAGGAGCTGAGAGGAGAGGGAAAGAGGAGGAGGAGTGGGGTACCGGGGAAGGCTAGAACAAAATGAAAGGCTCTGATAAATATCACTAGCTAGTTCAACAGGTACACTTTGGAGGATTGCCTCTCTAGGCACGGACCTTGGAATAAGGTACTCTTGAGTCACCCAATAGTCTTTTCTTCACCCTGAAAGAGGAGTGGAGAAACTGGGAATAAGCGCAGCATTTCTATACAATGTGGTAACTGTTAAACAGGAAAGTCCACTGGTGCTCCACAGAAATTCCTGTGTTGCCAAGCACATCCCAGACGTGGAAAGTTACTGAGTTACAGTGACTGGCTATTAAGAGGCAGGCTGATTCCGTCCCAGACCAACTACTGCAGATTCCATTGTCACTTGGCTTCCATAAAACCAACCTTGTTTTTATGAGACTGTTCTGCAAAAGTGAATTTTAAACAAAGTCGCACCCATACTAGATCTGGTCTGTTTTTCATCAAGGACAGTAAAACACTTGGGCTAAACCTTGAAAAAGGATCAAGTCCCACAATTCACAAAATATTCCACCAGTAAAATTATTTCAACTTTTGTTTTACAGTTTTCACAATAGAGTGGTTGGAAGAAATATCCCACTAAAATCTGCAGAATGATGACTAATCTCCTATTTGAGCCAGTTCATTAAATTACTTAATGACGACAATGGAAAAGTAAATGGCTTTATCCTGAAAGCTTTTGCTCTTTAAACGAATGGCGAGCAAGTGCGTTGCAACGAGATGAAGGAAGTGAGTTCCCAGGAATCAGCAGCAGCGAGTTCTGGTGGCAGTTCCAGGGAGGTTCTTGCTCCATGGGTAGCACCTGGGAGTATGCTCGTGCCCAAGGGGTCAAATCCTCAGGGTGGGCTGTTTCCTTCTTGCTTTTGCTTGCCTGCAGCTGCAAGCAGGAGCTCGAGGGCCCGAAACCCAGTTGTTTGCTTGTGTGGGGTCTCAGGTTCGCGCCCAGTGGGCGGTTCCCCACCTCCCGGGAGGACTCGGACCCTGGATGCCCCGGGGAGCTCACACCGCCCGCGAGACGTGAGACACTCAAAACACAAAGCTAGTGGCTGGGGGAAGCGGCGGCTGCCAGCCGAGCCCACACCTACAGCTGTGCGCCCGAGTGCCGCCTGCGAGCTCTGCGGAGCAGCCTGCAAGGGCTAGCGGGAGGCGGGTCCCGGGTCCTCTTGCCAAGCGGACAGCGTCAGGGCCCCGGACCTGCCAAGCACTCGCAGTCCCCCTTCCTCTGCAGTGGGCGTCTGAGAAAACCCAATCTGAGGGAATCCCAAGCTCGGACTGGGGCCCTGCGCATCCAGGCTGTGGTGGGAGGCGGGACTGGCGACTACCCTGAGGCGCCCGGGGCCCCGACTTTTGTTTTGGGGAGTAAGATGGCAGGTCCCGGGAAACAAAGGAAACTTGGGGCGGGCCCCGAGAGCGGCGTGTGTGGTTCGCGTGTTCTCCCCGGGTCCTGTGTGGGAGTCGCCCCGTGCCTGTGCGAGCCTGCACGCAGCCCGTTTCGGGAAACAAGCCTGGTGCCAGAAGCCGGCGGCGCCCGCCCACCTGCCGTGGTGGCCGCCCCGGGACATCCCAGCCCCTGAGGGCTGGGGCGGCGGCGGTGGCTGGGAGGGGGCGCTGGGGAGCCCGACGGGGGGGCGGGGAAGGCGGGGAGACGGCGGGGGAGGAGGGGAGCACGGGTGGACGGGCGGTGCACGTCACAGCTATTGTGGCTGTCCCGGTATATAAGGTCCCGCTGGCCCGCCGCGCTCCCCACTTTGCCTGCGTCCTCCCGGAGCCGTCCTATCTCCTCGCACCTAGCATCCAGGGAAACGCACCGCGCACCGACGGAGCGGACATGGGCAGAGCGATGGTGGCCAGGCTGGGGCTGGGGCTGCTGCTTCTGGCACTGCTCCTACCCACGCAGGTGAGGTCCTGGCGTCCAGTGGGGCTTGGGGGCCGTGCTCCGGGCTGGGGAGGGATGGACCCCCCCTACTTCGGGCCAAGCACTAGGACTGGAAGTCTTGTGTAACCGACCAGGGGGAAGGGCGATGTGGACTCCCCTTGTCCTTTGTGAGGGCCGCCCCTGTCCCTCCCACGGAGTGTCTTCGAGCTCCCAGTGTACCACACAAAGAGAGGAGGGTCCCCTTCAGGGAGCACTACTTATGCTTCATCTTCCACCGTCGGAGCTAATAAGGGGATGCCGAGGAAGCCCCGGCCATCTGGCCCTACTGCCCACCCCAGTCCTGGGAAGCTCGGGTTTGAAGCCTGGGTAGGGACCCTTTCCCGACGTTGCGCAATTTGCAGTGCAATCTCACCCGTGGCCCATCCCTGGTAACCCTAGGAATCCGGTGTTAGTCCAGATTGACTAGCTCTGGGGAGGCGGCGTGGTGGGACGTTTCTGTCTCGCCAGGCTTTGTCTCTGTCCCCGCCTTATTCCCAGATCCTGTATCCCGGGAACCGACCTCGCCCCTAGCGCAGGCACCGCGAGGGGTGCTGCACTGCCCTAAGGGTGACTACACCGCCCCAAGAGCGAGACCTAGGGCTGAGCCTGGGAGACCCGAGTAGGGGCGAGGGGAGACCCGAGTGGGGGCGAGGAAGGGGATATTTCTCTCGGGCATCTGGGGCTTGGAGGGCTTGGAAGGCGCAGCTGGGTGGTTTTTTCACAGCCTTTGGTTGGCATTTTCCCCGAAAAGTTGGGCGCGCCGGGTCCTCGGTCCCTAGACATTCAGTCTCCAGGCTCACCTGGGAGCGCAGCCCGTGAGTGTGAGCGCTCTTCGTCTTCCCAGCCGCGGGCCGGGTAACTGTACCCTATTGTTGTCTTGCAGCAGGTCCGGGGCGCTCCCGAGCCTTTCTCAATTCCCCCGTGGGAGAGGGGCGCGGTCGCCAGAAACGGACTAATCTCCTTCAGCCCTGTCCCATCTCCTCTGAGCAGATTCCCCCCCACCCTGGAAAAAAAATTAAAGAGGGAGGTTTTAGTTAGGCGAATAAAGCTAGCTTAGCAGGAAAATTTTTTTGTTTAATGCAAATTTCATTAATTTTTTTTTGGTGGTGGTGGTGGTATAGAGGACCCTTAGATTTTCACATTGGTGCTATGGGCTCAATTTTAAAAAAAGTCACCTGCTGTACTAAAAAGCTCTTTGTATTCATAAACAGCAAGCTGCCTTCTAGGATCCCACCAAGGTCTGCAAAACAGGCGCCCTGTTTTAAGAAACTTACCATATTAATGCTTTACAATAGTGGGAGTGGGGTTTCCTGATAGGACAGATTCAATTTCACATACAGTAGCTTTTCAATAAATATACTTGACTTGATCAAGATTTTTTGTTCTGATGGTTAGTCTATTATGGATACAATTTGTACATTTCTTTAGTCACTATTTGCTTAATGGCTTTCTGGGTTTTACAACAAAAGGAGCTAGTGCTGATGTAGGAGGGTTTTATCTTTGGATTAATAGGCAGCCGAATGTACATGTGGCCCAGACTCTTGCTTGGTGCCACGTCCTCCCTCCTGCCTGTAATTGGAAGCCCTTGTAAACCCTCCCTTGCAGCGAGAGCTGAAAACTCCCGATCTGCCTTTGTTCCATGACAAAGGAGAGATTATCACGTGCCCCACTGGACTGTGCATTTCCTGGCTGGAAAAATCGGTGGTGAATGATGCCACTCAGATGCTGGGACACTGGGGGAACCTTGGTTGTTGGCCACAGCACTGAGCTAGTGACCAGGCACTGAGCCTGCTGCTGGTGAAATTTAACACCCATCTTTCTGAGTCTTTGTGTGTGTGTGTGTGTGTGTGTGTGTGAAGTCATTCTGACTTAATGGTGTTTTGAGTGAAGTCATTCTGTCTTAAAAGCAAGGATTCATTTTTTTTCCAATTTAAAATAAATACTGTGACGATTTAGAGATGGGTTAAAATTTCAAGAATTCAAAGGTATAGATAAGATACCAAGTGTCCTCTTAAGTTAAAGACTAAGATACTCAAATAAGATAACCAGAGTCCCCCTCAAGAAATGGGTTTATGAAAATTACCTACAGATTAGGATGGATAGTGACTCAATTAATTTTAGTACCATAAATCTCAATTATAATATTTTAAAGGCAAATTTTTAAAAGCAACTTTAAAATGTTCCCCTTTCTAGGGAAATAGAGGAAACATTTTTGTAATGCCAGGAAAACCATACAATTTCGGAAACTGGATTAGCTAATTTGGTCTTTTATTTCTTTGTACAGAATTGAAAATGGTGACACTTTTGGCTTTGACAATAAAAGTTCTAATAGTTATTAAAGAACTTTTGTTGTTCTTTCTGCTGCATATTCTCTAGGCATCTATTTTAGTTCATTTTGAAACTAAAGAGAATAATCTTGGTGGAACTGAGCAAGAATTCAGAATGTAATGGTGTGGATAAGAGAACAGTGGCAGGAGGTGTAGCTCAGTGGTAGAGCACAGGTTTAGCATGCCATGTGAGGCTGTGTGCTCCATTTCCAGCACCATTAAAAAAAAAAAAATCACCTACCTTAATTGTATGTTGGAGTACATTTGGAGGTAGTTGTAACAACTGTGGAAACTTATCAGTGTAACTTTTTATATATTTTAGATTTATTCAAACCAAACAGCTGTTGTGACACTTTCAAGTAATTCCTCACAGAGTACCTCCGCTGCTCCCAATTCAACTAATGCTACACCCAGCACAGGTGGCAGTGCCCTGCAGTCAACAGCCAGTCTTCTTGTGATCTCGCTCTCTCTTCTACATCTCTAGTGTTAGAGACTCAGGCCAAGAAATGTCTCTACTTCCCCATCTTCTAAACCCAATCGGAATGGCGACTAGAAGTCCAGTGTCAAGGAAGAAGCTGGTCTGCATCAAATCTACCAATTCCACACCTGATTTTATTGGCACAGAAAACGTTGAGAATTCCAAATTGATTGGTTTGAAGGACATGTGAAGGGTTTCACACGTGATGAATGCCAATATTAAATCTGCTGGAGTTTCATGTGCAAGATAAAAAGAGATAACATCCAAAATTGAGACATGATTTCCTTGAATGAGGCAAAAGAAATATGGACATTTAAAACTCTATCTTGAAAACAAGAATAGATTTTGTCTAGAGATAAAGGATGGAATGTGGAATGGAGATTTCAGTTTTTATTTGGTTTATGAGAAATCTATAAGGCCATAAAACAGTTAGGTAATATAAAAAGCTTCCATGATTCTATTTATACGTACACTAGAGGGAACTTCCAGGTGTTACTGTAAATCCTCAATGTATTGTTTCAGCAGTACTAATTTAATGCTGATATATTCTAGAAAAAGTTTCACATTGTTAAGCTATTTCTGTTCCTTTGGGAACTGAACTCTTTCCTCTGTGGTTTTTGGATTTGACATTATATTTGAACTTTTATGTAGCAATTGACATGTGCCAGGGCAATGATAGATTGGAATTCACCCCAAATCCAGGCATCATGAGTAAGTCTTGCTTATCCTCTCAAAGTCAAATGGTAGGCATCTCCCATCTCCTGTTTTCATTCAACAAGAGTGCCAGATTCCTTTAGCTAAACTGATTCCAAAGAGTAGAATTGCATTGACCTCAACTAATTTCAAAATGCTGCTTTTTATTTCTACATCTGTTGAATACTTTTCATAATTGAAAATGGTCCGCTTTGAAGGTAAAATGGCAAATCTTGAAATTAGAAAGGCAACTATGTGAAGAAGCCAAATTTATAAATCAGCATTTGGGAAGTGAAGACTGGAAGCTAGCTTGCATATTAAATTCACAAAAACTTTTATACTTTTTCTGTAAATACTTTTTTTTTTAAACTATGGATCAGAATTGCCACATTTTGGAACACTTTCTGTTATCAGTCAATATTTTTAGGTAGTTAGAACCTGATCCTAAGCTTAAAAGCAGTCTTGATCTTTTAAATCTTTTACAACTGCCTTGAAACACAGAAACCTTTTGAAAAATACACACTCCCTAAAATGTTTTGTTCGCATGGTCACACACTGATGCTTACATGTTCCAGTATCTAATATGGCCACCATAGTCTTGATAACCCAAATCATTTTTTCTCATCTTTAGAAACCTACACGGAACAACCAGATCAAACAGATCTAAAGCTACTGTGTGTGTGAATGAACACGCCCCTTTGCTTCATACCTGAATGCTGTACATCTATTTGGATTGTATATTGTGTTTGTGTATTTATGCTTTGATTCATAGTAACTTCTCATGTTATGGAATTGATTTGCATTGAACACAAACTGTAAATAAAAATAAATAAATGGCTGAAAGAGCAATCTTTTGAATTTTATTTTATTTTTCTGGTACAAGGAATACTTTTGAGCGGCCATGGTTGTATGAGTCTGTTATTTTCAACTCTTAGGGATTTACTTCAGTATTTTTCCAATTAAATAGAATACCTCAATTTGTCTATTTCTGCATTGCCAACTAGCAGTGGATTTGGGCCAGAGAATTCCATCCAAATGTCAACATCTTCTTTTCCCCTTCCACCACTGGGCCCTTTCCTCTTCTCTACTGTTCTCCTTCTGTCTCTAAAGTCAACATCTTTAAGGCAGCACTCCTTACCCTGGTATCCGATGGCAGCCACATGGCAGGGTACTGATGATTGAATGCTGAACTTGCCAGACGAAGACATAGAATCTACATGACGAATGGTATATGCCAAGTAGTGCTCTGAGGAAAACCCCAAGGTGTCAGGAGCCAGGGCCATTGGTGAGAAATGGTGAGTATTCTTGGACATTAGAACTGACCTCTGACTGACAAGATAGTATAGAGGATTTGAGCGGAATTATTGGTGCAGGTCTGAGCCACTTTTTCCATATCTTCCTGGAAGTCCACAAACCACTTTGGTTTTCTAAATTGTTACTCCCATCTGCTCCGTTCACACCCTTGAATTCTTTTGACACATCAAGTGCATTTATGGGGTCCCAGCATCTTTATTGTGGTTCAGGGACCATCAAAAAAAGACATACTGGGACTCTGAGGAATAAGTGGAAGCTACAGTCCTCAGATGGAATGTCTTCAAGCAAATCTCAGTTCTGAAAAAAGGGTTTTCAACTGATGATATTAGGCCCAACTAGATGACCTGGGACAGCTTTCTTATACAAATCATTATTTACAAAATTCTTGATGGCAGCATGAAGTACTAGATCAGTGTTTGATTGAATAACTGGGGACTTTCCTAATTCAACATGTAAACTGACCATCCCAGTCCACTTTTTTTTTTTTTTTTCAGTTTGGCACCTGTGCACATCTTTGAACCATACTTGATTCTCAAATAAAGATGAGATCATACTTGTGCCTGTCATGATAGAAATTATCCTGCATACAATTTAAAACACCTTCCCCAGAAGAGGATGCAATCTTTGGGTTGTATTGACTTCTCAGTATGCTAGAACTAACTTGCAATGGAAACTAACCATTGTTAAGCCATTATTAATATCTTAGGTGATATGATAAATAAGAGGGAAGAAAGAAAACATAACTGCCTTCTTCCAGGGTCAATCTCATGTTTCTTTGCTGTCAGTAAGCATCTCAGTTGGTCATGGTTCTTAGCCTGGCGGGGTGACAAACTTTTGCTGAATTTTTTTGTAGATATCCACTGAATTTAATCACAGGACATGGTAGTACTAAGAGAGATGCCCTAAGAGATCTGTATTTTGAACACATTCTTCCTTAGCCTCCTTTGTGTAGTAGTGAACCAATTTTTCCTTGGTAATTAGGATCAATTCATGAATACAGAAACTCCCTTTGTCCTTGGATGCAGAGGCTTGAGGAGCCCTAAGTGGCTGGGTGGCAGTCTCAGTTTCTAGTTCAAATGGGAGCGCCATTGCTTCTTCTGGTGAATGCATTCTTCCCTGGGAACCAAGTCCTCTGGACCAGCAGAGCATATTGAATAGGAAGTAAAAATGCTGCTGGTGAATCTCTATGAGCAAGAGTGACTCACCCACTTCCATTTTCACCCCTTGATTCCTAGCCCTGTGAGACTCAACCATGGGAGAAATGGCACCATATTTAGAGCATATATTGTCTTCTGGAGGACATTGTCCTAATTGTGCAAGGTATTGACCCTACCTAATGCTGTAACTTGGACTTTCAAAAGGTCCTTCTGGCTCAGGATTGTGGCTCAGTGGTAGAGCACTTGCCTAGCATGTGCAAGGCCTGGAGTTCAAGATCTAGCACCACAAAAACAAATAAGCAAAACCGCCAACAAAAGGTCCTTAGAAAGGCTAGCTGCTTATCTCATGTCAAGTGAACTCCTTTGTCAGAAAAAATGATGTGTGGATTACCATGATGGTAGATAAAGGATGGGTGAGAGTTTTGTCAGAAGCCTTGTATGTAGGGAAAGCAAATTCATATCCAGAATATCTACTCAAGTAAGAACAATTAGAACCCCTCCTTAATGGAAGTGACTCAACCTTCCACGGGGTAACTGATCACCAGCTGATCACTCTTGGGGATAGTGCCTTTTAGGGGACTATTAGTCCCTGATACTCTAGATTGGGCACTCAGCAGTGTATGCCACCAGGTTGGCCAGGGTGAATATAAATCCATGTTGCTGGCTCCCTGCCACCATGTCCACTTTGTTCAGAGACTATTAGTCAATGAGAGGGATGGCTGGAGAAAAGAGTTAACCGGACTCCACAAAATAGGTTGTTCTATCTACTAGATTACTAAAATCCTTCTTTACTGAGGTTACCCTTTGGTGAGCATTTATATGAGGCACAAATATTACATTTATTTTTATAACATCCCTCTATCCATATATCTTTCTTTGTCACTGATTTTCAAATGTGTCTCTTCTAAGTCCATATAACTAAATCATTGGCCACAGCCCATGAATCAGTGTAGACTCATACTTCTAGCCATTTCTCCTTCCAGACCAAAATGAACAACCAGGCTGGATACAGTGGCACATACCTGTAATCCCAGCGGCTCAGGAGGCTGAGGCAGGAGGATCGTGAATTTAAAGCTAGCCTCAGCAAAAGCAAGGTGCTAAGCAACTCATTGAGACCTTGTCTCTAAATAAAATAAAAAATAGGGCTGGGGAGAGTTGGCTCAGGGGTAGAGCACTTGTCTTGTACACATGAGGCACTGGATTCAATCCTCAGCATCACATAAAAATAAATAAATAAAATAAAGATTTTGTGTCCGGTACAATTAAAAAAAAAAGAAAAAAAATAGGGCCGGAGTTGTGGCTCAGTGGTAGAGCACTTGCCTAGCATGTTTAAGGCACTGGGTTTGATCCCCGGCACCACATAAAAATAAAAACAAATAAAATAAGGTATTGTGTCCATCTACAATTGAAAAAATATTGAAAAAAAGAGGAGTGGCCCTGGGCATTTGAGCTACTTTTCCATGTAACTGACTTGTGTCTCTATGGCTTGTGTACTATTTTCATGTGACAATGGAATGCTGCTGTACACATCCAACCCAATGTGTCTGGTGGGTTACATAACACCCAGCTCATGATGGACAGCTCAGATTGTGTGGTGGCCCATGGTTAGGATTCAGGCTTTACTAAAGTTCAGTAATGAGGCAAACACTCTTAATCCAAAACAGTCATTATCTGCACAGGCTAGCAGGGCTTTCCTTTGAAATCTAGAAACGGACCATCACATTAACCCCTGATCCAACATAAACTTTAGAGAATATTGACATGTTTGTAATCTTTTAAAAATAATGATCAGTACACATGGAGGAAGAAACATAATTATTTTTTTAATTATTTTTTTTTTTTTTTTTGCACTGGGGATTGAACCCAGGGATACTTTACCACTGAATTACATCCCCAGCCATTTTAATTTATTTTGAGACAGGGTTGCTAAGTTTTTTAGGACCTTGCTAAGTTGCTGAGGCTGGTCTTGAACTTGTGATCCTCCTGCTCTGTTCCCCAAGTAGCTGGGATTACAGGGATGCACCATGGTGCCCAGCTCAACTTTTCTTTGAAAATGACTTTCAACTAATCTGGGCTGATTAATTTATCAGAAAAAAATTCCATTTCAGGGTTATACTTAGAATATTTACACTTATATATTAGTCATGTAATTTATGACTGAATTGAGTAATAAATAGCCATTGTATGAGTGTCTCTTCTACTGTGTTTACTCTTAGGAAATAAAAGCACCAGTGTAGAGATGAGAAGTTAGTTGAAGCACCAGGCCATAAAGTTAAGATGAGAAAAATCTATTTAGAACTAAACATTCTAAACACACACATCCAATGCCACCACTGTCCTTAAAATAGAACTCAAATATTTAGGTAGCTGAAAAGTATGTGTTTTTCATTTTTCAGAGACCTCATTTGGGGTTTTGTCTTGGCTATTTTTGGATTCCTTACTCAGGATAAAGAGAGTTTTTTTTTTTTTTCTTCTTTTTCCTAATTGGGTATAAGGATGTTCTTTGGAACACCAAAATCACCATCAGGGGTTGTTTCTTGGTTTCTCTTCAAATTCTAAAATCAATGCTTTTTAAAGAAACGTTAGAAAGTCTCCATATTTATGATTGTGCCAAGAAATCTCTCTGTGAGCCTGAAGGGTCTGAAGTGGTTTAACTGACAGGCCTCTTAGCCACTGGCTGGCAGGAGGGTTGGTGGAAATTTAACACATCCAGAATGGAACTCATTACCTTCCTTCCTCAGAACTGCTGCTTCAGTAGTCAGAGCACCACCTGCCAAGGCTCCCTCATTAGGAGCCTGTGAGCTGCCAAGTCTGCCTCTTCCCATCCCCAATCAGCTGCAAAATCCTGTCACTTGTAAGTCAGGTGCCTGGGCTTTCTACTATCTACTCCATCCCCATTACTGTCTTCCTCCAGCTTGCATCATCTATTGAAATTGCACTTCTTCCCCATCGCTCCTCATTTCTCTTTCTTATCTTCTAAAATGTAGATCTGCTCATTTTACTCTTCAGTTTAAAATTTTGGCTGGCTCCCCTTTACCTACAAGAGGTAAAAATAGAAATTCCATTCATGGTGCATAAGGCCTTTTATAATCTGGCCACAATCCAAATTCTTAGCCCCATCTTCAGCCTCATGGGATTACTGGTCATCTTTTGAACCAACATTTTTTTTTTCATACCTCTGTGACTTAACTCATCTACCTATCCATTCAATTAACAGTTAAAGGTGTGAATGGTAGAGACAGGCTGCCTCAGTTGGACTCCCAGCCCAGATGCTATTAGCTAAAAGATCTTAGACACTGACAAAAGTTCTCTGTGGCCTTGGAGTCTTATAAAATGGGTTTGATAGTAACGAGCCTTATCTCATTAGAAATTAAGTGAGTTAGTACACAGTCTTGGAACAGTGTCTGGAACATTGCAAGTGCTTGATAACCACTGGCCAACCTTATCTTTTATTAAGGTATAAAAATTGCATTGACATGTCTGTGAGCTTCTGAAAGGCAAGAACTGAGTCCTAATCATTTCTAGGCCTCCTGTTCATGACAAAGTAAGTACTCAATGTTGAGTAAGTAGACAACAGTAGTACTTTAGTCCTGGGGAAGCTGAGAGAAAGGGAAGGCAGAACTTTGCTACTAAATTAGGACCTGGAGGGAAGTAAAAGGGGGTGGGTGGGACTATTTCTAAATAGGCTGGCCTCTCAGGGCCACTCTGTTCTCTCATTAGATAGGCAGCCTCCTTATCTATCTATAGCAGTAGCGCTCAACTCTGACTGCATATTAGAATCACTTGGGAAGCTTTTTAAAATTAGTGATGTCTGCCACTTCCACCTGCCTAGGAGATTCTGATTTAATTGGTCTGGGTGGAGTGTAGTCATCAGAAGTTTTTAAAAGCTCCCCAGATTATTCTAAAGTACAGCCAAGTTGAGAACAGGTCAGAGAATGGATACATGCCCCTTTGCTCTCTCAGACCAAGTAGCTGGCAGGGCCCAGTTAACTGAGGCATGAGTTTGACCCCTGATTTCAAATCCTGTGCCTTGCAGAGGCACTCACAGCAGGGCCATGCATGGAGGTAGGTTAGCTCATTTTCCTCCAGCTCACTGTTTGGATTTTTACCCAACCCCAAAGAGGCGTTGAACAAGTGTCTCTGTCTGTATTCTTGTTGGAGAGCAAGCACTTCCCCTCTGAGTCCCTTAAGGTGGTGAATAACCCTCAAGTTGTACAGTTAAAACATTCCATTTTACCTGAAAGATGAGTAGGATGGTACCACAGATTGGAGAACGTGATAACTACCGCAGTGGGTTTGGGTTTTTTTTGTGTGTGTGTGCTAGAGATTAAACCCAGGGCCTTTGTGCATGCTAGGCAAATGCTCTCCCATTGAGCCACACCCAGCCCCATGGTGGGTTGGTTTGAATGGATACATGGATTTTTGCTAGAGTCATTCTTGTCCAATGCCTGAGACTTCATGATTCTTGGGGATGAGATACGAGTCTAAACATAAAATTCATTTATGTTGCATATATACCTTACACACAGCACTTCTGAGCTTCTAGAGGATTGTGCTTTGGGGATATTTTTTCAGTTTCAAAAGGCTGAGATTCCATCACACTTAAAAAAAATTCCATTGATTCAGAATGTTATTATTATTATTTTTTCTTTAGACTTTTGTGAGCTTGCTCTTCCACCCGTGGAAATTGGGCTCAGTGCTCCCAAGCTGGAGCCCACAAAAATTAACGTGAAGGCACTAGTATATTCTAGGAGATATCAGGTGTTCATCACATTCATTCATTCTGTTACTCCCTTGTCATTTTTGCACCCTCCTGTATTTTTTTTAATATTTATTTTTTAGTTGTAGTTGGACACAATGTCTTTATTTTATTTTTATGTGGTGCTGAGGATCAAACCCAGAGCACATGCTAGGCAAGTGCTCTACCACTGAGCCACAACCCCAGTCCCCACCCTACTGTATTTTATGAGCACTTGGAAGAGGTTTCTTTTAATGATAGATTAGCGCCATTGACTGTCTAATTGGTAGTTGCTGTCTGTCTTAAATGTGATGGTGACAACTTTAAACTGTTTGGTTGGGCTTATGAAAGACCACTAGTGGCTCAACCTTTGTTGAGACATGAATGTGAATGCAATCAGGAAACAGGCTTTCCCTGTATAGTCTAATTATTACTACTGTTATCAGCAAGTATTCAGTTTTGTATCTACTTATTACATACCAAGTATTTTTTTTAATATCCAAATGGGAGCAGAAGTGCTGAAGATCTTGGATTTAAAAAAAAAAATTTGGAATTTAAAAAAATTAGATAAGTAGCTTCCTTAATCTATCTGACTGCATATTAGAATCACTTGGGAAGCTCTTTAAAATTAGTGATGTCTGCCATTTCTACCTATATCTTGGGGATGAGATACAAGTCTAAACATAAAATTCATTTATGTTGCATATATAACACAAGCTGAAGGTAATTTTATACAATATTTTTCGCATGCCTGCATTTTGACTGCAACCTGTCATGTGAGGTCAGCTGTGGAATTTTCCACTTGTGGCATAATGTTGTCACTCAAAAAGTTTTGGATTTTGAAGTCTTTTGGATTTGAAATTTTGGGTTAGGGATTCTTAACCTGCATTTTCTTATTTGTTCAATTTTTTATTAAAAAAAGAATTTTGGACTCCCACCTTGAACCAGCCCCTGGCCAGTGACGACAGAAGTTGATCATGGCCACAGCAGTGCTCAGGGGGCGGCCTGAGGCTCTGGAGAAGGAAGTGGTAGGGAGGTTGCTTCTTTTGCGCCTACCACAATCTCTCTGTTTCCAAGGCAGCCTCGCGCTCTTTTTCTACTTCCCTCTATGTGCCCTGGCGACGCTGCTCGCTCCGGGGTCTTTGGAAGTAATGGAAGCACCTCTCAACCTGGCTCATCAGCAGAGCAGACGAGCAGACCATTTATTAGCTGCAGGGAAATACGAAGAGGCTATTTCATGTCACAAGAAGGCTGTGGCATATCTTTCTGATGCTATGGAGTTGAGCAAGTCTGAGCAGGCTCATTTATCACTGGAATTAAAAAGGGATAGCCACATGAAACAGCTCCTCCTCATCCAGGAGAGGTGGAAAAGGGCAAAGTGTGAAGAACGATCAAAAGCTCAGAACACAGACAAGGATGTACCTACCCATCTTCAGGCATCTCACAAACCCTCTGTTGAGGATGCAGAGAGTCATAGTCCCGTTTTTTTTTCTCAGAACTACAGCCCTTGTACAGAGAAACACCTATCTTAAATTCATGGAGTCTTTGACAGGAATCCAGAAACACTGCTATTTTTACTTCAGCAAAAGAGTGAGCCAACACAGCCATGTATTGGAAGCAAAGCCCCAAAGGATGATAAAACAGTTATTGAGAAGCAGGCAACCAAAATTGCAGATTTGAAAAGGCATGTGGAGTTCCTTGTGGCTGAGAATGAAAGATTAAGGAAAGAAAATAAAGCACTAAAGGCTGAAAAATCCAGACTTCTAATAGGTCCAGTAGATAAGGAGCTGGATGTGGATGCTGCTTTTATAGAAAAGTCAGCATTATGGAGCTTGCCACTACATTCAGACACTGCTACAGCTTTTTCAACCTGGCAGAAATTTGCAGCAAATACTGGGAAAGCCAAGGATATTCCAATACCCAATCTTCCTCCCTTGGATTTTCCATCTCCACAACTTCCACTTATGGAGCTGTCTGAGGATTTTCTGAAAGGACTTATGAATAATTGAAGTAGAAGGCTTTTGGAGAGATCAGAAGAAATACAGCAACACGATTAATCCAGAAAATAAGAAAAAATAAAAAAAAGGAAAAACCACATACAAGGGTAATTCCAGATGTGCTTTACCATCTGGCTGATTGGCAGGAGCAGCATTGCCAGGATGTGGGAAACAGTCACTGTGAAATATATTGCATATCTGATCTACCCACTAGAACTAATGGTTCCCACCTGGCAGACAGTAAACTCTTGGAGGTTCACTTTCTCCCAATGCAAACCAAATGGGTACCTAGAATAATTTTCTCAAGCACCAATTATTTTTCTTCAGGGTTAAAATGTATAAAAGTGTGTTATGTATAATTAATCTATAATGCCATAAATGATATTGTAAAACCTAAATAATATGTTGGCCTGAGGGTCTGCCATGTATTTGAAACATGCTTTCTATCATGCATTGACTATATGCATTTTGTTATGCACATTTTGTTTGTTTAAGTAAGGTGTGTAGGATACACACCTGTCTAGATGAAACTATAATACCCACATTTTGCACTAATAACATAATGCTGACCTCAAGACTATGAGGAGAAATATTTAAATTTCCATTTTATGAAGAAAGGAACCAAATTATTGGTTATGCTTTTTAAAAAAATTACCAGTTTACATAATTAATCAGGGTGCATTTTAAGTTCTAACTTTTTTTGTTATATAATGTATCACTTAAAAATACTAAGGAATGATCCTTTGTTTTTAATGATGCATAAGAGGAAGTAATGCTAGTTGGCAGTATTTGATTGTAAGAAATCAATAAAGTTTAATTGTGTTTAAAAAAAAGAATTTTGGGTCAACTTGGGCATTATATTATACAACAGGTTACAAAAGATGAGGAATTTGAGGTAGAGGACAAACAAGAATGAATTCATGGTGTTGGCTTCAAGGATATTTGGCGTGGAGTCCTGAATAGCTTCTTTGGCCAAGGGCAGAAAGGGGCCATGATTAGAAATGGTAAAAATTGAAGTTAAATGGTGCATTTAAACACAGGATTAAACCAGACACTCATATAGGTCCCAATGAAAGGGGCTTCCAGTTAAATAGGGTCAATGTTGTTGGCTCTATCCCTGCAGTGAATGCAACAGCAAGTTTCTGATGTTCATTTCTTATAATATGCATCAAAACGAGTGACACAGCAAATAATAATTTAGCAGAAGTAATTTTGCCAGCTGCTAAAATAGCACTGCTAACCACATATGCATCTCTAAACTTGAAAATTTATAAGAAAGAACCCTGAATATTTAGAGGAATAACAATATCCTCCATAAATATTCTTTCTCGAAACAACTTTTTGATCTGGATTGAGCAGAAAGTAATAGTGGCAAATAGCATATACCAGTCACCACTCTAAAAACTTCTACATATATTCACTTGAGTAATACTTGCAACATTTCTGTGTGGTCATTGCCATGACCATGTGATCACATTTTCACCGATAAGGAACTACAACAGAAAGATGTTAGGAAGCTTGCCCAGGGTCAACTGGTGGTTAGTCCACACCAGGTGACCCCATTTTCTTGGTCACTACAATAGAATTGACTCTGAGAATTTGGGATTATCTCTCAGAGGATCATTCAGTATGGCTCTTCCATTTACTGTTAAGCATAAATGTATAAGCTTTTAAATTTTTTTTTTTTTTTTTTTTCAGTACAGGAGTACTATACCACTGAGCTATATCCTCAGCCCTTTTTATTTTTCATTTTAAGACAGGGTTTCACTGAGTTACTGATGCTGATCTCAAACTTGTTATCCTCCTGCCTCAGCCTCCAGAGTTGCATGGATTATAGGTGTGTACCACTGCACTCCATAATGTATAAGCTTTGGCAACTACTTAAGCCTAGGGTAAAGCTAATATATCATGAACATGAAGGAGTCTGCTCAGGGCTGAACAACAGCTATGTCGTGTTCATATAAGCAGATGGTATACTGTGGGCCGGATTTAGATTTGTTTCATAAAACAATTTCAGATCTTCTTCAACATGCAATAGAATTGGTGCAGCAGGCTGCAGAGACCTATAGTTTTTAAGTAGGATATGAAGGGACCCAGTGAAGGGGATAGGGAGGGTTGGGGGGAAGCTGGCAAAGGACAGAACTGAATACACTGTGTTCCCAGCCCCTCCCCTGCCAAATTGAGTGCTTCTGTGATGATCTATTTATCTTCTGGGGTTTTTATGTTTATTTTATTTTATTTGGTATTTTTTTATGTTTATTATTTGCTTCTAGGGATTGAACCCAGAGGTGCTTTGCCACTGAGCTACATACTCAGTCCTTTTTTATTTTTTATTTTGAGTCATGGTCTTGCTAAGTTGCCCAGGCTAGCCTTGAATTTGTGATCCTCTTGTCTCAGCTTCCTAAGCCATTAGAATTATAGGCATGTACCACTGTGCTCAGCTATGTGTAAATTCTAATTAAGTAAGAATTTTCATGGCAAACAAGTTGAAAATCACAATTCTGTACTGTCCCAGCCACAATAATTTTTAATCTCCAAATTCATTTTTTCCTTCTAATTATGAAATCATTATATGTTCATTATGAAAAATTTTGGGAAAAAATACAAAGAAGAAATTATAAGTCTGGTGATAACTACAATTTTGCATTTTGATGTTCAGACTTCTAGTCTTTTTTCCCTACATATTTATGCAAATGTTTGTACATGCAAACATATACTTCAGTGAAGTGGGTTTTCTAATTTTCTTTTTCATTTAATAATGTGTATATGATTAACCATTTCTGAAACTTTATTTTTCAGTGCTGGCAATTGCAACAAGGGTCTTGTGCAGACTAAACAAGTGCTCCTAAACCCCACTTTTAATAAATTCTTAGGCTAGGCATAGTGATGCATGCCTATAATCCCAGTGGCTTAGCAGGAGGCTGAGGCAAGAGGATTGCAGGTTCAAAGTCAGCCTTAGCAACTTAGTGAGACCCTGTCTCAAAATAAAAAATAAAATGGGCTGGGGATGTGGCTTGGTGGTAAAGTTCCCTAGGTTCAATCCCCTGGTTAAAAAAAAAAATCTTAGGAATAGGAGGTTTGTGGATATTCTGTGCCTCCTTCCTTCAGGACTGAGGGACTCATTTCCCCTTTCAGGGAGTGTTGACTACTGACAGCTCATAACTAATTCCCTCTCCAGGACCAACCTTTTCTGAAGAAAATTACCTCACTCAAGATAATGTCCTATCGGGCTGGGGATGTGGCTCAAGCGGTAGTGCGCTCACCTGGTATGCGTGCGGCCCGGGTTCGATCCTCAGCACCACATACCAACAAAGATGTTGTGTCCGCCGAGAACTAAAAAATAAATATTAAAAATTCTCTCTCTCTCTCTCTCTCTCTCTCTCTCTCTCTCTCTCTCTCTCTCTCCCCTCTATCACTCTCTCTTTAAAAAAAAAAAAAGATAATGTCCTATCCAAGGACAGGTCAAGTCCACTAGCTCTAGGAGGAGGCATCAAGGCCTCAATCCTGCAGCTCTGAGGAAGTCCCCGCCCCAGCTCCATGGGTCCAGCTCCATGGGACAGTGTCATAGCCCAAGGTCTCCTTCTGCCCAGCCCTGCTTCTCTCACACCCTCAAAGCTGTTGATCTCAGGGTATTACCCAACAAACTTCCTGCACCCAAATTGTTGTTTCGGCATTTGCTTCTTTAGGCCCTGAGATGAGATGTTGCATACATTTTATAAAATAGTTTAAAGACAAGAGAAATGATTTGTTGTGTTTCAAATCAGCAGGCATATCTGAAGAGTTTACAGAAAGCTGGAGTGGTTGTAGCAGAGAGTGAAGAGGAGAGGAGTGTGCCATGAGGGCAGAGAGTTTGGCAAAGGCCAGACTTGGCGAGCTGCTGTAGTTGTATTAGTGACCTGGCAGAAAGCAGTTGCGAAATTTAAGGACAGTTGAATAAGAAGCCTACTTAAGAGGTGTGGGTGGGGCCTAGTAAAAGTAATAGGATGAACATTATCTTTGGGCTCACACCAGCAGGAAGTCACCAGTAACCAAAGTTTGAAGGAGCAAGCAGCAGCAGTTATTGGAATACAGTTGGTTACTGTGAGCACAGGTCTTCTAAAGACAGTTGTGGCCTTTAGTAGAGGGATACACCCAAGCTGAGGTGACCGGACAGAGAGGTATCCAGTGGAAAATCACCTCAACTTTACCTTCTTTCCATCTCTAGATCTTTTATTGGTGCCTCCCATTTGTTAAATCATATAGGTGACCCCTAGGGACCCAGCAGACAGACTGACACAAAGTTAACAATGGACAAAGTTTTGTAGCACTGTCTGGCTACAAGGTTGATCTTTGTTCAACCCTGGCCTAATGGTGGTCCTATCCTAGTGAAGCTGGATTGAGTCTCTCTCCCCCTTTTTTATGTTGAATTCCTGACTTCTAGTGCCTCAAAATGACTATTTGATGATAGGGCATTTAAAGAAGCCATTTCAGTAAAATGAAGTTATTTGGGTGGGCCCTAATCCAATATTACTGTTTCCTTAAAGAATAGAAGATTAAGGCTGGGGTTGTAGCTCAGTTGGCAGAGTGCTTGCCTAGCACTTGTGAGGTATTGGGTTTGATCCTCAGCACCACATAAAAATAAAATAAAGGTATTATGTCCATCTACTATAAAATATATATGTATATATATATAATATATAATAAGATTAAATATATGTATATCTATCTCTCTATATATCTCTATCTCTATCTATCTATCTATCTATCTATCTATCTATCTATATATATATATATGATCAATCTGGGTGCAGTAGCACATGCCTATAATTCTAGCTACTGGGGAGGCTGAGGCAAGAGGATTGTAAGTTCAAGGCTCGCCTGGGCAATTTAGTGACAGCCTGCCTCAAAATAAAATTTAAAAATGTGCTGGGGATAGAGCTCAGTAGTGGCGCACTCCTGGGTTCAATCCCCAGTACTGAAAAAAAAATTAGGACATATATCTGCACATAGCAAAAGTCAAGTGAGGACACAGTATAAAGGTAGTCATCTACAAGTTAAGGAGACAGGTCTCAGAAGAAACAAAACCAGCTGACATCTTGGACTTCTAGTCTTCAGAACGGTGAGAAAATACATTTCTATTGTTTAAACTACCCCAGTCTATGTCATTTTGTAATGGCAGCTCTGGCAAACTATACAAATGGGAAATCATTGAAGGTTTAGGGATAGAGTGACGTAATTAGATCTTCCTTTTGGAAAGAGGACCTGCCTTGAGAATTTATTGTAAGATGCCAGGATAGATGTAGAGAGACCAAACTGGAGGCTATTTTATAGTCCAAATGTGGGATGAATAATAACAGTTGAGTAGAGAAGCAGTTTTGAGAGAGATTTAGAAAGTAAAGTCAACACTCCTTGACAATGGGTTATGGATAAACTGGATGAGGGTGAGCAGGCCATAGAAAGATTTATTGATCAAATTTGTTGAATATTTACCCTATGCTAGGTTCTCTCTCTTCTAGACACAGGGATTTGGGCTGTCTTCCAGTGTGCCCAAATGAATGGATGGCACTCTCTGAAATGGAACACCCTTGGAGAAGGTCAGGTTGGGACACCCTTGGAGAAGGTCAGGTTTTTTAATTAGTCTCTTACCAATGAACATTTAAGTGGTTTCCAAATGTTTTATGATATTGTATGTGTATATATGCACACACTTGCAAGAAAGGACATGTCAATTTCCATTCCTACCAGCTAGTAGTAATTTTAGCTTAAAAATTTTGTGAGGTAGATGTTACCAGTTACCCATAATCTAAACGCATAGAGCATATAATCCATAGAAGGCCCACCTTTGAAAAATTTTACGTGCTGTATACTTTCAAAGATAAGATTATTTCAAATGTTTTCCTAAGTAAACAAGTAATCCCAGAGATGGGCTGTTCTGTAGATTTTCAATTAACATCTATAAATCAAAGACTTGGGGTTTTAAAATGTTTAATCATCAGGCACTTTCTCTGCCACTTGTAATTTTGGCAATAATAGTATACTAAAAATGTATAGGATAATGTTCTCTGTTTTCTCTGAGAAGATGTGAAAGTTCATTTTTTTTTTTTTTTGTTTGGCTCCTAAAAAATTCATTCTCTGACTTTTTCCACTGCTCCATGTCCTGTGATGCTGACTGTATCCCTCAGATACCCTTGTCCTCTGGCTACTGGTTAAGTCAGTAGTGGGAAGTACTGGAAGGTATTTGGAGGGTTAGGGGAGAGGATTGGAATATTTATCTCCTGGGCAACAGTGCTTCAGTTTAACCATGACGGCCCTTTCTGTGTTCAGTTCCCAGGATCCTCTTCCATGGAATAACTCTTTCTCCATTCTAGTACTACTTTGAAATCTAGGGAGGTCAAGACTTCTCATTGCTGCTAGGCTTCTGCTTCCCCTTTTGGTTCCCTTAATCCTATCAACATTTTGGCAAGTAGTTCTCATTTAGTGCTCTTCAGTGAAACCTTCTGGTGTACTGTTTCCAGGGTTCTGCCTGTTATGGGAAATGTACAGTTGGCCCATCTTGAGGTTGAAGTTAAATTCAGGAGGTAGGGGACCATCCCAAACATCCTAGTTGACCCTCTCACAATATCATATCTGACCTCTCTCTTGATCGCTGGGATATGTGCAATGGTCCTGCAAGGTGGTTACCTTTGGGAATGGTTTCCAATGAGCTTTAGTATAGTATGTTCTGCCACTTAGTGTAGCCCATAGCTGACTCCTGCCCAGATTTAGTCTGGCAAGGATATGAACTAGCTAATGGAAGTTTGGCCAATTTCTGTCCAGTATAATATATATATAATCATGGATAGTTGACTATCCTGAAACTCACTAGCTCCTCCTGTAGAATACAGACCTGAGAAACCAGGCTTTCCATTTATCATGGAGTCTTTGCTTAATTAACTTAAAAGTAACTAAGCTTTCAAGTAAATTTGATTAATTATTATCCAGAAAGGTCTTCACAAGAAATAATGGCATAAATTTATACCCTGACTTTTTTTTTTTTTCAGTACTGGAGATAAACCTAGCAGAAGCCTACCACTGACCTATATCCCTGGACCTTTAAATTTTTATTTTGAGACAGCGTCTCACTAAATTGTCCAGACTGGCCTTGGCTTTGTGCTCTTTCTGCCCAACTGCCCTAGTAACTGGGATTATAGGCATGCAGAACTATGCTGGCTATACCTTTACTTCTTTCTTTTGGGAGGGTTGAGGTGGGCACCAGGGATTGAACTCAGGGGTACTTGACCACTGAGCCACATCCTCAGCCCTTTTTTGTATTTTATGTATAGTCAGGGTCTCACTGAGTTGCTTAGTGCCTCATTTTTGCTGAGGCTGGCTTTGAACTTGTGATCCCCCTGCTTCAGACTGCCGAGTGTTGGGATTACAGCTGTGTGCCACCATGCCTGGCATATACCCTTACTTCTTTTTATTTTTTTTATTAGTTGTTCAAAACATTACAATGATCTTGACATATCATACATATGATTCAAATGGGGTATGATATCTTATTTTTCCACGTGTACAGATTGCAGGATCACATTACCCTTACTTCTTTTTTTTTTTCTAAAGAGAGAGTGAGAGAGGAGAGAGAGAGAGAGAGAGAGAGAGAGAGAGAGAGAGAGAGAGAGAGAGAGAGAATTTTTAATATTTATTTTTTAGTTCTCGGCGGACACAACATCTTTGTTGGTATGTGGTGCTGAGGATCGAACCCGGGCCGCACGCATGCCAGGCGAGCGCGCTACCGCTTGAGCCACATCCCCAGTCCCTACCCTTACTTCTTAAAGCAACTTTCTTAAAAAATAAACAAGCAAATAAATGAAAACTTCATAGTAGCAAAAGCAATTATCAAGGATTTTAAGTTGGTCCTTCGACAATTAGGTTTGTGTTAAGGGATTTATTTATTTATTTATTTATGGTACCAGCGATTGAACTCAGGGGTACTCGACCATTGAGCCACATCCCTGGCCTTATTTTATATTTTATTTAGAGACAGGGTCTCACTGAGTTGCTTAGCACCTCACAGTTGCTGAGGCTGGTTTTGAACTTGTGATTCTCCTGTCTCAGTCTCCCAAGCTGCTGGGATCACAGGCGTGCACCACTGTGCTCAGCTCCTACGAGATTTTTTTTGATGAGAGGATTTGTGTTTTGGATAGGGATATGATAAGAACAACCAAGGGGGTGGGGAGAAAACAACCAGATAAAACTCTAGAATTTAAATACTAGATTTATTTTTGGGGTGATGGGGAACAAGTGAATGCAGAAAAACACATGGGCTCTTATAATCACCTGGATTTTTGTATTCACATTGGTCTCAAATCAATATACTTTAGAAATGCCATACACTACCAGAGGCAGTGGTGCATACCTGTAATCCCTGCTACTTGGGAGGCTTAGGCAGGAGAGTCACAAATTTTAGGTCGGGATGGGTGACTCAGTGAGACCCTGTCTCAAAGTAAAATATAAAAAGGTAAGAGTGGGGAGCTTGGGATGTAATGCAGAGGTTTGATCTCCTGGGTTTGATCCCCTACACCCTCTCTCCTCCAAAATCAATCAATCAATCAAACAAAAAAAGAAAATCATACACCCTTGACATTCCATGGGGTCCTCTTTGGTCTTATTTTCCTTTCCTAGCTTCTAGAAGCAGCTAGTATGAAGAATTGGAGGGCTGGGGCTGTAGCTCAGTGGTAGAGTGTTTGCCTAGCAAATGTGAGGCACTGGGTTTGATCCTCAGCACCACATACCAACCAATAAATAAAAGAATTAAAAAACCCCGAATTTGATATGTACCAATCCATGCTGTTACTACATATAGTAATTTATTTATCTTGACTTCTATTAGTATCTGACTATACAACTGCATTTCAATTTACATATTTAATTTCCTGGTGATGCGCCTATAAGTTTTTGTCCAATTATGTTCCCACAAACAGTACACATCTCATTATGCATGCATTTTTCAGGGTTTTTACCTAGATATGAAGTTGCTGGGTTATGGGGGTGTGCTCAGTTCAACCATGGCAGGAACTGATTACTTAGTCAACTGATTTATTGGCAGTGACTTCAGTGAGCATCCAGATTGCTGCTTGACGGATTTCTGAGGCTTCTTAGCAAAGTCTGGCATTTGTTAGACTCAGTCATGCTGCTTCAGCTCTACATACATGCCCATGTACAGTAGAATGACTGAATAAGGTCAAATGCAACAATGAGACTGGGCAGAACTTTGCTAATATTTTTGTGGTGTATTAGTTCTGTGCAGCATTCAAAAGTAATTTAAAAACCTAAGAAATATGAATGTATCTTGCCCCTTTAATTTATTTGAGAAATTTCTCACCCAATGCCAGAGTGAAACAACAACACTTTTATGCACTTTTGGCATGCAATCACCAAAACTAGTCTAAATAAATCCTCAGAAACAGATGGCACAAAGTCCCTAAAAGTGACTTTATATTGGAACAGAAGCATATGTGGTCAGAGAGCAGACAGTCTTAACTGTTTTCAGTCCCAAGAATTTTCTTGTTCTTTTGAACAACTTTACTGAGTTTGCTTGTAAATGGGGACCTTTATCAAAGTCAGTTAGTTCCTTGGATCAAATTACATAAGACTCTATCCTGCATTCACAATGGCACTTTTGTGTCTATAAACCCCAGTACATATTTAAACAGACGTAAAGGGAAACATTTACCTGCTTTTCAGATGGCTTAGTGTTTGGATTTTCTGACAAGAAGTTGGCGTTATTTCTCTTCTATTCTGATCATGTTCCATGCTAAGCAGTTGCTCTAGAGACAGTTTTAAAATAAAGTATTTGTCATTCAATCTAAAGTGGAATAAGATTTTGTTTATGTGTGCAGTAGCTCTTTTCCTTTTCCTTGGTACTGAGGATGGAACCCAGGGGTAGTTTATACCACTGAATCACATCCCCATCCCTTTTTATTTTTTATTTTGGGAAGGGTTTCACTAAGTTGCTTAGGGGCTTGCTAAGTTGCTGAGGCTTGTCTGGCACTTGCGCTCCTCCTGCCTCAGCCTCCCCAGTCACTAGAATTATAGGTATGGGCCACACCACCTGGGTGTAGCTCCTTTCTTAAAGTTCCCTTCCATATTTCTACTTGTGTTCTTCTTTCATTCCTTATTTATTTTTGCAGTGCTGGGGATTGAACCCAGGGCTTTGTACATGTGAGGCAAACGTCCTCCTACTGAGTTAGACCCCTAGCCCTCTTCATCTAAAAAAATAGGAAGTGGATTTTATTCAAATTGCGGTTCTTATTTTGAGTGGAAATATTTTCACTATTTTGTTTCTGCCCTGAGACAGAAACCAGATCGCCTCTAGTTAAGAGTTCTTGGCTAGCCAAGGGAATCCTTTCAGATTTTAGGATTGGGCACACATGATTGGGCCACTGGATTCTTTATGAGCAGCTTCTGGGAGTGAAATGGAGCTGCTGAGAAAATGTGGAACAAAAATTCGTATATGGAAAATTACACGACAAAGAAATGACTTGTAATTTAAGATGTGATGTCACCACCTGATTTCCTGTAATTGCATTTGTGATTGACCTTCTATGAAGATCCTCTTTGGTGCTTTTAAGAGCTCTGTTCCTTACCCTCCTTCTCCATTATTAATAATAATTCCAAATAAGTGTGATTAATGATCACAAACTATAAAAACAATTAAGAAGGACATCTAGGAAACCTTGCTGAATGTTCTCAATATTTGTGCTTTAGAATCATTCTTTTTTTAAACTTCCTCTCCTCCCACAGAGAAATGTTGCCCAGGCTGGTCTCAAACCCTGGATCCCACTGCCTCAGGTTCCGGGGTTACAGGCATGCCCCACTGCACCTGGCAAGAATCACTCTTGAATGACTCAGCATGATGGCGAATTTCCCAGACAACAATGATAAGGTGAAATCTTGAAATCAAAATAAAAAAAACCCCACCTTTTTCCCCCCACAAAATTTTTTTGAAATGGTAGTATGAAATATGCATAACATTTATAGCCTCAATAATTTTTGAATGTATAGTTCTGCAGCATGAAGTGCATTTACATTGGTTTATAACCATCATGATTATCCATGTCCAGAATTTTTTCCTCTTGTAAAATGGCAACTCTACCCATTAAACACTAATTTCCCATGCCCCACCACCTACTTCCCACCCCTGGCAAAAACTCTTCTACTTTCTTTATAAATCTTGTTTTATTGTGTTTTTCATGCTAGGGAGGGCCTCACACATGCTAAGCATGTATTCCACCACGGAACTACATACATCTCCAACTCCATGTCAAATCTTCTATACCCTTTGTTTGTTGAAAATTTCCCACTATAATTTTGGGTTTTTCTTTTGAAACAAGGTCTTGCTTTGTTGCCCAGGCTGGTCTCAAGGGCTTCTCCTGCTCAGGCTCCTGAGTAGCTGTAATCTTCAGCCACTGAAGGTGGTCACCATCTCCTTTCTGTCTGCATGATGGTAACTACTCTAGTACCTCATATAAATGGAATCATATAATATTTGTCTTTTTGTGACTGGCTATTTCACTTAGCATAATGTCCTGAAGGTTTACTGTTTGAATTTGTGCCCCAAAGTTAGTTCCCAAAGCAAAGCTGTTCAGAGGTGGACCTATAAGAGGGGATTAGGTTAATGCTGTTACTGTGGGAGTGGGTACTTACCACAGGAGTGGGCTCCTGAAGAAAGGATGAGTTTGTACCCTTTTTCTCTCATGTACGTGCTTCTTCATCCTGTGATGCCTTTTGCCATGTTAGGATGCAGCAAGAAGGCCCTCACCAGATCCAGTCCATTCATCTTAGACTTCTGAGCCTCCAGAACCGTGAGCCAAGTAACTCTTGTTGTTCCCAAATTACACGGTGGTATTTTTTTTTTTTTTTGTAGATATGCACAATAGAGTAAGGCAATGTCTCGGTGCATTAGAATATTCTTCTAAGGCTGAATAATATTCTACTATATGTATATGCCACACTTCATCTGCTTGCCCATTGATGGGTACTCGAGTTGCTTCTATCTTTTGGCTATTGTGAATGATGCTACTGTGAACAAGGACATAGAAATGTCTGTTTGAGTTCTTGCTTTTGATTTTCTCGTGTGTGTGTGTGTGTGTGTGTGTGTGTGTGTGTGTGTGTTTGCTGGGGATTGAACCCAGGATCTGTACAAGAAAGGCAAGCACTCGACCAACTGAGCTACATTCCCAGCCCTTACTTTTGGTTCTTTTTGGTATATACCCAGAAATGGAATAGCCAATTTTCATGTTAATTCTATGTTTAACTTTTTGAAGAACTGCTGTACTGTTTTTATAGCCATTGTATCATTTTATATTCCTATCAAAAGTGCACAAGGGTTCCAGTTTCTACACGGCTTCACCAACATTTATCACTTTTTAATATAATCTCTATCCTAATGGATGTGAAGAATCACGAAGAGTCACAGAAATCGTGTGTGTGTGTGTGTGTGTGTGTGTGTGTGTGTGTGTTGTGCTGGAGATCAAACCCAGGGCCTCAGGCATGCTAGATGAGTGCTGTACCCATAGACTAAACCCTCAGCCCTGACTCATGGTAAATTTTTAATGTCGACATGTGTATAGGTTGGTTATCCTCTTGAAAGACATTTAGCTAGTTTTTACCTTTTCACTGTGGAAACAAAGCTATGAGCAACAAAAATCTTCATATGAATATCATTGTGATTCTGTCTGCTTGTCAGCTTGTATTATATTACCAAAAGTTGAATTACTGGATTGAAGGTGTGTATATTTATAGTATTTCCTGCCATCTATTCTTCAAAGGTTTCTAATTCCCATACATCACCAAAAGCACCTATTGCCAATATATTATTTTTTATTTTTTTAAATTTTATTTAAAATAAGTGATATCTCATTGCTTCTATTATATTCTTTGGGGTTTTTTTGGTACCAGAGATTGAACCCAGGGATGCTTAACCACTGAACTGTATTCCCAGCACCTCATCTTCTTTTTAAATATATTTTATTTAGAGACATGGTCTTGTTAAGTTGCTTAGCACCTTGCTAAGTTGCTGAGGCTGGATTTGAACTTTCGGATCTTTCTGACTCAGCCTCCGAAGCCTCTGAGATTATAGACATCACCACCAAGCCTCACTATATTCTTTGGTTCCTAATAACGGTTAATATCTTTTCATCTTTTTACCTCAATCTTCAATTACATGGATTTGAAAATTGCAGGAGAATGGCTTCCCAAGGAAAACTGAGGTATTATTACCAAAAGAAGGATGAGTACATACTATGCAGGCAGAAGGAACATATTTAAAAAATATATATATATATATATTGTTGATGGAACTTTATTATTTATTTATTTATATATGATGTTGAGAATTGAACCAAGTGCCTCACACATGCTAAGCAAGTGCTTTACCACTGAGCCACAACCCAGCCCCCAGCAACATGTTTTTATTCTTTTAATTTTCTTAATTTAACATTTGAGTCATTCTCTAGATGAGTTTATTAAAACTCATTGTTTTTCCATATAGTTAAATAGTTGTCACATTATTTACTAAGTAATACATTTTTCCTCTACTGATTTGAAAATGCCACCTTTTTAAAAAATATTTTATTAGTTATTGATGGACCTTTATTTATTTGTTTACATGTGGTGCTGAGAATTGAACCCAGTGCCACACATGCGAGGCAAGCCCTCTACCACTGAGCCACAACCCAGCCAAAAATGCTACCTTTATTATATTTTAAATTGTACACACATGACTCTTTTTGGAGTATTTATTTGCTTCTATTGATTTCTCTGTGAGTCCTTGTTTTAATTACTATCGCTTTATGGTATATTTCAGTTGCTAATAGGAAAAACCTGCTTGATTTTCTTCCCCAAATTTCTTGCTATTCTTACATGCTTAGGTTTTTAGAGTAGTAGCTCTCAATCTTGGCTTCTGCTCCTGGTAATCCCCAAGGGAGCTTTTATAAACACTGATACCCTCCAGCCCCTCCCAGAGGTGCCAGTTTAATTGCTGTGGGGTGGGACCTGGGAAGAGAGAGCTTTAATAGCTCCCTAGATGATATTAATGAGCTGCCAAAGTTGAGTACCATTTTGCAAGATGAACTTTAAACCATTTTGTTCTAGTTCTATTATGATTTTTGATTTGTATTGCAATGAATTATAGATTAATTTAGACCTAGGTGACATCTTTATATTACTATGCCTTTCTACTTGATTTAGTCATCTTCTTTGGTAAAAAAAAAAAAAAAATCAGAAGCTGGTTTTGGCTGATGCTATGGACTGAATTTTGTGGGTTTTTTTTTTTTTTTTTTTTTTTTGGTACCAAGAATTGAACCGAGGGGCCCTTGACCACTGAGCCACATCCTCAGCCCTTTTTATTTTTTGTTTTGAGACAGGGTCTTGCTAAGTTGCTGGGGCTGGCTTCGATCCTGCAATCCTCCTGCCTCAGTCTCCCAAATTGCTGAGATTTTAGGTATGTGCCACCATACCTGACAGTTTTCCCAAAATTCACATGCGAAGGCTAAATCTCCAGTGTGGTGGTATCAGAAGATAGGGCCCTTGGGGATGAGATTAATCAGGTCATGAGGGTGGAACCCTCATGGGTAGGATTGGTGTTCTTCCCAGACACCGGATCTGTCAGGTGCCTTGACCTTGAACTCAGCCTCAAGAAACTGTGAGAAATAATTTTTATTGCTTAAGGGACCCAGGGGTATCAGTGTTTATGATTGTTTGTTCTAGCAGCTGAACAGACTGCAAAGGCTGCCTTAAAGGAAAAGATAAAATGAAAGAGCTTCTGAAGGACTTGGGGTAACTCATGGTGAAGAAAAGCGGACGAGCCAGGGGTGGCAATGACAAGAACCAGAACAGCTGTTCTCTTGAACCAGAGGAATGTAATTCTTGTGTGTGTTCTTCAATTCATCAACTTTCCATTTTTGAGGTGTTTTCTTTGAATTTTGGATTTAAAAAAAAATATTTATTTTTTAGTTGTAGGTGGACACATATCTTTATTTTATTTGTATATGGTGCCGAGGATCAAACCCAGTGTCTCACACATGCTAGTCGAGTGCTTTACCACTGAGCCACAATCCCAGTCCCTGAAATTTGGATTCCGACAACAAATTCATTGGTGGTTGAGTAGTGTGTCTAGCCCTTGGTTGAACTCTGGAGGGCTGGACACTTTGAGTGATAGCCTCAACAGGTCGCACACAGTAGGGCAGGAAAACCAGAGAGAGGGGACCAGTTGTGTTTCAGAAGCCAGAGCCTGGATGTTTAGGAGGACAAGCATAAGTATGACAAAAATAACATAAGTGTGACAAGAAGGCTTGTGGAGCACACCAGTGTGAGCAAGACGTTTCCTTTATTTATATCTTCTTGGTGTAGTTTTTTTTTTTAAATGTGCAATTTGCTTATTTAGCTAACTTCTAAATTTTTCTTTTTTTTAGTTGTGGATGAACCTTTATTTTTATTTATTTGTTTATTTTTATTGTTTTTTTTTTTAATTGGTCTAGGGATTGGACTCAGGGACACTCGACCACTGAGCCACATCCCAGGCTTATTTTTTGTATTTGATTTAGAGACAGGGTCTCACTGAGTTCCTTAGTACCTTGCTTTTGCTGAGGCTGGCTGTGAACTCCCTCTGCTCAGCCTCCCAAGCTGCTTGGATTACAGGTGTGCACCACTGTGTCTGGCTATTTATTTATTTTTATATGTAACACTGAGAATCGAATCCAGTGCCTCACACATGCTAGGCAAGCACTTTACCACTAAGCTATAACCCCAGCCCAAACTTCTAAATAGTTTGTGCATTTTGTTTACATTATGATTTTTTGTTTTATGTATACATTATAAATATGTACACACACATATATACATGTGTATGCATGCATACATATAAATTTGTATGAATATAAATATATAAATATATTTTTAAGCCTGGGTATAGGCCAGGTGCAATGGTCCATATCTCTAATCCCAGGGACTCAAGAGGCAGGAGAATCATATATTCAAGGCCAGACTCAGCAACTTAATGGGGCCATAAGCAACTTAGTGAAACCCTCAAAATAAAAGATAAAAAGAGATGGGGATATAGCTCAGGAGTAAAGTGTCCCTGGGTTCAATCCCTGGCTTAAAAAAAGAATTCTGGTTATGATAACCATATAAGAAAATGTTCTTTTTATGTTAATTGACCATCTAATCAAACTCTTGATACTTCTAATACCTTTCCATTTCAGCTGTTCCAAAATTTCAGATATACAGATATATAGTTTCTGAAAATGAAAAGTTTGTCTCCTTCTTGCCAATATTTTGTATCTTTTCCCCTTTTTGTCTAGCATTTCTACAATAAGATTCAATAATAGATTACTTTGCCTTGTTCATTGTATTCATGGAAATGGCTCTTACATTTTATTATTAAATATCATATTACATTTATTTTTTAGTTAACAAATTAAAAGTGTGTTTATTTACCATGTACAACACAGTATATATATATATATATATATATATATATATATATAGAGAGAGAGAGAGAGCATGGAATGACTAAATCAAGCTAATTAATACATGCATTACCTCATGTATTTATCATTTTCTATGGTGAGAATATTTAAAACCTATGGTGTTAGTGATTTTCAAGAATATAATGCATTGTTAATAAATGTAGCCAACATATTGTATAATAGATCTCTTGAATTTAGTTCTCTATATCTTTCTTTGGGAGGGGTACCAGGGATTGAACTCAGGGGTACTTGACCACTGAGCCACATCCTTAGCCCTATTTTGCATTTTATTTAGAGACAGGGTCTCACTGAGTTGCTTAGGGCCTCACTAAGTTGCTGAGACTTGCTTTGAACTTGCCATCCTCCTGCCTCAGCCTCCAGAGCTGCTGGGATTACAGGTGTGTGCCACTGCACCCGGCTTGAACTTATTTCTCTTATCTACTGAAATTTTATATACTTTGATCAATATTCCCCCACTATTACAAATACATAATTGATTATTTAAAATACCTAGCTGTGTGTGGTGGCACATGTGTATAATCCCAGCGACTGAGGAGGCTGAGGATAGAGGATCCCAGCTTCAAGGCCAGCCTCAGCAATTTAGGAAGAACCTGTCTCAAAATAAAAAAAAAAAAAAATACAAAAGGCTGGGAATGTGGGTCTGTGGTAGAGCATCCAAGGGTTCAATCCTTGGTACTCTGCCCCTGCCCCCTCAACTTGCTGGGTTAAACCCAGATAAGATAGGACCTGAGGCAACTAGCTAGTTTGCTGTCTTTGGTTTTAGGGTCCACACGGGTGGGCAGCAAAGCTCATCTGGTCAAATGAGGCTGCATCCTAAAGCTTTCTTCAGACTGTGAGGAAAAGGCTTAACCTCAGTTCTAGTGATGGAAAAATAAACCTTCATTTAAGTTGAAATATTTATTGAGATAATTGTAAACTCACACGCAGTTATAAAAAATAATACAGAGAGATCCCATGTACACTTTGCCTAGCTTTTCTCAATGGTATATTTTACAAAATAAGAGTATATCACAACTAGGCCAGGTGTATTGGCACATGCCTGTAATCCCAGCAGTTCAGGAGGCTGAGGCAGGAGGATGGTAAGTTCAAAGCCAGCCTCAGCAACTTAGCGAGGCCCTAAGCAACTCAGCGAGGCCCTAAGCAACTCAGCAAGATTCTCTGTGTGAATAAAATACAAAAAAGGGCTGAGATGTGGCTCAGTGATTAAGAAGCCCTGGGTTCAATCTCCAGTACCAAAATAAATAAATAAATAAAAATTATATTACAACTAGGATGTTGTCATTAATCCATTAATCTTTGAAAATTCTTATCTTTTTTAAATAAAGTTAAATGCATTAAAAAAAAATTATTTATTTATTTATGTAGTGCTAGGATAGAACCCAGTGCTTCACACATGCTAGGCAAGTGCTCTACCACTGAGCCACAACCTCAGCCTCATAGTATCTTTTAAAAATGAATATTATTTTAATTTACAAATCATAATTATATACATTTATGGGATACAATGTTATGTTTTGCTATGTGTTTACAATGTAGAGTGATTACATCAAGCTAAATGAACATATCATATCCATCACCTCAGTTTTTGGTGGTAAAACATTTAAAATTTGTTCTTAGTTATTTTGTTTTGTTTTGTTGGTTCTGGGGATTGAACCCAAGGGTGCTTAACCACTGAACCACACCATCAGCCCTTTTTATTTTGAGATAGGGCCTCACTAAATTGCTGGGGCTAGCTTTGAACTTGTGATCTTCCTGCCTCAGCCTCTTGAGTTGCTGGGATTATAGGCACCTGCCATCACTGTGCCTGGCTGTTCTTAGGTATTTTCAAATATACATTAGTATAGACTATACTCAAAACTTTTTCTCTTGTCTATCTGAAACTTTGTATCCTTTGACTACCAACTTCCCATTCCCTCCCTCCTCCACCAATCCACCAGTGTTATGCAAGTTTCCTCAGTTTTACTTGCATGCACTGGTGTGTGTGTGTGTGTGTGTGTGTGTGTGTGTGTGTGTGTATGTATTTAGTTCTATGCATTTAACCTTTTTTTTTTTTTCAGTGCTGGAGATGGAACCCAGAGCCTTGTGCATGCCAAGTAAGCATTCAACCACTGAGCTATACCTCAGCCCCTTTATACAATTTTATCAAATGTATAGGTTTGGGTACCTACCTTTATAATCAAGATGCAAAACAGTTTGGTCATCGCAAAGATGGTTTGTGTTTCCCTTTTATAACCACACCCATTTCCCTCCTTCCCCATCCCAGTCCCTAACCCTTGATGACCATTTACTTATCTGTCTTCCATTTCATTGGCTTTGAAATTTCCTAATCTAATGTTGTCCTTTCAAAATGTGTTTTAAGTGGAATCATATAGTCTGTAACCTTTTGGGATTTAGTTTTTCTTGCAAACACAAATTCCTGGATATTTGTCCAGTATTTTATTCCATTTTATTGTTGCCTAAGATTCCATGGTAGATGTGTGGTTCCAATTTTTTTATTTTTCAAAATGAACCTCTTACTCCAATGCTAGAGACTAATCCTTGAGAAGAGACTGCCTTAGGAGAACAGCTTGCCAATTCAATGGCTTTGGTCTGCAACCAGAGCACATGGAAAACATGTTTCACTTAATATCAAAAAACTAAAGAGTGCCAGGCACGGTGTGTGGTGCCTGTAATCTCAGTATCTCAGGAGTCTGAGGCAGGAGGATAGTGAGTTCAAAGCCAGCCTCAGCAATTTAGAGAGGCCCTAAGCAACTTAGCCAGACCCTGTCTCTAAATAAAATACAAAAAAGGGCTGGGGATGTGGCTCAGTGGGTAAGCACCCCTGCATTCAATTTCTGGTACTAAAAACAAAGACAAAAACAAAAACAAAAAAACTAAAGAGCATCGGTCGCTCCTTATTTTGTGTTGTACCTCTGGCCGAAACTCAGACTGAGAAGTGGTCATCACACTGAAGCCACAGCAGAAGACTGAAGATTGACAGTTTGTCTTGGTTCAATGCCTAGATAAGAGGAAAAGCAAAGATATCATCTCAGAACCTCCTAAACCCTCTGGATCACAGTTTTCACTTCAGAGAAGAAGGGAATGTTGTTCCAGGAGAGTTTAAGTGCATTGCTTAAGGGCAGTCAGCTGTTTTTTTTTTTTTTTCCCTGAGCCAATGTTACAGTCCTCTGGCCCCTTGAATAAATGACTCAGTTTAATATTTTTATTTTACAAATGGAGTCCTGGCCTTTTAGCATGATTGAAACTGCACAACCAACTTCTGCTTGGAGCCTGGGGGTGGGGGAGGATTTGGTAATCCCTGCACTGCCTCACCTGACTGTGCCACCTGTGACATTCAACTTGGCCTTACCTGATCTTCTTGATGTTTCTTCCTGGGAGTTTCTATTGCAATATGTGCTCTGTGGGCCCAGTGATAGCTGGTCACAGTTTACTAAGTGGATGAAGCTCTAACTTTGGCTTTGAAGTGTCCTAGTCTAAAAATTTGGACTTAAATTCTTAGACTAAGACTTCGGCATGTTTTGTTTTAACCTTTATTTTTAGATACAGGTTGGCATGTTGTATATGTATGTTTATTATTCGCAGTCCAATCATTCATAGTTCCATTATGAGTAGTTATTTAAACTGCTGACCTCAGTGTAATCCCATAAAAATTCAGAACATTTCTGAAATTTGCGAATAAAATTAAATATAGCAATGAACATAGATAGCAATGCAGCATCTCTTTCCTCTAAGGAAATGAAGCCAGCCCTCTGCCACATCTAAAGAAGACCTCTGAGATAGACACGGGAGATAAAAAGATGAAAACAGCTCCATGCCCACCCTGTGTTCCACACTTTGCACACACGTTACCTCTGTTGATACACATGAGAGACTAAGGTTTAAGCGGTTCAGCCAGTAGTAGTAAGTGTTTGAGCCCTCAGGTCTGGCCTGCTCCAAAGTTCCTGCTCCTCACCACCAGCCTTTGTTGCCCTCCAGGAGAGACACTCTGCAGGGGGCTACAATCTAGAAGAAATGGCCTGTGTGTTCTTGAGAGTCAGTCACACACTGTATTAGCCGGAAGTCCTTCAGTTGCCAAGAGCAGACACTGGGCTGGAACAGGTTTAAGCAAAACAGGTTCCCATGAAGAGCGAGGCAGGGAGGTGGCTGGGGCTACCAGTCCTTCCTCTGGTTCTGCATGTCAGCCTCCTCCTCTTCTCGCAGGCCCCTCCTTCCCACAGCAGGAGGCATGGCGGCCAGGACGTTCACAACCGCAGTGACCCACCTGAGACCTGAGCAGCAGAGAGCTCTTTCCAAACTCAGCTGCAGCTGGATGAAGCCCTGGGGCAGGACCCACGGTTCTACCTTGAATCTGGTTCCTATCCCTGGCCTGATCCCTGACAGTATAGATACACAGATTGGATACACAAGTTACATGCACACTTCTGGTTTGGGGGTACCGCTGGTCCTCAGAGAAGGTGGGAGAACAGGTAGGGTCCACAAAGACCATAAATAGGTGTGCATCAAGCAGTGTGGGTAAGGCTTTGGCTTTGGTTCATAGTAAATACTTTGGATGACATGCACACTTGGTTTTCAGATGATGGATACTGTGGATCTCATTATAGATAAGAAAGTCATGAATTTTTGGGAGGCTGCTCTAATGCAGTCTCACAGGAGGACAGCATCTTCACAGGTCCCTGGGCTTCAAACTCACTTTCTGTAATACTTGCTTTGCTTATCAGCTTAGGGGGATTCCTACCCATCAAACATACTCATCCAGGCTACTGTGACTCATCAATAAATTCACAGTAAGGGAAATAACTTCTGGTCACCAGATCCCTTGTACTGACCTTCAAGCTGACCAGGATGAGCAATCAGAATGAAGCAGGCATTGTGGCAGATACCTGTAATTGTATCCTGAAATCCCAACAACTCAGGAGGCTGAGGCAGGAAGATTGCAAGTCTGAGGCCAGTTTTGGCAACTTAGCCAGGCTGTAGGCAATTTATTTTGAGATACTGTCTCAAAATAAAAAATAATAAAAAGGGCTGGTGATGTGGCTCCATGGTTGAGTGCTTGCCTATGATGTGCTAGGGCTTGGGTTCTATCCCCAGCCTTGCAAAACACCCCAAGTAAACAACAACAAAACCCCACTATTTACCCTTAGATTTCCAAATGACATGTTTATACTGATATTTTCTTTCTTCTTCTCTTTTTCAGTATGGGGGATTGAACCCAGGAGTGATCGACTACTGAATGACATCCACAGCCCTTTCTTTTTTTTTTGGGGGGGGAGGGGTACCGGGGATTGAACTCAGGGGCATTCACCACTGAGCCACATCCTCAGCCCTATTTTGTATTTTATTTAGAGATAGGGTTTCACTGAGTTGCTTAGCACCTTGCCTTTGCTGAGGCTGACTTTGAACTCACCATCCTCCTGCCTCAGCCTCCTGAGCTGTGGGGATTATAGGCATGTACCACGTCCCTGGCAGCCCTTTCTCTAAAATTTTTTTTTTTATTTTATTATAAGACAGTGTCTCCCTAAGTTGCCCAGGCTGGCCTCAAACTTGGATCCTCATGCTTCAGTATCCTGAATCACTGGGTGCTACTGTGTCAGTTCTGGTATCTCTTCTATAAGAGATCTCAGCTCTTTTGCAGTTTATATTTTTACCTTATAATTCCCTTCCATCTGCCCTCTCAGAGAGTTAACATAAACTTTCTTGGTTAAATCATTACTTGGAGTTTACATTATTACAGCTATAAGAATGTTATATGCAAGTAGTAAATACAGCAGTTCTTTCCTGTACATTTTTTAAAATTATAGAGTATTAGTAGCTTATACCTTTAAGTAGTATCTTTTTTTTAAAGGTACATGAAATATAAAACTTTTAAAAAAGTAGGAAATATGAACTTTTCTATTTTTCACATCATGCCTGATTGTTAGAAATTCTGGGTATAATTTTAGTTTGGGAAAGAATTTCCCTTCAAGTGGTAAAGGCATTGCCCCTTGTCTTCTAGGTTCCAGAGAAGTCTACTCTCACTCTAATTCCTGGTTCATTGTGTGTGATTTGTTTGTTTGTTTGCTTCTCTTTAGAAGATTTTAGAATCATCTTGTTACTTTGGTAGGATATGGGCTATATATGTATGTTTTGAATAAGTAACACATTCACATCATTCAAAATTCAAATGTGTATAAAAGGGTATGAAGTAAAATCCTTCCCCCATTCTTATTTTCTAGTAATATAATCGCCTTCCCAAAGGCAATTGGTATTAAGTATTTCTGAGGCACAACTTCCAGAGGAATTCTGCATATAACAGCAAATATACATACATATATATAATATACATATACATGTATATATATATATATATATATATATATATATATATATATATATATATGTAATTTTGATATTTTGATATAAATGGTAGCATATGATGGCAGATTGTATTTTCCAAAGATAGTTCCCATGATATATTCTATCTTATCTTTTCTATTGCATTATGAAATCAATACTTTTCCCAGTATTAATTTCATAATGATTAATTTCAGCAATGTTGGCCATGTTTCTCTCTCCTCTCCATAATGGGAGGACTGTCTCCTACAATAGAACATGGTGGTAGTGACCCTTTGCCAGTTTATTGCCTCTTGAGACATTTGCTCCTGAAATCCTACTGCCATGCTGTGGGGAAGCCCAGGACATAGAAAGGAGCTATGATAGATGATTTGATTGACAGCATTAGCTGAGGTCCTGGCCAACAACCACCATTAATTACCAGATGTGGGTGAAATAACAGGTTACATTAGCCGCCAGGTGTCAAGTCACTTCTATGTCATTTTAGTCGAGGTCCCAAACATGGCCAAAAAAACCCCAAACCAAACCAAAACAAAAAACTGTCCACTGTGCCTCATCAGAAAATCCTGACATACAGAATTTGTAAGCTTTTTGGACAGAACTATGACCCTCCTGCCTCAGCCTCCTGAGCTGCTGGGATTACAGGCATGAGCCACTATACTCGACTTGATTTTCTTATCTTATTTTTTCATGTTTCCCATAGTTCCTGAAAAGTACATCAAGCTTTATCTTCTAATTTGTTTATTAGTGTCTTTTCAGTTTAGAAATAATATTTTAAATTTCTAAGAGTGATTTCTTGTTTTTAATTGTTCTTTTTCATAGCATTCATTCTTAATTTATGAATGAACTACATTTCTCATTAATCTGAATATTTCTTTTTAAAAAATATTTTATTAATTGTTGATGGACCTTTATTTATTTATATGCAGTGCTGAGAATCGAACCCAGTGCCTCACACATGCTAGGCAAGCGCTCTGCCACTGAGCTACAGCCCCAGCCCCAAGATTTCTTACACTAGGTTTGGGGTACAGAAAAGTTCATTTTATTATAGTTCTTTAACATGTTTCTGTTTTGAAGCTTTATATTTAAAAAACTTTTTAAAAGAGAAAAAAGAATTAAATTTTGACACGTTATACTTTCACTACATAAATGCCTCCCCCCTCCCTCTTATTTCAGTGTTTTTCTAAGTAGCTGCAATTTTCTAACTTCTTATTTTTGTATGATTACTGAATTTCCCTTCACCCACTTGAGATCGTATTCTTTGGAGCCTTTAGTGACACCTCAGAGCCTGCCCACTTGTGACACAGTTAATAACCCAGCTACTTAGAGATATAAACATCCCACACCATCTCTGTCCCACCACCTTGTTCAATATCCACGGGGAAGCTGCTTGTTTTTAATCCTGATTTTGACCTCTCTCTAGTTCACTATCTTAATTCTCTATGAGTGATTTGGCCAGAAGAGTATGCACTCAAAAAAATGTTTATTGGATAAGAAATAAACCATACAATGAATTTTCTGGGCATGCTTCTCAATATTTGTATATGATTTTCCTTTCTCAATTCAGTAAGCACTTTTGGAAGACATATGCACAAAGAATATCAAATGGGGGGTATTTTAGGGAATAATAAATGTATTAGCGTTAAGGGCCAATGCTTTTTTTTTTTTAAAAATTTATTGATGTGTTATAGTAGTACATAATGGGTGGGAAGGCCATTATTTTGAGATCTTTGTTGTTTTCATTAAGACAGATTTATTGCTGCACACTCTTGTAATCCCAGAGACTTGGGTAAGCTGAGGCAGGAGGATTGCAAGTTTGAGACCAGCCTCAGCAACTTAAAGAGACCCTGTGTCAAAATTTAAAAAAATTTAAAGGGTTGGGGATATTGCTGAGTGGTAAAGCACCCCTGGGTTCAATCCCCAGTAACACCCCTCCCCGCCAAAAAAAAAAGAGAAGGCTCCTGTATATTCCTGATTTTTAAGAATAATAAGAAAAACATGAAATTTCTTATTAAATTTTCATGATCATCAGGTTAGATTTCTACCATAGAATAGTAGGTTTATAATGTTTATGAGCTTTAGTTAATCAGAACCTTGGGGAAAATGTTTGATTGACATCTATTCCATTTCATCTTAGAGACTCCTTTTACAAAGAAATGTTCAATTAGGGGGTTTGCTTATAGGAAGAAACTGAATGCTGAGGCTTTTTTCAGAGTAAGAAAAATTTTCCCACATCAATATAACCTGAACCCAATCAATATTTATTAACAGATATAACAATCATTTATTTGTGACATATGGCCTTTCAAGCTTCAAAATGGTTATAATTAAAAAATCATATGGTTTAATATAACCATTACAAGGAAAATAAAACATTAAATCCTGAATAGAAGGAAGAAGAAATAAATAGAACAAAAATGCAGGCTAATGTTCATACCCTGAGTTATCTATAAATTTGACTGTGAGTTTGCTGGTCCTTAAAGAATGAAGGCATAGGTTATTGGTTACAGAATTTTTTTAATTATTAAAAAAGTTTATTTAACAATCAGTTCAATAAGAATATATACATGACTTAGTAAAACAGGCTCTTTGGAAAGGACACATAGATTTCTCTGCCGAACAGTTATTTATGTTCATTCCAAGGCTTCTAACATGATGATACTATTTTCTTGTATTACCACATTCTAATATTGTTCTGTTGCCTGCTAGTTGCCATCTCTACACGTCTATCGTAAGATTCACAAAGGGACAAAATCCCTGCAATATTCCTTGGACATGTTTGCTACCATTTAATTTCAATGACAGTTAAGTGTACTCTGCAGACTCATAACTGCTTTGAAATGGAATTGGCAGCCTCTTTCATGCGACCACGGACAGTTAAAGTATCTCCATACTGCTTTCCATATTGGCTGCACCAATTTGCAGTCCCACCAGCAATGTATGAGTGTGCCTTTCCCCTCACATCCTCCCCAACACTTATTGTTGTTTGTATGCATAATAACTGCCATTCTGACTGAGCGAGATGATATCTTAGAGTAGTTTTGCTTTGCATTTCTCTAATTGCTAGAGATAATGAACATTTTTCATATATTTGTTGATTGATTGTATATCCTCTTCTGAGAAGTGTCTGTTCATATCCTTGGCCCATTTATTGATTGGGTTATTTGTTTTAGTTAAAGAATTATTTTTTTAAGTTAAAGAATTCTTGACATAAATTAAAAAGGGATCATTTCCTTGGGACAAAATATTTCATGTCTTAAAAATATTCCAATTTAAGGGCTGGGGATGTGGCTCAAGCGGTTGCGTGCTCACCTGGCATGCGCACGCGGCGCTGGGTTCGATCCTCAGCACCACATACAAATAAAATAAAGATGTTGTGTCCACCGAAAACTGAAAAATAAATGTTAAAAAAATCTCTCTCTTTCTTAAAAAGAATTTAAAAAATATATTTCAGTTTAAAAAATGATTGTGGAGCTGGGGATGTAGCTCAAGCGGTAGCGCGCTTGCCTGGCATGCGTGCGGCCTGGGTTCAATCCTCAGCACCACATACAAACAAAGATGTTGTGTCTGCCGAAAACTAAAAAAAAAAAAAAAAATTCTCTCTCAATCTCTCTCTCTCTCTCTTTAAAAAAATTACTGTGTAGATCATTAAATAAGAAAATGATTGTGTAGATCATGACACAAGAGACACCTATTTAACAATGGCTTTTGAAAGATGAATATTGTTCATATAGGTAATTTATATATCTTTCTTTAATAAAAACCTAGAATATAGTATTTAGATTTTGCAGAGGAGAGTTTCTTTGTGGTTTGGAGATGGACACTAGACCAGTCTGGATCCTTGCAGAAAAGAAAAGGTGTTTTGAGTTGATACAAGGACTCTTTACAAAGGTGTGTGCAGGATGTAGGGAAACCACAAGGGACACCTCAGTACTGTAAGGCTAGTAGCTATTATCTTCCTAGCCTTAAAAGGGATGAGAGAAAGGGCTGTTACTAGGATGAATCTTGGAGACAGAGGCTGGGCAGAGAAGGCTGGCTGATGGGAGTGGTGACCTTTAGTCAAATCATGAGCCCAGCCTGAAGCAGTCCCACAGACAGCCAGGGAAATAAAGAGCTTGAAGTCCCCACCACTTCCTCTAGTTCATGCTGGTGCTCGTCATGGATTGACTTCCATTAGACACCAAGGGCAGGCACAGGGAACCTCTTGCTTGTTAGCTTGCTGGTGCACAGAAAGGGCAAAGAAGGTATGTGGAAGCATCCTGCCAAGAGGATATATTGGAGACTTGGGAAAATTTGTAAAGTTTACTCCCTACCTGGATTTTGATAAGCGTCTGTTCTCTGGGTGAAGCAGAAAGGGACATGCCTTCCTGCCTTTCCCACTCCCGCTTGGTGCTTGAGAATCATTGCAGTGTGCTGAGAACTGGTCATACTGTTAGCTGTGTGTAAGGGAAAAACAAGTGGAGAAACAGTGATCTAGAAGATTAAGATTCTCTTCAATGTGTTCTTCTCGCAAATGGATTTTAGATTGGAGCTGAGTCACAGTCTGGGAATGGAGAAGTCTGATATAGAACTTGAAGACAGTCCCTCAGCTTGGGATATCAGATGGCTTATGAATCATTGTGTACAGGAAAATAGGATAAGCTTTGGGGAAAATAGGTTACTGTGGGGAAATTTCACCCTCTCTGGACACAGATCCTTTTATAGGGGTCCCTGAATACTGTGTCTAGTGATGTGACATAAAAATGTTACTTTGATTGCTCCTAGGCAAGACCTCTCCAAGTCCCAGACAGTGTGAGTCCCTGTAGCAGCAGCAATTATAATTGCAACCAGCCATATAAAGCCAGCTGCATTGCCAATGAAACCATTTAAAATATTGGAAACTATATTCTAGCATTTATGGAATCTCCGGCCTAATCCCCAATTGTGTACTCTTCAATTTGAAAAAATCCACCATTTTAAAATGAAAATGGAGCCAAGTATAAAAATATTAAAAAAACTTTATATTTTTTATACTTGAACTTTATATAAATTAAAAGATTTCTTTTTCTTCTTCTTGCACCAACACATAAATATTTTTCAAACTTAATCATACAAATGGAAGACTTTTGGGTTCCAGTGCAGCAATGAAGAATGAATGGAAACTGTTGCATTTATGTTCTATATTGTACTTTTATGTTGATAGGAAAAGAAGTGACTTGTTGAGAGAGTTATTACCTTGTGGTGTATTAAAACAACACTTGAAGACAACTGATTTTAGACAAGACAAAATAATCAGTATAGCCTGTGATGTTACTTTAAATCCAGGCTGCCCTAAAGCTCAAACAGAGATAAAGAGCTAGAGTAGGATGACTGTTCTCATTGAAGTCCTAACTTCAAATATTGTAAGGGTCTCGAGAGGTTATCCAGTCTCTTTGCAGCCTTTGGCAGGATTACAGTTGAACCAGCTCAGGCAGATGGCAATCCATCCTATTTCTAAAATTGCCCATTCCAGAAATTTGATATAACTCTTGCCACAGTTCTTTCTATAAGCTCACTTTAAGTCCACAGGGAATATATGCATACAGTAATGAAGAGCATATGGTAATTTGCATAAGCCCGCCATTGTGAAGATGATTTGTAAACAGTACCAAATCATGCACCAATCCCTATTCCTTCTTCATTTAATCTTATACATCCTCTGCCTCTCGGAGTAGCCTTCCCTTGTTTTTCCCTTGATTTCTTCTTTTCCTCCCTTATTCAGAGATATTGGGAGGTTTTGTATACACATATCTATGTTTGAGTTGGGTCAAAAATATGTGCATTAACTTTTTTTTTTTTTTTTTTTTTTTTTTTTTTTTTTTTTTTTTTTGGTGTCCCAGGATACTCAGTGTCCCAGGAATAGAAACAGTGTCTCATGCCTTGGCCCACAGGAGAGTTGTCAGGACCTTGGACAGGGGCCCATGAGGCAAGGCAAGCATTTAGTGAGGGTACCACTTTCCAGGAGAATGTGTTGATGACTTATAGTATGTTGGAGAGTCTTCAACACTCATCCCCCTTCTCTTTCTAGCTGTCTGCTTTTGGAGGTAGATGAGTTTAATTGCTTCAACTTTACAGTGCAGGCTCAACAGCCCACATTGCCATAATCTATGGGATATGGGGGCATAATTGGCGGAGGCGGACAGGAGGTAGACCCGTATTGGCCCCCCGAGGTTAATTCCTCGGTGCTGGGGCTCAGGGCGTAAGGACAAAATGCAATATGAAACAAGGGGACAACGGAAGAGGTAGCTCCTTCTTCTCCTCTCTTACAGATGCCCCAATGTAATATTTCACAAAGGATTAATGCCCTCCCCCACAAGTGAAAATATGTCATTATGCCATTCTGTATGATTTCTATTTTCTAGTTAGGAAACATTTGTTCTAATTTTAAATCCATCAAAAATTAGTTCTGCAGCCTCAGCTAAGTCATCTAAAAATATGTACCTAATTTATGGGAAAATTTTTAAATTCACCTATTTTTTGACCAAACAACTCAAATATAGAAGTAATCTAACAGGTGTATTTGTGCATGTACAAGTGACACACACATAAAATCACTCATTAGAAAGCTAGAAGCGATCTAAAAATCCATTCATATAAACTGTTTAAACAGATTACAAGTGGGGCCTAGGTGTCTATCAATGGATGAGTGGTTAAAGAAAAAGTGGTTTATATACACAATGGAGTTTTCAAAAAACAAAAATCCTTATTTGTTCTTAGATATACATGTCAGTAGAATGTATTTTGGGGGCTGGGGTTGTGGCTCAGCAGTAGAGCGCGCACAGTAGCATGTGTGAGGCCCTGGGTTCGATCCTCAGCACCACATAAAAAAAAATAAATAAAGATATTGGATCCAACTACAACTAAAAATAAATATTAAAAAAGAATGTATTTTGGCATGTTATACATCTGTGAGTATATCTTATTCTAATTAGGATTTTATTCTTGTGGTTGTATGCGATGCAGAATAACCTGGTTGTGTATTCAAATACAAGGCCAGGAAAGTAATGTCCAATTAATTTTACTGTCCTTCTTATTTCCCTTCCTTCCCCTTTGTCTAATTCAATGGACTTTTGTTCTTCCCATCCCCACCCTCCCTTGTTAGGGGTTAGCATCCACATATCAGAGAGAACATTTGATTTTTGTTTTTTTGGGACTGTCTCATTTCACACAGCATGATAGTCTCCAATTCCATCCATGTATCTGCAAAAGTCATAAAGTCATTCTTTTTCATGGCTAAGTAATATTTCATTGCATATATACACCACATTTTCTTTGTCCATTCATTTTTCAAAAGGTACCTAGGTTGGTTCCATAGCTTAGCTATTGTGAATTGAGCTGTTATAAACATTGATGTGGCTGTGTTACTCTAGTATGCTGATATTAAGTTGGGTATAAACCAAGGAGTGAGATAAATGGGTCAAATGGTGGTTCCATTCCAAGTTTTCTGAGGAATCTTCAGACTGCTTTCCAAAGTGGTTGCACCAATTTGCAGTCCCATCAGCAAGGTATAAAAGTAACTTTCTCCTCACATCCTTGCCAACATTTATTATTGCTTATATTTTTGATAATTGCCATTCTGACTGGAATGAGATGGCATCTCAGTGTAGTTTTAATGTGCATTTCTCTAATTACTAGTGATGTTAAACATTTTTCATATATTTTTTAACTATTCATATTTCTTCTTGTTCAGTTCCTTTGCCCATTTTTTGATTGGGTTATTTGTTCTTTTGGTGTTAAGTTTTTTGAGTTCTTTGTATAACCAGGAGATTAATGCTCTGTCTGACGTGCAGGTGGTTAAGATTTTTTCCCAATCTGTAGGCTCTCTCTTTATGTTTTTGATTGTTTCCTTTGATGTGAAGAAGCTTTTTAGTTCGATATCATCCCATTTATTGATTCCTTCTTTTTTGGGGGGAGGCGTTCTGGGGATTGAACTCAGGGGCACTCGACCACTGAGCTACATCCCCAGCTCTATTTTGTATTTTATTTAGAGACAGGGTCTCACTGTGTTGCTTAGTGCCTCACTTTTGGCTGAGGCTTTCTCTGAACTCATGATCTTCCTGCCTCAGCCTCCTGAGCTGCTGGGATTACAGGCGTGTGCCACCATGCCCAACTCCATTTATTGCTTCTTGATTTTATTTCTTGCACTTTAGGAGTCTTATTGAGGAAGTTGGTTTCTAAGCTGACATGATGGAAAGTTGGGCCTTCGTTTTCTTCTAGTGAGCACAGGGCCTCTGGTCTAATGCCTAGGTCCTTGATCCATTTTGAGTTGAGTTTGGGGCAGTGTCACACAATGGAGTTTTATTCAGCTCTAAAGAAGAATGAAATTTTGTCAATGGATGGGAACTTGAGACCATTATGTTAAGCAAAATAAGCCAAACTCAGAAGGTCAAGTGTCATGTGTTTTCTCTCATATATGGAAGCTAGAGAGGAAGAAGGAAGAGAAAGGGGGAGGGAAGGGATCTCATGAAAATCAAAGGGAGATCTGTAGAGGAAAAGGACCAGAGGCTGGGAAGAGGGGAGGGAGAGAAGAAGGGCTGGGGAATGATATTGGCCAAATTATATTGATATATTGTGTGCATGTATGAATATACATGCTTATGTACAACTATAAAACACCAATAAAAAATGTGGAAAGAAAAGAAATAAAAGGACTGGGGATATAGTTCAGTGATAGAATGCATAAGACCCTGAGTTTGATCCCCATACCCCTTGCCGACAGGGACTGGTCACATTTGTGTCCCTTGTACCCAGCATGTCACAGGCCTCCACAGATGCTCCCCGAGTTCTTACTAAGCAGCTGCTCCTATCACATTCTGGGTTAGGTGGCAAGGACTCGGCAGGAACTAAACAGGTGATTCCTGTCCTCACGGAGAGTCACAGTCCAGTGCCGTAGTAACTAAACAAGGCAGATGAACTCTCTTGGTTAGCAACGATCTTGTTAGATTTTTGTTCATAACAATCCAGACGAGGTCTAGGGCACTGTGGAGAAAGCCTGAGCCTGCTCTGGGTAATTACCTCCAGACCCAGGGATGGGCTGAGGACCTGCCTCACTGAGTAGCAGGCTACCCCATGCATATAATAAATAAATTACAAGTATCTGCATCAACTAGTATAAAATCAGAAGCAAAAGAAAGTTTATCACATACTGATGTGACAGATCTCCTGGACATATCATTAAGAGAAATGAAAGTGAGGTTCAGAATAATGACCATAACAAAATATGTTTGTAAAAAGAAGGAAAATCATATTTAGCTTACATAAAATACAATATTTCCAGGAGTATATGTAGGAAATATGGAATAGCCATTGCTTCTAGGGAGGGAAACTAGGTGGACAGAGGTGAGAAGTGAAGGGGGATTTTTCACTGTATATATAAATCTATACTTTTGGAATTTTAAACAGTATCAACTATTTAATGAACAAATGAACAAATGAGGGTTGGGGATATGGCTCAGTGATAGAGTATTTGCTTAACATGCGTGAAGCCTGTGAAGCCCTGTGAAGTTTGATTTCCAGCACTAAACAACAATAACAACATTTGATTAAAATATCTTATATAGGGCTGGGGATGTGGCTCAAGTGGTAGCGCGCTCGCCTGGCATGCGTGCGGCCCGGGTTCGATCCTCAGCACCACATACCAACAAAGATGTTGTGTCTGCCAAATACTGAAAAATAAATATTAAAAATTCTCTCTCTCTCTCTCTCCTCTCTCTCTCTCTCTTTAAAAAAAATCTTATATATAATCAGAGATATGATAAATTATTGTATAATGGTGTATTAAGAATTGTAACACAAAATAAATAAATAAATAAAATAAAAATAAAAACTAGTTCTGGAAAAAGAAAAAAAAATCAAGTGAATAATCTGTGACTCAGTTTCCATATAACCCTACCCATTTGATTATCCTGGGAATAAAATAGAATTATGTATGTAAAGTTGCTTTGAAAAAACAAACATACAGTGCTTATTTCTAGTATTTTAGTAATGCATGAACACCTTTTTCCCCCCTTCTTTTTTATTAATCTTTTCAGCGCTGGGGTAGAAACTCACTCTCTCTCTCTTTCTTTTTTCTTTCTTTCTTTCTTTCTTTTTTTTTTTTTTTTTGGTACCAGGGATTGCCTAACCACTGAGCTGCATTCCCCAGCCCTTTTTATTTTGAGACAGGGTCTCATTGAGTTGCTTAGGTCCTCGCTAAATTGCTGAGGCTGGCTTTGAACTTGTGATCCTCCTGCCTCAGCCTCCTGAGGCGTGTGTCAGAGTGCCTGGCTCATGTGTGGGCACTCTTAAGTTCTCCTTGTGCTTCATAAACTTTGGAGTTGAGAACAGAACATTATATGGAAATAATAACAATAAAAAATAAATATTTGTGTATTTTAGAGTTTATCCCTGAAGCATGGCTCTTTGCAAAAGGAACTTCATGCTATGCTTCCCCTTGTTCCCTTTCTCTGCACGCTGCTCAGTATTTTTGTTCTTGAGTAACCAGTGCTTCATAGCTACCTTGAGAAAGAAGGTGAAGTGTGCTCAGGATGACTGAGAAGGGCCCAATGAGAATAGTTAGTAACTTGTAGAAAACTGCTGTGTCTGAGAAAAGAAGGGAAAACAGCTGGGGCATTAAAATGCTGGAGTAACTCACTGAGACACTGAAGAAGAAATTTCTTTGTTTAATATTTAGAAGGAAGAAGTACTATACTTTCTGGGGGAAAAAAAAGTCCTTTGGGTCCTGTTGCAACACATTAAAACAAACACATAAAACACCAGTTTAGATGGGTTTCTTGTCAGCCCTATAGGAAAGGAGGATGGAAAGATAGTAGCACTTAATATCTCAAAGGGCTGTGTTAAAAAATAAATAAATAAAAAAGAAACCAGCTTTTCAAATTCCAAGGGGTCCCCTGAGATCATCCCGCACCTCATTAACACATGAACAGGCATGAGACTTGGAACCTCTTTGGGGACTTCTGGCCTAGTCTGGTAAGAAAAATGATGAGACATTTGTAGGTCTTTGTGAAGTGGACCACAGTATATAAAGATGAAACAGAGCACCTCAGTTTGTACCAAAGGAGATTATACAAGGGGAAAATAAACCCACAATATCAGTTCTATTTTTCCCCCATAATGAATGTTTTTCCTTTGCACAGTTTATGCCAAAAAATTAAATTTATTTTTTGAATGTCTTTTTTCCTCCTTCTTCTTTCCCCTTCCCTCCTCTTGGAACTCTTCCTCTTCCCTCTTTTCCTACTCCCCCTCTTCTTACCTCTGCCTTATCTCCTCTTCTCCTGTCTTTCTGCTATAGTAGGAGATGGCAAACTTTTTCCGTGTAGGGCCAGAGACTTAAGTATTTTAGGCCCTAAAGGTCAAAGTGTCTCTGTTGCAACTATTTAAATTCGCTCCTCATAGTGCAAAGGAAATCAAGGACAAATGGGTGCAGCCATGTTCCATGACCCTTTTATTTACAAAAATAGGATATAGGCCAAATTTAGCCCTTGGGCCATGGTTTATCTGCCCTTCTTCTATGTTGTAATAGTTTAAATAAAATTCACAGAAGAGATATAATTGTCACTAAGTGTTTGGGACAACCAGGGAGCTGTCTGGAAGAAAAAAAAATTTACATGCATACCTCATACTTCTTCAAAAAACTCAAAGATTTAGTGATAAAGTGAAGGAATAATGATAATAGAAAAGAACATAGGAAAATTATTTTAACACCTTGGAATAGGGCAAAACCTTTTGTTAAATAAAATTATGTTTAAAATGATAGATGCAACTACACTAAAATGTTTACATAGAAACTACTATAAACTAAGCCATAAGGCAAATGACAGGCTGGAAAATATTCATGTCATTTTGTGCAATTCATGTCACAGGTAAGAGGCTAACCTCCGTAACATATGGATTACTAAAAATCAATAAGGAAAATAAACAACCAACCAATAGAACTGTGGGAAAATGTTATGACTAGAGCCCACGGAAAAGAAAATGCACATAATTGTTAAATATTTCTGAAAGTTTTAATTGACACATAATATTTGTACATTTTGATAGAGTACAGTATGATGCTTCAATATGAGTATACAATATGTAATGACCAAGTCAGGGTAATTAGTACTTCTATCTCCTCAAATATTTATCATTTCTGTGCTTTGGAAAACTTCAGATTCTTCAAGTTATTTGGAGATATATCACATATTGGTGTGGACGATAGTTACCCCACTGAATTATGGAGTACTAGAACAATTCCTCTGATCTAACTGTATTTTGGTACCTGTTATTTAACCTTTCTCTATCTGTCTTCCCTTCTACCCTTCCTAACCTCTGGGACTTCTATTCTGCTCTCTTGTTCTATGAGATCAACTTTTTTAGCTTCCACATGAGAGTAAGAATAGAGGGTATTTGTCTGGCTTATTTCACTTAACACAGTGTCCTTCAGTTCTAGCCACACACCTGAACTGGACAGGATTCCATATTTTTTATGGCTGAATAATATTTCATTGTGTAGGTGTATATTTTCTTTATCTATTCATTTATCAATAGACACCTTGGGTGATTCTGTATCTTAGCTATTGTGAATAGTGCTATAATAAATATAAGGAAGCAGGCATCTCTTTGAAATATTAATTCATTTTCTTTGGATGTATACCAAGGAGTGGGATAGTTGGATGATACAGGAGTTCTATTTATAGTTTTTTGAAGATCCTCTATACTGCATTCATAATGGTTATACTAATATGCATTCTCATCAACAGTGTGAATATAATAGTCCTCTTTCTCCTCATGTGTAATAGCATTTGTTGTCTTTTTGATAGTAGCCATTCTAACTGGAGTGAGATGCTATGTCCTTATGGTTTTAATCTTCATTTCTCTGTTGTACAGTGATATTGAGTATTTTTCATATACTTATTGGCTATTAATATGTCTTCTTTTTTAAAAAAAATGTTTATTTTTTAGTTTTAGGTGAACACAATATTGGCACCAAAACAGACTGGTAGACCAATGGTACAGTATAGAGGATACAGAGACTAACTCACAAAACTACAATTATCTTATATTGGACAAAGGGGCCAAGAACATGCATTGGAGAAAAGATAGCCTCTTCAACAAATGGTGCTGGGGAAACTGGAAATCCATATGCAACAAAATGAGATTAAGCCCCTATCTCTCATCCTGTACAAGACTCAACTCTAAATGGATCAAGAATTTAGGAATACAACCAGAGACCCTGCGTCTAACAGAGGAAGAAGTTGGCCCTAATCTCCATCATGTGGGATTAGGTCCCAGCTTCCTTAATAAGACTCCTGAGGCACAAGAATTAAAATCAAGAATCAATAAATGGGATGGACTCAAACTAAAAGTTTCTTCTCAGCAAAAGAAACAATCTGTGAGGTGAATAGAGAGCCTACATCTTGGCAGCAAATCTTTACCCCTCACACATCAGAACACTAATCTCTAGGGTATATAAAGAACTCAAAAAGCTAAACACCGAAAAAACAAATAACCCAATCAATAAATGGGCCAAGGACCTGAAGAGACACTTCTCAGAAGATGATGTTCAATCAACCAATAAATACATGAAAAAATGTTTATCATCTCTAGCAGTTAGAGAAATGCAAATCAAAACCACTCTAAGATTTCATTTCACTCCAGTTACAATGGCAGTTATTATGCATACAAACAATAATAAGTTGGTGAGGATGTGGGGAAAAAGGTACACTCATACACTGCTGGTGGGACTGCAAATTGGTGCAGCAGTATGGAGAGTTCTTGAAAAATTGGGAATGGAACCACCATTTAACCCAGCTATCCCCCTCCTTGGTCTATACCCAAAGGACTTAAAACAGCATACTATAGGGACATATCCACATCAATGTTTATAGCAGCACAATTCACAATAGCTAAATTGTGGAACCAACCTAGATGCCCTTCAATAGATGAATGGATAAAAAAAATTTGGCATATATACACAATGAAATATTACTCAGCAATAAAAGAGAATAAAATCATGGCATTTGCAGGTAAATGGATGGAGCTAGAGAAGATAATGCTAAGTGAAGTTAGCCAATCCCCAAAAACCAAATGCTGAATGTTTTCTTTGATATAAGGAAGCTGATTCATAGTGGGATAGGGAGAGGGAGCATGGGAGGAATAGACGAACTCTAGATAGGGCAGAGGGGTAGGAGAGGAAAGTAGGGGGCATGGGGTAATTAATGATGGTTGAATGTGATGATCATTATTATCCAAAGTACATGCATGAAGACACAAATTGGTGTGAATATACTATGTATACAACCAGAGATATGGAAAATTGAGCTCTATATATGTAATAAGAATTGTAATGAATTCTGCTGTTATATATAAAAAAATATTTATTTTTTAGTTTTATCTTTATTTTACATGTGATGTTGAAGATTGAACCTAGTGTCTCATGCCTGCTAGGCGAGCACTCTACCTCTGAGCCATAATCCCAACCCTATTTATATGTCTTCTGTCTATTAAATATTTTTAAAGAATGTTCCACACCATTCATAATAGGTGATACAAAAATTTAAACAGAATTTAAAAACTTTTTCACATATAATATAGGCAAAAGTCCAGATATTTGATAAAATACTGGGTTGGCATGACACTCCTTTGTATTGCTAGTGGAATATAAATTGGCATGTCTATGGAGGGCAATTTGGATATACCTATCAGTGTTGGAAATGCACATCTTTCTTGATGCAACAACCCACTTAAAAAATTTAGCCTGTATATATAATTGGTCATATGCAAAATGATTGTTTTAGCCAGCCTTTTCACCACTGTGACCAGAAGACCTCACAAGAAAAATGTAGAGGTGGAAAAATTTATTTGGAACTCATGGTTTCAGGGTTCTCAGTATAGATGGCCAACTCCATAGCTCTTTGTCCAAGGTGAGGCAGAACATCATGGTGGAAGGATGTGGAGGAGGAAAGCAGCTCAGGATATGGCAATTAGGAAAGGGGGGGTGTGGGGAGAGAGCATGCTCTATTCACAATAAACAAAACATACACTTCCAAGGCATGGTGCCAGTAACCTCCTCCAGCCATACCCTACCTGCCTCTACAGTTACCACCCAGTTAATCCATCAGTGGATTAATGCATCAATTAGGCTAAGCCTCTCATAACCTGGTCATTTTGTGTCTGAACATTCTTGTATTGTCTCACACATGAGCTTTTGGGGGATACCATATACCTAAACCCTAACAATAATGTCTATACAATGTTAGTCCTTTTTATACTTTTATACCAGCATAAACAGGAAATGACATGTATGTTCACCAATAATGAACTGGCTAAATCTTATAGTATATCTGTGCCACGGAATACATATAGCTGTAAAAAAAATAGTAACCAAAAAACCAACCAACCAACCAACAACAACAACAACAAACAACCCATCACTCTGTTTTGGTATGGAAAGATCTTTGACATATGTTGTTAGGAAAAAAGTTATAGGAGAGTATGTGTGGTGTGATTCCAACTTTATTAAAAGGAGGAAGCATTATATACATTTGTATCTGCTTATAAAAAATGTCTCTGGAAAGATATGTGAGAAACTAGAAACTGTGGTTCCGTGTCTGAAGGAGAGGTGGGAAGAATTGTTACATGTGTGATAGAAGTAAGGAAACTTTTCACTGCATCCTTTTTTATTATTTTTGATTTCTGAACTATTTGACACTATTATTAATATTAAAAATATAAAGTCAGTAAGAATCACTGAAATAACTTGGTCTCATAAATACACACAATTGGCTATTTTTAGATACATGGAACATTATAATAGTTTGGGTCATGCTAATAAGTAAAAATTTTTTTTTATGGGGGATACTGGGGATTGAACCTGGGGCACTTCACCCTTGAGCCACATCCCCAGCCCTATTTTATATTTTATTTAGAGATAGGGTCTCACTGAGTTTCTTAGCACCTCGCTTTTGCTGAGGCTGGCTTTGAACTGGCGATCCTCCTGCCTCAGCCTCCTGAGCTGCTGAGATTACAGGCATGCAACACGGCATCTGGCTGGTATCTAGCACATCTTGAAATAGTTTTCTCCTCTGTGTGTGGGAAGAGGACCATGTAGGAGGATAAACTGTCTTTCTGTATAGTTCCCTGATTAATCAATCAGAGTAGACACTTAGAAGACACTTTTATTAGTCTGTGTGATATAAAGAAGGATTGGGCTATCTTGGGAGTTGCCCATTTCTGGGCTTGTTCAAAGCATACATGATGCTACAACTTGGGGGGCTACTGTAGAAAGGGTAACAACTCTGACAAGTCAGTCCCTCTATTCTAACTCTGGGATTCTATAATTATATATATAATAAGGTACCAGGCATGGTGGTGAACACCTATAATTCCAGTGACTCAGGATGCAGAGGCAGGAGGATCTCAAGTTCAAGACCAGTCTGGGCAACTGAGACCCTATCTCAAAAATAAAAATAAAAATAAAAAAAGGACAAGGGATGTAGCTCAGAGGTAGAGTGCTTGCCTAACATGTGTGAACACCTGGGTTCAACCCCTGGTGCATCAAAAAAGGAAAAGAAAGAAGCTAGTTTGGGGATTACAAAGAACTAATATTGGTGGAAGGACAGCCGAGGATCCTTGGGGTGGGGCATTGAGATTAGGAAGAGGGTCCAAAGCCAGGGACATGGAGATACTTTAAATTAAGCAGCCCTAATGGGTATGGGGGATGGGGCAGGCTTCAGCCTTTTGCTAGCAGCATAGAACAGAGCACAACACAACACATGGCTTTCCAGAACACTATGCAATGTGCAGATGGGAAGCAGTCTTTTAGGAAATGGCTAGAAATCATTGACATTGATTTTCAAATCATCCATGGCTGGTAAAACACCTGGCAGTTAATGCTTTCAAGCACTCTAATTCGAAGCCTGCTTTGGCTGATATTCATATCTTAGTTGGATTTAACAACTAATAGAAGACACTTAGTAAATATTTGATAAGAACAATCCTGGGCCAAACACAGTGCTTTTGCAGGGAGCATGTGGAAAGAGGACAGAGGTGGTCTGACAAATGAGCAATTAGTAATCCTTCCCCTACATGCTTTCTTTTTTCTGTCTCATCCTTTCTCTTTTCCTTTATATCTGTAGGCCTTCTGAGAAAAGACTGAGTGGTCTATGGGGAAATAATGCCCAGGGTGCTCAAATCTGAAAAAGGTTTACACAGACACCTTTATTCTTACTTCCTCTCTTGTTCTCAGTGTGAGGGAAATAATGGTCTCCTTTCCAATAGTATAGAATTAGCTGGTGAGCAGAGATGTTCAAGTTACTGACTGGGGTGCAATGAAGTACCAGGCATATTTCATGTAGGGTCTGGGGAGTGCTAAAGGAGATTTTGAGGAATTATGGAATTATAATGGTTGATTTAAAAATTGTTTTTTTTTTTTTTTTTTTTTTTTTTTTTTTTTTTTGGTAGTTGTAGATGGATACATGTGGGAAGCCACTCCTGAGCTATTTAGCATCTTCACTTGGCCTTAAGCCAAGGAGACTTTGGTTTGGTTTTGCATGCTGTTTTGTGGCCCCTTCCACTTAATGGATTACACAATGCTTGTGACTTCAGCCTTCTCTGGCTGGTAGGAAGTCAGCTCTTACAGCTTGGGAATTGGGCGTGACCCATCAGGCCTGGACAGCCCACCTTCCGGCTTACTTGGTGAAGAACATTCTGTGGATAACCTTTGAAGTTTCCCCATATATAATAAAGCTAACTGGGGCTCCTGCTCTCTCTTTCTTCCCAGTGTGGAAGCTGGACCTCTCAGGTGTAGTATAATGTGGTTTTTTCATGGCTTCTTTTCCCTTAGCTTAATTTCGCAGCCAGCCTGCTTTGCGCAGAGAAGACCAAATTCCATCCCCTGCACAGGATGTAGGAGAGAGATACAATACGTTTATTTTATTTATTTATCTTTATGTGATGCTGAGGATCGAACCCAGGGCCTCATATATGCTAGGTAAGCGCTCTACCCTTGAGCTACCACCCCAGCCCTGAAGGTTAATTTTATGTGTCAATTTGGCTGGACCATGGTGCTCAGATATTTGGTCAAACATTCTGGATGTTTATATGAGGGAATTTTTAAAATTATTAACATTTAAGTGGGTGGAGTTTTAGTAATGCAGATTAGCATCTATAATGTGGGGGAACACCATCCAATTTTCTGAAGGTCTTAATAGAACAAAGATTGACATTCCCAAGGGAGAAAGAATTCTGAGACTCCATTCTGCCCGCCCAACTTGTGTATTTTGGACTTTCGAGCCTCCATGAACCAATTCCTTAAAAAGTTTCCTCTCTCTCTCTCTCTCTCTCTCTCTCTCTCTCTCTCATTTTATTGGTTCTGTTTCTCTGGAGGACACTGAATAATTATGTTTCCATTTCTTCAATTATGCTCATTTAAAATAAGTGTTATTGGAAATGTCATAGTATTTTGCAAGTGAAACTACTTCATTCTGTATTATGGATCCTCTGAATTTCAGTTTTGTTATCTGTAAAATTAGAAAAGTATGGTAGAAATTGTGAGTCACCCACTAAAATCCATCTTCCCTATTTCGTTGGCATATTACATTTCCTGCACCTCTGGACATGTGATTATGTTCTTTCCAATGGACTGTGATAGTAGGGAATATGCCACTTTTGGGCCCGCATCTTAAATGGTAGGTGTACTTTACCTGTGCCATCTATCCATTTTTGCCAGGGATAGATCTGTGACTGAATCCAGAATTAGACAGGCAGTCAGTATAGATAGGTAAATCGAGTCAGGTCGGTTTGAGTCAGGCCAATTTTGAGTGAGTCCTGGGAAGTTGGAGACTGGATTGAAATGTTAATTCCTTCAGAACCCTTTCTCCACCATAATCAAGAACCTGCCCCTGCTCCAAACTGTTGCTAAGGTAACCTGTCTCAGGAATTGCCCTTCCCTACAGGGAGCTATAAAGTTGTTAATTAATGTGTCCTGGGCTGCACCATCCTGCCCTTCCCCCTTCAGCCCACCTGTTTCCCACCTTTTGGCCATCCCACCCAGCATTCCTGGACCTACTTCTAGGCAGAAAGGAGAACGATAAGGGAGAAAAGGCAGGAGAACAGAGGAAGTCTAGGTCATATAAAAAGGACAAAGCATCTCACCTCTTGGGGTACCAGGATACCAGCTATGGCCCCCTTCTCCCTTGAGGGAGAAGTCTATGTTACCCCTTTTTAAGTAAACCCTGCTTTATAGGCTTGTTCAAACTTCAACATTTGAGGGAGAACTCATTACTGATGATTGGCGATATCATGACCACTCAGCTTTAACCATAAAAAATCCTGAGGAAATGGTAGAGCTACAAACAGAAGAACCAGACTCCCTAAATGACTGTACAGGGCAAAACTATGCCATTAAGCAGGAAGATCACCTCAACACTGTTTGTGAATGAGAAATGGACATTGGGTTAGGGTTGTGGCTCAGTGATAGAGAACTTGCCTAGCATGTGTGAGACACTGGGCTCAATCATCAGCACTGCATATAAATAAATAAATGTCCATCAACAATTAAAAAAAATAGAGAAGTGGATATCTTTGCTCTTGTATTGTTACTATCTTTATTACAGCAGCTTAGATTTGACCCCAACATAGCATGGTAACAACTGTCTTAGCTCCTTCATGTGGTTTTTGTGGAAATCAGATGAAAGAAAATGGCACAGGGCTGAGGTGTGGCTCAGGGGTATAGCACTTGCCCAGCACACATGAGACCCTGACTCTACCCACCCCACCCCACCCCCCAAAAAGGAAGGAAGAAAGAGAAAAAATGGCAAGGTTCTATACAAATGTTCATAGTACCATCTCTACTTAATTATTTAACATTAAGTTTTCCTCTGGCCTCAACAGCACTCTGTAAAATGGGGACATTGGATTTTATGATATCTAGAGATTGTTCTATTGTTTATCTGACTAGAAAGATGCTGCTTTGGGATAAAGGATTACATAGGAAATATAAAATGGCTAACAGGTTTTGTTGATCACCACCAACTACGCCTTGATCATATTTAAGAACTAAGAGCTCATGTTCAAAGTGGGGAATAAGTGGCTTTTGAAAGCAACTGACACACTAGATAAACTTCATTTAATAACTATTTCACAAGCTGGTGGCAATCCCGGAAGTACCCATGTGAGTTACAATATATCAAATATCATTAGTTGTCTAGACTTTGCCAGAAAACCAGGTTAGAGTGACAGGATTTGTGGTTTCATACTTCTGTGAGGGCATAAAATCCACTAAACCACATTAGTCTGCTTAGAGCCAAATATGAACTCTTAGCTGATTCTTTACACAAAACGTTTCCATTTCGAAAGCGTAGTATTGTGTATAGTAAGTCACAATGTGTGTGTGTGTGTGTGTGTGTGTGTGTGTGTGTGTGTAAAGGAAGGCTACATATTAGAATAAGCCTACATCTGAAAGAGATGTGAGCAAGCATTTGAAGAAAAAAGAAGAAAGAAAATGATTGACCATTGTAAATGTGTAAGCATGGCCTCAGAGCTCTGTTTAGGTTTTGTGGGATGAGAAAATGGAATCTTTTTTGTCCCTTTGTATGGTCAGAGCCAGGTCTGATGTGCCAGAGGAAATGGTTTATTAAATATTTTGGAAAGAAATATTTTCACAGTCTCATTGCTGCTGCTTTCATTTGGTTATCAAAGCCTAATGCTAGAAAAGGAAAACCATTAATAGTCCCCATTAGGAAATGTGAATCATTAGGAAAAATCCCAGGGGGGACTTTCAGTTGGGAAGAGCAGTGCAGGGACTGAAATCCAGCTGTGACTGAGTCTGAAATGATGAGAAAGGATATCCTGGAAAACAACATTTGAAATCGTACAACTAGCAATAGCTAAAGTGTAATGCAATTGAATTTCTTTGGAATCATATACACCAGCCACTCTAAGTAATTCCCAAGGCCAACTGCTTCCTTTTGACCATGGCATCTGCATCTCCCAACAATGTTTTAAGCAGAAAACCATCAGGAGTCATTTTGGCAGGAGAGAGGGATCGACCGAGGTGTTTAATGACAGAAAAGATTGGAGCTTGTTTGTAATATGTAAATATTAGTGGTTCAAGGCACATTTGGGAATTTTCTTCATAGTAATAAATGTCAAAGAGAAATGTTTTTCCTTTATTATTAGGATCTTACACTAATATACTCAAATACAAAGCTGTCTTTGCCTAATGTGAAGGAGAAAAATAAAACCAAATGAAGTGAGTAATTAAATAGGGGAAAGGGTAGGAAAACGAGACTGAATTTTACTATGGTTCATGACATTCTCTTTGGGCCGAAGAGGATTATCTGTTATGAGGATTTTGTACTGTGAGGAGTTGATGACATAGATTTGTGACAGATGAGAGAGATGGGGACAAATATGCTCATTCAGACATTTCCAGTTTCTTGTTCAATATCTCTCTTGCTGAAGATGAGGGTATAGAAAAGATGTTAAAGGAGAACTGAGGGGCTGGGGATGTGGCTCAAGAGGTAGTGTGCTCGCCTGGCATGCGTGCGGCCCGAGTTCGATCCTCAGCACCACATACATATACAAATAAAGATGTGCCCGCCGAAAACTAAAAAATAAACATTAAAAAAAATTCTCTCTCTCTCTCTAAAAAAAAGGAGAACTGAGTATCACAGCTCTGTATGAAGGATTATAAAAACTGGAACAAAATAGACTCTTTCACTCTCCTTTTCGTTTTTAGTTGTCAATGAACTTTTATTTTTATTTATTTGTATGCAGTGCCGAGAATTGAACCCAGTGACTCACACATGCTAGGCAAGTGCTTTACCCTTGAGCTGCAACCCCAGCCCTCGCTTGGTTTTGAGTTGATTTGATTTTGGTAAATTTGAGTCATTGTATTAGAGTTCTCCAGAGGAACAACCAATAGGATGTGTGTGTGTGTGTGTGTGTGTGTGTGTGTGTGTATTGCATATATGCATATATACACATATATATCTTATGAATGTATATAGATTTATTTGTATGTGTTTATGTATTTCTTTTCTTTTTTGGTGGGGGGTACTGGGGATTGAACTCAGGGGCACTTGACCACTGAGCCATATCCCCAGCCCTATTTTGTATTTTATTTAGAGACAAGGTCTCACTGAGTTGCTTAGTGCCTCACTTTTGCTGAGGCTGGCTTTGAACTCATGATCCTCCTGCCTCAGCCTCCCAAACTGCTGGGATTACAGGCGTGTACCACTGTGCCCAGTTTCGTGTTTATATATTTATTGTAAGGAATTAGGGAAATGGTTTGGGTCATTATGGAGGCTGAGGATTCCCAAAGATCTGCAGTCACAAACTGGAGACCCCAGAGAATTGATGCTAGAGTTCTAGTCTGAGTCTGAGGAACTGAGACCCAAAAGAGATGATGGTTTTAATTTCTAGCTTGAGTCCAAATTTGAAGGTAGGAGAAGACCACAGTGGCCCAACTCAGAGACTGGCAGACAAAGAGCAAATTCTCCTTGATTCTGCATTTCATTCTATTCAGGCCTTCAACAGATTGGAAGAGTCCCACCTTCAGTAGGGAGGGCAATTTGCTTTATTCAGTTTACCCAGTCAAGTGTTTGTTAATCCCATCCAGAAACACCTGCACAGATATACCACAGAGGGGTGTTTAACCAAATATCCGGGCATCCAGTGACCAACAAGATGACACATAAAATTAACCATCACTGTCATGTTATGCAAATAATGAATTCAGGAAAATTTTAGGAACCTAGTATATTCCATGATCACCTGGGACCTTCAATTCCTCCCATCCCCCAAATACTCATCAGAGAGAATAGAGGTGGATAAAGAAAAGAATGGTAACTGTTTTACTCTTTGCCTTCTCCTCTTGGTGTCTTGACTTCCAAGATGTGTTCTACCTACTGTGACCCAGCAACAAACCATACGTTATCATGATTATTAGTAAATTGGTAGCTCTTTGGGAAAGCAATTTCACAAAATGTATCAAAAGCTTAAAGGTGGGTATGTTCTTCGAGGCAGGAGTTTTTCAGTTCTAGCGTTCTCTGTCCCAAGAGATGGGTAGATCTTCACCACAGCTTCTTTTCTTTGATGGGAGCATGAGCCCAGCCACTGCCCCATCATGCAGTGCATCAGTGCCTCACTCACCTGCAGGACCGACCACTGGTTGCTTTCTGAGAAAATCTCATTTTTAAAAGCAGTTACTTCCTTTGTCTATCACTGCACAGAGGTGAGATTAGGATTTTTTTTTTAAATAGGTTTTTTTTTAAGAGAGAGTGAGAGAGGGAGAGAGAGAGAGAGAGAAAATTTTAATATTTATTTTTTAGTTATCGCCGGACACAACATCTTTGTTGGTATGTGGTGCTGAGGATCGAACCCGGGCTGCATGCATGTCAGGCGAGCGCGCTACCACTTGAGCCACATCCCCAGCCGAGATTAGGATTTTATTTAGGCATCAGCCTTAGATTATTCAATTTGCGAAAGTTAATACGCAATATTCTTTGAGGGATCATGGGAAAAATTTTCTTTCAGTCCTCTGTTCCAGAAAGAATACTTCTTCTCATAAACCATAAGTTTGTTTTGTCTTCTGGTAAGTATATGCCATGTGGCTGGTATTGTTTTACTCTTTAAAAAAGAATCTCAGATTCTTACTTCCAGCAAAATGTAGCAGATGCTTTTAGTGTCTGAGCACATCCTCTTGGAATTCCCTGTGTCTTTGTATGGGATATTCAATGACAAATGGTGATTCCTACTGGGGCCTTTTTCTCCACCTGCCTGCAGGGTAGACGGGAAGTCTGGAGAGCTCCTGACTCCAGGAGCATCTCTTCTCCAAAAATGGATGGGATAACTCTGGATGTTCTCCACTGTTGCTCAAGAGTGGGATTAAGCCTCTAGTTGCCTGCAGTGATAAGTTCAATAACTTTTTTGGCTCCTTTTCTTTCCTATCTTATTTCTCCACTTTGTTACTGGTATTTGCTGTGTAATAAACTACTTGCACTTCAATTCTGGTCCCAGGGTCCCAGCCTGAGATACCAAGTGTACATCATCTTCATCTAGAAGAAATAGTTTTATTATATAAAATGGTTCATGGTTGAGTCCAAATCTTTTAGGGTCTGTCACCTTGGCGAGTGGATATAGCCTGGGGGATAGTGACTCTCAAATGTCAAAGGATAGAGTTGAAGCTGGGTGTGGTGGCACATGTTGTCATTCCAGCTACTCAGGAGGCTGAGGAAGGGAGGAGCACTTGAGCCCACAAGTTCAAGACCACCTGGGCAATATACTGAGACCCCATTGAAAGAAAGAAAAAGAAAAAGAAAAAAAACCCATAATTGATGGAGTTATCATATTGCAGGCCCAGCACAGGAATCAACTTGTTTCCTCATTGGATAGGGTATCAGCACCATGTAGGCAAGGACACAGAACCTTCCCAGTGTCATGTACTTGACTAGGAAACAATGGTGGTTCTGGATTGATCTGGTCTTTCAATGCTCCTGGAATTGAAATGCTTGACAGATTCTCCATGTGATGTGATCCTTCTGTTCCCTACTCTGGCTCTCGCTGAGTGGATCAGTGTTGGAAGCAAATCTATAGATTGGCCAGCATTATGTGACCTGGCATGATCAGGTTCGTTGGACCAATCAGGATACCTCCCTAGGGAGCCTGAAACAGGAGATGCTGGGGGCACTTGCCTAGGAGCACTAAGCAAAGTGACCGTGAGCCAGGTCTGAGTCAGGCAAACAACGTGAGGGAGCACACAGACAGGCAGGGGAGCTGACCTATAGAAACTGCAGAGAAAAGTAGAGATGTTGAGAGTCCAGTTCTCAGAAGTTTTATGCTTCCTGGGATTTCCAAGTCCAGTTCCTGGCCATGTGGGTTCTTACATGAAGCAACTACTCTTGAAGTAAATCAGGTAGATCTCTGTACGCTGCACAGATGAGTTTTCAACTCTTTTACATTATTTGTATGAGTGCCTGTATAAAGATTCAACTCAGATGTGTTCCCTTAACTTTCTTTTTATAAATTCAGAAGCAAATATAGAAAAATCATTTGGCCTCTTAGGGCCACCTGCACTGCCAGAAGCAAGGTTTCAGTAGCTAATTGGATATTCAGTGTTGTGTTCTTTTTCAAGTTGGGCATTGGGATTAGTTTTGCTAAGTTTATCTTTTTTCCTCTTTTATGACTAGTGCTTTTGTTTCGTATCTAAGAAATATTTGCTTAACCATGGAGACACAGATTTTTATCCTATATTTCCTTCTAGGTATAGCTCTTACATTTTGGTCTATAATCCATTTTGAATTATTTATTTATTTGGTATATGGTATGAGGGAAAGTCCAGGTTCCTTTTTTCTCCAAATGATTTTACAATTGTTCTAATACCATTCACTGAGAAAATTATTCTTTCCCCATGGTGATGGTTAATTTTGAAAGTCAACTTGACTGAGTAGAGGGATAACTAGAGAACTGATAAATCCTAACATCTGGGCATGTCTGTGAGGATGTTTCTGGAGAAGATTGGCATATGAATCAGAGAACTGAGTAGGGAAGATTTACCTTCAGTGTAGGTGGGCAAAGTCCAATTGGCGGGAGGCTTGGTTGGAACAAGAAAATGAAAGGAGGGGGAAACTCACTCTCTGGCTCTTTCTTTTACTGCTGCTTCAGACACCAGACTCCTGTTCTTAACCTTGGACTGGGGGCTGCACCAGCGCCCTTCCTGGTTCTGAAGCTTCTGGTTTCTTGGACTGAGCCATGCTAATGGTCTCTGAGTCTCCAGATTGCACCTGGCTTATTGTAGGACTTCTCAGTCTAATAAATTCCCTCATATATGTGCATATTGTTTCTCTTTCTCTGGAGATCCATCACCTAGTGATTTAGCACCTTGCTGAAAATCAATTGAAAACGTATTTGGTTCTGTTTCTAAATCTTCTCTTTTGTTTCATTGGTCTGAATCACAGGTTGACAAAGTGTGACTCAAGGGCCAAATTTGACCCCATTACCTGTTTTGTAAGTAAAGGTTTATTGGACAGTGTGGACAGCAGACTGTGTCCTACTCTGAGTTACTCCATGATGAACTTAACAGCAGTTTTCAGGCTGTGCCTAATGCTGTTACTCCATTTGTAAAGCAGTAGTTTGTACCATGTACTACTGTTTGGAACAAGCGCCAAGGTAGAATGACTGTGCTCCTCGTTCGTACAAGTAAACAACCACCATCTGCTCAGCAGGACCATAAGGCACAGACTGATAAATAAAATAATTGTACTAGTAAAAAAAAATGACCACCGGTGAGTGTATCAAATCAAATTAGAAGCATGTGGATACATGGGTGTATCCACCCCAGATGAGAAAGACCAGGCCCATGAGCTTATCCATCTCACAAGAGGTAATGCCCTTCCCTGAGACCTATAAAAAGAGAAGTAACTCAAAACTGGTTGTGGCAGCACAAACCGACTTGTCATCAGACGGAGCTGTGAACACATCACTAGGTTAACAGGCAAAGAACCTTTGACTCTGCCCCTGGGCTTTAGCTCCGCTCCATCTTCCTACTTGGTAGGACCACTTCAAACTGCCTCCCTTCCAGGCCCCTGCCCAGAATATGCTCTGCCAGGCACTCCAAACAGGTTCTTCAGCTGGTCCATAATCTTATCCAACCACCCGCAGTGACTCTTCCCCATCTGCTCTCTGCCTTTGCTCTCGGTGGAGCCTCCTAATACTCTGTGGGCACCTTGATTGTTTCTTGGCCTTTCTGGTATATATCATGAGCTACATACATACATACATACATATATATATATATATATATATATATATATATATATATATATATTTCTGTTATATATATATCATGAGATACATATATGTATATAAATATATAATAGAAAATATATAATTATATATAATGCATGACTATACATTATTATTACATATAATTTCTATTATATATAATTATATATATATACACATATATATATGATTGTAAAGTGTGAGTGTGACTTGAGTGTTATAGATATTAGTAATTAAGATTGGAATACATAAAATCTTGTTTGCCTGGATTATGACTACCACGTGACTCATGTATTTGGTGAATTGTAACTAATGACAATAACATAGCTTGTGAATTTATTGTTATTCAATAAATTCTGAATTTCAGAAAGACACAAACATGTCCAGTCTATGTCCAGTCTAGGCATAGCTCACTCAAGGCACTTAGCCAAACCCATTTATTCTTTTTTTTAAAAAAATTCTAATTTGTTATATATGACAGCAGAATGTATTATAATACATATCCCACATGTAGAGCACAATTTTTCATATCTCTGATTGTATACAAAATATATTAACACCATTCGTGTCTTCATACATGTACTTAGGGTAATAATGTCCATCTCATTCCACCATCTTTCTACCCTCATGCCTCCCCTCCCACCCCTTTGCCCTATCTAGAGTGTATCTAATCCTCCCAAACCAACATAATCTGCCTCCTTATATCAGAGAAAGCATTCGGCATTTGTTTTTTTGGGATTGGCTAATTTCACTTAGCATCATATTCCCATTTATTCTTTTAAAAAATATTTATTCTTAAGTTTTAGGTAGACACAATATCTTTATTTTATATTTATGTGGTGCTGAGGATTGAACCTGGTGCCTCCTTCATGCTAGGAGAGTACCACTGAGCCACAATGCCAGCCCCCCATTTATTCTTTTAAAAATATTTTTATTAGTTATTGATGGACCTTTATTTATTTATTTGCTTATATGTGGTGCTGAGAATCAAATCTAGTGTCTTACACATGCTAGGCAAGCGTTCTACCACTGAGCCACAACACCAGCCCTCCCATTTTTTTTAAGTATTTTTCTTTTGGGTACTGGGGATTGAACCCGTGGGCACTTTACCACTGAGCCACATCCCCAGCCCTTTTTATATTTTATTTAGAGACAGGATCTCCCTGAGTTGCTTAGGGCCTTGCTTTGGCTGAGGCTGGCTTTGAACTCATGATCCTCCTACCTCAGCCTCCTAAGCCACTGGGATTATAGGCGTGCACCACTGTGTCTGGGTTTATTTTGTTCTTGGTGAGTGAGAATTCTGCTTCTTAATTGTCCTGTCCTGAGATGCTTCCCTCCACCACACCCTTCCACCATGATGTTCTGCCTCATCTTGGGCACAGAGCAATGGAGTTAGTCATCTATAAACAGAGAGACCTCTGAAACTGAGACCCAAATAAACTTTTTCTCCTCAGAAGTTGTTCTTGTCAGGTCTTTTGGTCACAGCAAACATATTTACTAAAACACATGCAGAGACAGTGTATGCTCATTGAGGATTAGAAGACTCAACATTGTTAATATGTCAATTCTCCCCAAATGGGTCTGTAGATTCAAAACAATCCCAAATAAAATTACAGAAGATTTTTTAAAAAATTGACAAGTTTATTTAAAACCTCATGGAAATGCAAATGATATAGAATAGCAAACAATTTAGAAAAGTAACTAGATTGGAGAACTTACACTATTTGATTTCAAGGCTTATTATAAAGCTACTGTAATCAAGATGGTATGATATTGCAAAATGCTAAGATGTAGAGACACCAAAATTTTTCTGTAAAGGGCCAAATAGTAAATAGTTTTTTATTTTGTAGTCTCTGTTTCAACTTTGCCTTTGTAGCCTGAAAGCAGTCATAGAAAGTACTTAACAGTACCAGGCACTGTGGTGCGTGCTTGTGATCCCAGGGACAGAGGAGGCTGAGGCAGGAGGATCATGAGTTCAAAGTCAGCCTCAGCAATTTAGCAAGGCCCTAAACAACTCAGGGAGACCCTGTCTCTAAATAAAATACAAAATAGGGCTGGGGATGTGGCTCAGTGGTTAAGTGCCTCTGGGTTCAATCCCCGGACCAAAAAAGAACAAAATAAAAATCCCAAAGTCATATCCCCAGTAACCTATTTCCTCCAGTCACAGCTTACCTGCTGACTGTTACCACCCAGTTAATTCTTATCAGGGGATTAACACATTGATAGGTTAAAACTCTCATAACCCAATCATTTAATCTCTACACTTTCTGGCATTGTCTCACACATGAGCCTTTGGGGGACCCCTCATTTCTAATCCATAACTGCATATATTTAGGTCACCCTAAATATCTTAGAGAAATATTTTGAAGTTTTTAGTTTACATATCTACATACATTTGTCAAATGTATCTATAAATATTTCACATTTTGTTGTTTTACTCTGTTGGTTTTTCAATTTTTCAATTGTACCTTATGTCTCACAGAAATATAATTGATTTTTATGTATTGACTTTGTATCTTCCATCTTTGCCATATTTACTACTGTTATGTATTACTAATTAGAACAAATTAAAAAAAAATCAGTCCCTTAGGATTTTCTACATAGATGATCATGTCATCTGTGAATACTGGAAGTATTATTTTTCCTTTCTAATCTGGATACCTCTTCTTCTTGCTTTGTTTCTGATCTTCAGGGGAAAGTATTTAGTCTTCCACCATTAAGTTGGATGTAGGCTTTTCTCAGATGCTGTCTGTCATGTAGAGGAAGTTCACTTCTAGTCCCAGATTTCCTCATGAATGGGTGCTGACTTGTGTCAAATGCTTTTTCAGCATCTATTCAGATGACCAGATGGTCCCTACCCTCGTGTGTTTTCAGTCTGTTAGTAAAGACAGACACAAAACAAGGAATACAATATGCCAAAGAGGAAAATCCAGGACTCTGAGAAACTACAGGGCCTGCCCCAGCGCAGGGTCAGAGAAGTGAAGAAAGTGAAGTATAGGCTCTTGATTTAACATCTGAGCAGCCATCTTAAATGTTAACTGCCATCCTTTGAGATAAGTTTTGCTCTCCTGTACTTCTTCTTACCCAAACTCCCCCCATCCCCATTAGTGACCTACCCCATGGTACCATAACCCTGAGCCAATCACAGAAGGACAGGATCTCTTGACTCTGGAAAGCCCCATGGTGCTAAGCCTATCCCACACTATTCCCACCCACATGGCTCTGATGCAAGCATCCCCAAGCCTATCTCATAATGCCACAGCTACACCTCCAAACCCCTACCCCACAAAAGCTCAACACCTAAACATCTCAGGGCTTCTCTGTCCTATAGAGAGATGGCTTTTATTTGTCAGCTCTGACAAATAAACTCTTATGTGTTTAATTTTATTTTGCATTGCTGGGGATCGAGCCTAGTGCTATGAGTGCTGTGTCACTGAGTCACACCCCTTGTCCCAGAAGAGAAGTTTAAATTGAGTCTAAAAGAGAAGTAGGAACTGCTAGGTGATCAGAGTAGGAGGGAAAGGAAATGGAAGTAGACCGAGTTTTGTTTTGGTCAGTTTTTGAGAACACACACACACACACACACACACACACACACACACACACACAGCAGCAGCAGCCTGTGAGCTATTTTCTCAGTGGTAATGGAGAGCTGTTCTTGTGTCAGTCTTCCACCAGTCTGTGGAGCTCTTTGAGAGAACCATCTTTTAGAGATAGAAATTTCTGTCAGCAGTTCTTTTTCTTTCTCATGGAGAATGAGAAACTATAGCCAGTTTGATTTCCTTTTCTTTTTCAGGGGCCTGGAAGCTGAGACAAACCCAAGACCTGCTTAAGTAACAGAGAAGTACCTTTTGTGCACATGTAGGCTAATTTTTACCCTGGTCAGGATCTTTTAAAAAAATTAACATTTTTCTGTGCCTGAGTTTATATTTATCACATATATTTTTATATCCTATAAACCACTTAAATATGGAACAAAGTAAGAACACAAAAAAAAGTTATAAAGAAATAAATAGAGCTAGTGTGGCAATGCATGCCCTCAGTTCCCAGCTACTCAGGAGTCTGAGGCAGGAGGATCACAAGTTCAAGGCCAGTCTGAGCAATTTAGCAAAACCCTGTCTCAAAATAAGAAGAATAAAAAAAAAAAAAGGTGTGGAGGGACTGCAGATATAGCTCAGTGGTAGAGTGCCTCTGGGTTCAATCTCTAGTACTGCCAAGAAAAAGAGGAGGAGGAGGAGGAGGAGGAGAAAGATGATGATGAGGAGAAAACATGAGAAAATCAGAAAGTTTCCAGAAAGACCCAAGTGTGTTATTTTTCCTGACCCCTAACCCATGCTTTCTGACTTCCTTTCAATAGGGCATTTAGATGACTGTTTTGAATTTCTCTTCAACATTTTTGTTTCATAGTATGACACTAAAAATTATTCCCCATTAGGCAAATTTAACCTCTTTAAAGGTTTATCTTCCATCCCAGAGACCCATGAGAACAATCAGGACCGGACTGTGCTTTTTTTTTTTTTGAACTAGGGATTGAACATTGAACATTACCACTGGGCTACGTTCCCAGTCCTTTTTAGTTTTTATTTTAAGGCAGGGACTCACTAATTTGTTTAGGTCCTTGCTAAATTGCTGAGGCTGGCTTTGAACTTGTGATCCTCCTGCTTTAGCCTCCCAAGCTGCTAGAATTACAGGTGTGCATCACTGCTTCTGGCTTCTATCATCCTTTTTCCCCCTTTCTTTCATCTTAATAGTAATTTGCTTTTATGAAGACTGCAGGACTTATGCTACCCATACAGAAATGAACCTCACAGGGCATTTTCTTGCATTTTGTACTTCTCATTGCAACCCCTGTGACTCCGCAGAATCAAGGTCTTATATCTTAGGTGCAAAATGATGGTAGTTTTGTTGTGATAACCCTGGAAGCTCTGTGGTTAGCAAGGCAGAGATGCTAGAACCTGGAGAGGGTGCTTGGTGGGAGAGTGGGTGGGTGGGGAGGGTGATTCTTGCATTGCTGGGTAACATGAACTAGGGCCTTGGTGCATTTCTATGTAGAGGGTTTCGTCTATCCAGTCTTTTGAGCTGTGGATGGAGTGGTTTATTTTATGGGTGTCTGCCTCCTCCTGAAACTTGTTGACCCTCTTCTCTAGCCTGGCTCTCCCTCCCTAAACCAGTGAATATTTGAGTTTGGTTCCTTCTTCTCAGAATCATGTTTCAAAAGTACCTGTGTCTAGTGACTCCAGCCAAAGAAAGCAAGTGAAGTCTTTCTGTAGCAGTTCTTCTTCATAGAACCTGTGTTTACCCCATCTTTGGAATACTCAGTATTTTCTGCCAATTCCTAAATTATGTTTGTGCTATGTGACACTCTAAATTAACAGCATATATTGCAAGTGGAAGAGAATTCCCCAGGGGAATTCTGATTTCTTTACTTTTTGTTTGTGCTATGTTTTGCTTTTTAAAAACACCAAATTCCTTTCCTTGGTAACAAACTCCCATCGCTTACTGTTCTTTAATGGCCAACATTGGAGTAAAAATGGAGGCTTTGCCTCAGAAGTCTTGGGGAGAAAGATTCTCATAATAAGAAAGATTCTCAAAATAAGTATAATGCAGCCTTCACTCAATATTTGTTGAATATTGAGAGCATGTACCCTGGACTAGCAGCATCTGGAACTAGAGGGAAGGGGACTCCTGGGGACTGTCCAAGTGACTCTTCTGTGGGTGCCCCATGTCCTATTTGTGTTCCAGTGAAATTTGGTTAAACACTTAGGAGGACATATTTAAGAACTAAGGGAGATGACACAGGATCCATGGGTAGACTTTCTCAAGTCCAAAGAGGTGAGAACACTTCCTTTATTTTAGGCTGATGGTGTATTTGTAAATATGAAGGAGTGACAAAGCAGGGTTGCAAAATATCCCTTTAGCAAACACACTCCCTCCCCCCACAAATACAATGTTTCTTGTATAATATCCTTTGACAATAATGTGAGAGGCAGAACTGCGTGGACAGTGAGCCCAGGCCCAGTCTTCTCCCTTCTGCTCCTCTCTTCTTTCTAGTTCCCACCCTCTGCAGCTGTCATGACTATGACAGGCTCTGAAGAAAAGGAATGGAGAATTTGGTAAGGTTTGGTTGCCAGGAAACCACATTGTGTGTAAAATTAGTCTCTAGGTTCTCTCTCTCCCTCCTAGTAGGTTTTGTTCTCAATTTATTTATTTATTTATTTGAATAGGTATGATGTTCACATGGGTCAAACATCAAAAACTATTAAAAAAAAACCCATAAAACAACAACAACAACAAAAACCTCTCTCCCACCCATCCTCCTCAATAAGCAACCACTGCTATTTCTTTGTTGATCATCTCTTTTGAATATTTTTTAGTTCTTTAAACATATTTCATTCCCCTCACCTTTTTTGTTTTGTTTTTACAGTGCTGGGGATTGAACCCAGGGTTTCTAGTATGCTAGGCAAGGCCTCTGCCACAGAGCTAACTCCCTAGTTTTTTGCCTTACCCCATTTAAAAACAAAACTAAATAATGATCTGAAAGCTTGATTTACATACATATTTGAGGTATGCATCCTGCGCTGACTAGATGAGCCGGGTTCAAAAGAGCTGGCTGCAACATTAAACTAAGAAAACGGTGAAGAAATCATGCAACACAGGGACATGAGTTTTTCAGATGGAGGGCAGGACTGCTCTGCGACCTGAAGGGTCCTCTTCCACGCTGGAAGCCTGGAATCTCTTTATTTTTATGAGGGGGGACACACAAAGGAGTTTCAATGGAATGTTCTTCACCATATAAGGCAGGGGATAAGGTTTCAAAGGTGGAGTCTTGCTTCATGACGTCTTGTGATCAGCAGATTGATCGACATCTTGGCAGGTCACACCTATCTCAGGTGCTGTGTGGGATCACAGGCCGAGCAAGAGGAGAGGCGCACTTGAATCGCACAGCCCAATCAGTGTGCAATGCCAGACCTGTCCCCTCATATAGCTACAATGCGCATAGCCCCCACACACAGCCCATGGATGGCTCACAACCATGCACTTATATTTTCATGAATGATTGTGTCATATTGATTCTTTAAGAATTCCTTTCTTCTCCTCCTCCTCCTTCCTCCTCTTCTTCATAGGTAAAAGGGTATTGCATTGTATGGATTTACTATAGTTGTTTATTCAGTTCTCTTTTGATGAACATTAAGTAGTTTTCAATCTTTGGTTATTATGGATGATGTTTCATAAATCATCTTTGTACAGCCAGGCACGATGGAACATGCTTGTAATGCCAAAGACTTGAGAGGCTGAGGCAGGAGGATCACAAGTTCAAGGCCAGTCTGAGTAGCAAGACCTTGTCTCAAAATAAAAAATTAAAAAAGAAGATCTGGGGTTGTAGCTCATTGGTAGAGCACCCCTGGGTTCAATTTCTAGTACCTCAAAAACAAAATAAAATTGATAACCCCTGTATAATGTGTTGTTTTGTCATATGTGGGCACATGTGGAAGACATTTATAGTATCAAAATTTATATATACCACATCAGATGAGAATATTTTGTTCGATAACAGATGACATATATGATGATGGTCCCATAAGATTATATCACCTGGTGATGTCATAGTAATTTACTTTGTGTAAATATACACTATGATGTTATTACAATAAAATCACCTAACAATGAATCTCTTGATACATATCCCCTTCATTAAGCTGTACATGACTGTGTTTGTACTTTAGATAGATACCCTAAATTATCTTCACAAATGTTGAACCAATTTATACGTCTACCAACAATTTGTAAGATTAGGGTTTTGGTAGTTAAATAAGTGAAAAATAACATTTCATTGCAATTTTCTTTTCTTTCCAATGGCTTTAAAAATACTTAAGAGCTACTTCTTATTATTTCTCTTAATAAGCCCTTTGTTTACATATTTGTTCCTTTTTCTATTGGGTTATTGATATTTATTATTGATTTGATTTTTTTTCCCAATCTGTCATTTATCTTCTGATTTGGTTTATTTTGGGGGGAGGTGGCGGGGGATGCATGTTTACATTTTAAAAAATGTTTATATAGTTAAATGTATTAATCTTTTCTTTAAGGTGTTTGGATTTTGTGTCATAGTTAGAAACCTAACTGGGTGGTGATGGTGCATATGTATAATTCCAGCTACTCTGGAGGCTGAGATAGGAGGATCATAAGTTTGAGGCCAGTTAGGGCAACTTAGCAAGACCCTGTCTCAAAAATAAAAAAATAAAAAGTTCACTGGTGCCTTCAATCTCTAGTACCACTACCATTACCACCAAAAAAAAAAAAAAAGTGGGTGGCCCCAAAGAAAATATATATATATATATATAAATCTCTACATTCTCTTCTAACATGTTTAAAAGTTCATTATTATAGTAATATTTTTAATTAGTTTGTAATTTATCCTGTGTAAATGTGCTTCCAGATGGCCGTCTAATTGTTCTGATAGCACAAATGGACTAGTCTCTTTTTTCTCTTAAGCATGACCTAACCGGGACACTTCCTTATTTATTGTGGCAGGCTCATTTCTAAGCAATATAGGATTTAACAAAGCAAAGCCCCAAGGCCATCCTCCTATTTGCTGTGACAACAGCTGAGAAGCCTCTCTTACACACCTACACTCTCCCACTTCAGAGACAGCCTCCTGCCCAGGAACGTGCTCACAGGGGACCCCAATTGTTGCCCACCTAGCCCCCCATCCTGTTTTGGCTCAGCTCTACAAATAGGGAGTGCAACAGCTCAGAACCACTGCACTCAGGGGTGGAATTAGGCTTTGAGCCTGAATAAATAATTAGCAATTGGCTACCGAGAGAATGTCCCTGATGATTGCTTGCTCTGGAATTTTTCCGGGTGGCACACAGAGTTTTATTACCCAATTAAAATACAGCAGATTAAGTAGTGCAAAAGGAAGATGGAGTGGGCAATAAATCTGCTGTGGAATGGGCTGTGGAAGGCCCAACCCGAAAGGCATGAATTTATGGTTCAGGGAGAACTGAGAAAAAGAATAATCTAGTTTTGCCAAAAGGAATCTCTAAGCCAAGCATATTCTTCGAGGGAGACTGAATGTTTGCTTTGGGGAGAAGGGATGGGGTGGTGTCCCGGGCATTGGCAATGGGAAAAGAAAGATAAGCTTTCTAAGTTTTGAGTGACAGCCGAGATGGAAGGGAAGATAGCCAGAGGTAGCACAAACCTGCTCTCCTGGTGAAGTGACAGCCTTTTGTAACAGACCAACACTGAAATGGAGACTTGGGGATGTGGCGGTGTCCGTCATGGTTTATTGCTGCATAACCTGAAAGATCATGTTGTAAAGCAGCTTTGAAAAGTCAGGGAAACAGGAAGAGGCAAGATTGTCATATTAATTACACCACAAAGTCCAAGGGTCCCCGTGTGTTAGTTTCCCAGGGATGCTGATACCAAGTATGTCAATCTGGAGGCTTCCACAACCAAAATTTATCCACTCATAGCTCTGGAGGCTCCAAGTGTGCCATCAAGGTGTCGTCAGGTTGGTTCCTTCTGAAGATCGTGAGGGAAGAATTCATTCTAGGCTTGTGGATCGCCACCTTCTCCCTGTGTCTCTCTACATTCTCTTCCTCTGAGTCCAAATATCCCCTTTATTTAAGAACACCAGTCATATTGGACTTTGGGCCCTCCCTAAGACCTCATTTTAACTTGATGACCTTTTAAAGGCCCTAACTTCAATAAGATCATAGTCTGAGGTATTGGGAGGTAGGACTTCAATATATGATTTTGGGGTGGACATGATTCAACCTATAACACTACCTTGAAAATCAGCAATTTTCCTATTTATGTATATTAACAACCCCCATCCTCCACACCCAGAGGTTAATCTTTTTTGCATTTCTCATGGAATGAATATTTGGTGCTGAGTTATAGCTTGTTGGTGAGACCGTGTAACTGCAGCATTAGATGCATTTGGTTATATATATATACACACACACACACACAAACATATATATATATATATATATATATATATATATATATGTATATATATGACAGTAGGGTGTATTTTGATATATTATACATACATATATATAATATATGTATGTGTATTTACATATGTATATATAACTTATATATACATATGATAATTATGCAAGTTATGAGTATAACTTATGCTAATTAGGATCCCCTTCTTGTGGTTGAACATGATGTGGAATTACTCTGGTGATCTATTCATATATGAGCATAGGAAAATTATGTTCACTTCATTCTACTGTCTTTCCTATTCCTATCCCCCCTCTCTTTCCTTCCTTTCCCTTCATCTAATCCAGTGAACTTTTATACTTCCTCTCCCTATCCTCTCTTGTTGTGGATTAGCATCCACATATCAGAGAGAACATTCGGTCTTTGGGTTTTTGAGAATGGCTTATTTCACTTACCAAGATATTCTTCAGTTCCATCCATTTACTGGCAAATGTCATAATTTTATTCTTCTTTACAGTGGAGTAATATTTCATTGTGTATAGATAGCACATTTTCTTTATCCATTCATCTGTTGAAGGGCATTTAGGTTGGTTCTATAGCTAGGCTATTGTGAATTGAGCTGCTATAAACAATGATGTGGCTTTGTCACTGTAGTATGCTCCTTTTACATCCTTTGGATATAAGCTGAGGAGTGGGATAACTGGGTCAAAAGGTGCTTCCATTCCAAGTTTTCTGAGGAATCTTCATGCTGCTTTCCAAAGTGGTTGCACCAATATTCAGTCCCACCAGCAATGTATGAGTGAACCTCTTTCCCCACATTTTTCCCAATATTTTTTGTTGATTGTAGTCTTAATAATTGCCATTCTGACTGGAATGATATGGACTCTCAGTGTAGTTTTAATTTGCATTTTTTCTAATTGCTAGAGATGTCGAACATTTTTTAAATATATTTTTTGACCATTTGTATTTCTTCCTCTGTGAAGTGCCTATTCAGTTCCTTTGCTCATTTTTTTGATTGGGTTATTTATTTATTTATTTAGTGTTAAGTTTTTTAAGTTCTTTATATATCTTGGAGATTAATTAGATGTACTTGGTCTTGATACTCAGGGAAGAGGCAAAGTGGGTTGTCTTTATTTCGAGGGTGAGGAGGTAAACATTTCTCCTTAGAACAGATGATGAGACCCCTGAGAGAGTGGACATGATCAATGCACAATCATGTATGTATGCAGATGTCACAATGAAATCCATTAATTTGTGCTTAATGAGTATTAATAACAACAACAGAGATTATCATGCATAAAGAAGAAAGAGATCCCTGAGTTTCCCTTTCCACTTCTCCTAGAGCTGCCAGATACTGAGTTTGAGATCAACTGATCTGGTACTCACACCTTCTGAAAGGAATTTATGAAGCATATTCATACATGAGTCTATACATATATCCAAGATTTTTGTTGAAGTCATCCAGTTGTCCTCGTCTGGTCTGGAGCTTTGTGCCTGCTGCATTTCCAATCATTGAACAAAATGAAGTGCGGACACTGTGTAAGATTGATTTTTGGATTGTTCCAACATTAATGTCCTTCCTTTGTCCTGCAGCAAAGCGGATTAATAATAAAGATAAAGGTCTGGGTGTTCCTGAGCTTGCATCTATCAATAGGAGTAAGACTAGCTCCTTGTAGCACAACTCACAATGTATGAATGTTGCTTGCATGATTAGTCTAGAAGCCATCTTAGATTGCTTGTTGGTGTAAACTGATCCAATTCATTAATTCATTCAGCAAGTACTTATTGAGTGGCTGTTCTGTGCCAGTTATTTTTCCAAGTGATAGAGATAAGTGGTAAGAGTACCTCTGTGCCTGGGTCATCTCAGGCTACCATGATAGTCACAATATGGATAAGATCTAAAGTGCTTGCAAGGTTACCTAAATGAGAACTCATTTTTCACAAGTTTGCTCATGACAAATATTTTTAAGCTCCCCCACTAGTAATGAGTAATAGTTTTCATTAATTCATCACTATTGAGATCCAGAGAGTGAGTTCAATGTACCGTTGAAGAAGGCAAGGATTTGCAGTCTGTTACCTGTCACCAAATAGTTCACTAAACATTTGTTAAATATATGTGCCAGGCCCTGGGCCAGGCATTGAGAGAATTAGATAAATGGGACACACAGCCTGAGCTCTCCAGGAGGGACAGACTGTTCAATATCCAATAGTAATTTCAATATCCAATAGTAAGAGCTAATTTCAATAACAAATAGAAAGAACAGGGGTGGAAGGGCCCTGCTCCCTAAGCCAATGGGTGACTAGTGAGATTTACCTGGAAATTTGCAACTAAAAATATGTTATGGAAGTCTAGGAAATTTTAAGTCAATTCATCAGGATATGATACAAAGGAGCTGTCCACTACTTTCCAGTTGCTTCTCTTCTGCTCTCAGGATTCTAAGAACTGTCCTCCTCTCTTTGAAATCATTTGTGGCAGCTGTCATAGGCTAAATGTTTTTGTGTCCTCCCACCCCCTAAATCACATGTTGAAATCTAATAATCATCAATGTGATGGTATTTGGAGGTGAAGCTATTGGGAGTGATGAGATCACAAGGACAGAGACCTCATGAATAGGACTAGTTCCCTTAGAGACCCCAGAGAGGCCCCTTACCCCTTCTGCCATTTGAGCACAGTGAAAGTTGACTATCTATGAGGAGCATCCCTTTAATAAACACTGAATCTGTTGACACCTTGGTCTTGAACAACCCAGTTTCAGAACAATATGAAATAAATGTCTGTTGTTGATAAGTCACCCATTATTATGGTTGGCTTTAGCAGTCTGAACAGACCAAACAGTGGCCTATTTAATTGCTGTATTCCCACCAGCCTACCTGATTTGAAGTGGCAAGGATGGGTCTATCCCGTTCACCACTATTCCCTAGGACCCCAATGGGCTTAGCAATGAGATGACCTAGTGGATAAACTAGTGTATAGATGGATGAGTCTTTTATTAACAGAAAATACATTATTCATTAAGTTTATTTGCAAATTTAAAAAGTGTCATAAGAGTACTACTAAGAGTGTTCTTTCTTTTTTTGCGGGGGTGTACTAGGGATTGAACTCAGAGACACTCAACCACTGAGCCACATCCCCAGTCCTATTAGGTATTTTATTTGGAGACAGAGTCTCACTAAGTTGCTTTGCACCTCATTGTTGCTGAGACTGGCTTTGAACTTGTGATCCTCCTGCCTCAGCCTCCTTAGCGGCTGGGATTATAGGCATAGGCCACTATGTCTGGCAAGGGTGTTTTTTCTTATTCATTTTAATGATGTGGAGATTAAGCCCAAGGCCTCATACCTGTTAGGCAAGTACTCTACCACTGAACTTCACTTCCATCATCATTTATTTTATAAGGAGAGTTGGTAGGAAATAAGATTTATATTAGAAAAATCCTTCTTATCGTTGTTTTTTTTTGGGGGGGAAATGTATTAAACTAGACCTATTCTATTTTTTCTCTGACCCAAAAACATATATAATATTTCTTAAAACAGAAAGATAATTTGTGTTCATTTTATTTAACAAAGTAATTGTATTTTGCCATTGTGAATATTTTATAAATACATAGAAAATTAAATTAAAAAAACACATTTTGATATCTGATATTTTCTTCCGATGATTTTTTTCCATGTCTAGATTTTGTTTTCTTTATAGTCACGCTCATTTTAAATAAAATTCTTAAGTGTGAAGAGTAAAACCCTGGGAACCAGCCTGATCTTTCTCTAAAATGCCTTCTAAAGATTTTTGAAGATTTATCTAAATAAGAAAGTTAGGCAATATAATTAAATGAGCATAGTAACTGGGTCGATTCATGGTGATAAAATCCCTCACACAGTGAAAATAAAGCCTAAAGTGATACTCAACAAACAGAACATAAACTTGGGCAGTTATGGCTGATACTAGGAGGTGAAGAAGAAACTGGAAGCCCCACTGGGCCTTTTAAGTGTATCAAAACTAAGAGCCAACCTGGCTAATCTGTAAGAGTCAGCAAAAGATTCCCAGACACTAAAGGGAAGCCTCCAAAGAACGAAGGTATGCTGGAGGAATTAATGACTTCTTTGCATCAAATTAATACATTAAATTGAATTAAAATAAATCCCGGAGACTGGCAGTATTTATTTCAATGTCAGCAGGGAATCAGAGAGCCAAGAATGTAAATTGTTTCCCAAATTAAGTCATTTGTCATGGAAAACAGACTATGTTATAAATTTAGTTGGTTCTACATTTTCCTTTGTCAGCCAATATTGAGTAAAAAAAAACAAAACAAAACAGGTAAGTATATGACAGAGAACCTTCTGAAAAAAGAAAAACAAAATCCCAATTTGGTGGAAATACTGGGGAGGGGTGTTGGAGAGGACTAACTAATTTTCTCCACAGGGTTGTTTTATAGTCTCCACTTGGCCCCATGTTATCCTCAGTCTCATTGTAGGTATGGGCTCTAGAATAGGTACAGAAGGCAATATGAATGGTCTGTGATAGGGACGTGCAAAAGTGACCTCAAAGTTCCACCCTCTGCTCCTCTCTTGATTGGTCATTACAACATAGGGACCTCAAGTTCCCGACCTTTGGGGGGGGTGTCTCTGCCTGGAGATTCCCTAGACTCCACCAACTCTGCCCTGTTTAAACCATTAGCTCTGATATATGCAGCCATCATTACCCATCCCTCCATCACCACCTAACTCGCCCATTCCCCTTTTGTGAGAAAGGACACATTTTGTTCAGCTCATAACTTACAACAATTCCCACAACCACCAGGGCAAAACTGTTCATAGAAGCCAGTCTTCCTCCCGACAAAGATACTCTCTCCATCAAAATCAGGAAATTGACACTGATAGGTCATGTTGGAAGAAAAGTTTCCTTCTACCATTTTATGTTCCTGTGCTGGGAGCCTATGAGTGAACAAGAGGCAGATTCACAAGGGAACAATTTATATATGTGGGAGCTTGCAAGCCAAGAGTATCCCTGAACATCTGGAGAGAGGAGTTTGTGTTATCACCTTAATAACTGCGATGCGCTGTTTAGAACTTCAAAGGATAGAAGGTTTGGATGTTTTAGTTTTTATTTTTGTTTTTGTGCTAGTTATTGAATATGGGCCTTACACGTGATAGAAAAGTTCCAAAGGATGGAAGGTTGAATGAGGCTTATTCACACAATTATTTGGAATATCCAGTGCCCAAGGTCAAGTCTCCCTGACTGGGAATCTGGGGAGGAAGGAATTGGGGTCAGAGGGAGCATCTGACTCTCCTAAATCTCTAATAAAGAAAGGTAAGATTGATTTCGGCATTGTTTGTTTTCACTTTGAAGTAATCTTTGTAGCACCCACATGGGTTACCAGTCTCCTCAATTACTACCATAAAATCCACAGTTCCCCATTCAAATTTTGCTAGTTGCCTCAGTAACAACCTTTAAAGCAAAAAGATCTAATCTGGGACTACTCATTGCATTTCGTTGTCATATCTCTTTAGTTTTCTTCAATATAGAAGAGTTCCTTCAGCTTTGACTTTTAGGAGGTTGATATTTTTTCAACAATAGAGGGTAGTTATTATGGTAGAGTTTAATTAGTAGGTTTTTATTTATCCATTGAGGCTTCCATTAGGATTGGTATGAACTGATCATCTATAATACTCTAAACTCTGTCAGGCTGGGGTATGCAGTGCACAAGATGGTTGCTGACCTTCCGGTGGGAGAAACCCTAGAGCCTCCACAGTGTTGTTTTTTTTTTTTAATTTTTAATTTGTTTAAATTAGTTATACATGACAATAGAATGCATTTATGCACTTTGATATAGGCACAGATAGGATATAACTTCTCATTTTTCTGAGTGTACATGTTGCAGAATCATATTGGTCATGTAGTCACATATATAACATACAGTAATAATGTCTGTTTCATTCTACTGTCTTTCCTATCCCCACATCCTCTCCTCTCCCCTCCCATCACTTCCCTCTACCTAATCTAAGGTAACACTATTCTTCTCTAGTGCCCCTTGCCTTATTGTGAATTAGCATCCACATATTAGAGAAAACATTCGGCCTTTGATTTTGTGGGATTGGCTTATTTTGCTTAGCGTGATATTCTCCAAATCCAACCATTTACTGGCAAATGCCATAATTTTACTCTTCTTTAAAGCTGAGTAATATTTCATTGAGTATATATATCACATTTTCTTTATCCATTCATCTATTGAGGGACACCTAGGTTGATTCCATAGTCTAGCTATTGTGAATTGAGCTGCTATAAACATTAATGTGGCTGCATCACTATAGTATTCTGATTTTAAGTCCTTTGGGTATAAATCAAGGAATGGGATAGCTGGGTCAAATGGTGGTTTCATTCCCAATTTTCTGAGGAATCTCCATACTGCTTTCCATAGTGGTTACACCAATTTGCAATCCCACCAGTGTTTAAGAATCCAGATATTTATACAGAATGTCTGGTTCAGGTACCAGCTCTACTGCTCACTTCCATTAAATCCTGGTGAAACCAGAGTTTCTTCACTTCTGTTGGTGGGTGTGGTCTGCATAAGCCACAGGCTTCTATAGCCAACATAGACCATTTTAGTGTTACCAGTTCATCAAGGCAAGGTATGCCTGCCCGTGTCAGCTCCCAGGGCTGCAGCTGGTAAAGCTGGATTCTTCTCTGGTACTGTTGAGTGGCGTGTTGTAGTCCTTAAGCCTATTCTCTCTAGTGTTGCCACAGACCCCAGGAGCTCACTCCCAAATCCTTTCCAGGTTCTTCACTCACAAATTCAAATAATAAAATTCATAGACAATAGAAGGCAAGAGTGAGATGAGTAGGATTTATTCAAGTGTCAAGAACAGCAGTGCGAGAGGGGACCTTAGAGTTGGTTGCCACTTGAGTGTGCTAGTCTAGAGGTTTTTATATCTCTTGGGTCAACACTAATGGTCCAAACTTATGTTATCAGATCTTAGAAAGTATTAACTGTCGGTTAGCCCTGCAATCTCCATTTGAGTCTTCCCCCACTTCCATTTTCTCGCTGCTCATTGGACCTGGCCTGGCTGCCCCAGGGTGAGAGGTTGGCAAGCCTTGGCTCACTTTGGCCCTGTCTCTGCCCCTTAGGCCCAGGCCAGCCTGGTGGGCTCCACGTGGCTGTTGTGCTCACTACTTGTGTTCAGCTGATCTGGGCAGCTGCTCTGCCGCTGGTTCTTCTAGGATAAGGGCTTGCATTCACTGAGCAGGTACTTAACCTTTCTAAGGCTCACAGAGAGAGGGAGGTACACATAGAATAGACATTTGTTTAACATGAGTCAATACCAGTATCTCTTTTTAAATATCAGTAATTTTTGCCTGAAAATTGGGCATTGTGTGTGTGAAGGTATTCATTGGGCATTATTTCCCATTATTTTTTAAAAAGGAAAGATTATGACACATTACACAGGAAAACCAAATCCCCCAACCAGTTTGTGAAAACAGAACTAAAGTACACAAAAACACCTGAAGAGGATCAGGATATGCCAACTCCCAAATTGGCCACTTTGAACTGAAATGATGTTGAACTGAAAGCATTTAATTTCCTGAAATCCTTATCTGCCTAAAAGCAGAGGTTCCACAAAAGACCCAACTGTCACAGATCCCTCCCAGGTGTAACTCTAATCCTTCCCCGAGTTGAGAAGTCAGTTCCATACCTGGATAGACATTGTCACAAACTATCATATCTCTCATCTGTTCTCCTGAGGGCCCATTTATCTTTCAAAAAAGTCCTTTATATTTTTGTAAGTGTCCTTTCTCCCCACTTCCCTCTTCTAAGAAGTCATTTGTTTACTCAGAAGTGCCCCTTTGCCCTCTCATCCTCCATGAAGAGGTATATAAGGACTGGGGATGTAGTTCAGTGATAAGGAGCCTGCTAGCATGTGTAAGGGGGTTTGATCTCTAGCACTACCAAAAAAAAAAAAAAAAAAAAAAAAAACTCAAAAATTAAGTCTAAAGTCCAATTATCTCTTTGAGTTTTTGAGTCACATTTTTCTGTAAACTTCCACAGACTTACTTGCAAAAGTTTGTTCAAGTTTTTTTTTTTTTTGTTAATCTGTCTTTTGTGAGTTTTAATTTGTGGGCCCTAAGGAGTTAACGTAAAACAATATAAAAAAAAGTTCATCTTCTACATACCTGTGTTTCAGAAATAATGATTTCATCAGGACGCAGTGTATTTAAAACATTGATCACCAGAATATCGAAACAGTTACTTTATGTGCAGTACCATTTCCTTTATTGTAATAGCTATTTTTATTCTTTTAATTTCTATCCCAAATTTTCTTCAAAACTTTATCCACTTGTCTGGCCCTCACTGTACAGTGCTAGGCAACAAAACAAACAAACAAACAAAACAGCAGCAAAGGCTCAATATGGAAAGCACCAGTACATGCATTCAGGACAAGAGCCGGTGTGGAAGCATGACTCACCCTGAGCAGGGGGCTCTGAGGTCACTCAGCTTCGGCCACATCCAAAGGCCACATTTCCCCCCAATGGATACTCACTGTGTTTCAAAGTGTCTGTGACTGTTGCTGCTGTTCTCTTAGTTGAATTTGAAAGATAACTGGAAAAAAATCCTTCACATTGTTTTCCTACAATAAGTGGAAATTTTTGAAGGTCTGAGTATAAAATTTTCCATTTATCCTAAAACAAATAAATGAACTCTGTAGAGAGATACATACGTTCTATGAAGTTTGGGTCTGCAAAAATACAGGGGTTGTTTCTGGGAGATACTTGGCAGGCTGTGCTAGCATCTATAAAACACTTGGGCCAGTGTCTGGCATGAAGAAAGTATTAGTTATTATTTTACCTTTATGAATAAAAATATTCTTGTGGAACAGGCAGCAAGAGAACAGGATGGAAATATTATTGCAGACTGAGAGGTTTTCTGAAAGACCAGATACCATGATAGAGATTAACAGGGGAAGGACCTTCTTCGGGCGGGTGGTCAAGGGGGACTTCTAGAACTGCAGTCCTAGGATGAGAGGAAGCCAGCCATGAGGGGAACCAGGGCCATCATTCCAGGCAGGGGCAAGGCAAATACTGAGGAAAACGTGAGATGGAGCTGCCACAAGTACAGGGATTAGAGAGTGGGGAGTAGGGAGAACTCTGTGAGAGGAGGCCAGAGAGATAGGCAGGGCCCAAGCCAGGTGTAAGCATGCAGGCCACAGTATGGAGTGTTTGTTGTATGCTAAATCCAATAAGAAACCATGCAAGTGGAAGAGGGGACATCATTTGATATACGTTTTTAGATCACTTTTGCTGAGGGTTTTGGGATCATGGAGATTTCAAGTAGAAGCCCAGGAAAACAGTGATGAGGACACTTGATTAATTTAGATAAGAAATGAAGTGACATTGAAGATAGAGAGGAGACTTCAGAGATGAAAACTATAGAGGGAGAATTACTGGACTTGATGTTGGGTGAGAGAAATAGATGAGTCAGGATGATGCTCATATTTTTGACTTTGAGAACTGTAGCGCAGAGCTACATCCCCAGCTAATTGGTGCCAAGTGTATAGAGAAGAAAAACGAAATATAAGGAAGTTGAAAATATATCTGTAAATCCTGGGCATGTACACACACACACACACACACACACACACACACACACACACGATATGCTATGTTCCCTGCATCCCTTGAGTGATATCATTATTTATAAATGGCAGTATGTCTACAAAATGATGAGGTGGTCTACAAGTTAGAAAAAGGCTGAATTCTGATTATTTGCTTCAGCCCCTTATAGAGTAATTTTTGCCTGAAAGCGGCATTTGCTTTGGTCCCACCTTTTAGTTCCTGCTGTAATACATAGTCTTTTGTTTGTTATGCCTTATTGTTTGAAAGAATGATATTGTGAGCTATTCTGGTAATACAAGCTAAATATCAGAGATTTTTTTCCCTTCTCTATACCACAAGAAACTTGAATTTACCCCAGTAACACTGAAGGTCTAGTGTAAAAACAGGAGCGAGAACTGGCTTCCTCATTAACTAGCTGTGGTTTCTTCATTTGTGAAATGGTTTGGGGGAGCATGAAGGAGCAGAACAAGAATTAAATCAGAGTATAATGAGCTGGATGTGGTGGCACACACCTGTAATCCCAGTTACTCAGAGGCTAAGGCAGGAGGATTGCAAATTTGAGGATAGCTTCAGCAACTTAAATAAAATTAAAAAGGGGTGGGGATGTAGCTCCATGATAGAGTACTTGACTAACATGCATGAAACCCTGGGCTCAATCTGCAGCACTCCCCCCTCCCAATAAAAGTATAATAATAAAATACTGTAGGTTGTATTACAGAAACAAATAACTCTGAAACTCAGTGGCTTTAGTGGTTCCCACAACCCAAGTTAATTAGATGTGAGCCAATATATTTCTCCTTCTGGAGACCCGGGGTCCAGTGTTCCATTTTGTGATTCCCTCCAAGATTGCGGAGGAAAGGGAAGAGAGGACAAGTGGTCTGTATAACATATTCTTAATGTTAGGATTTGGCAGTGGACACGTCACTTCGGCTCACCCTCCACCAACGACTACTGAGTCACACGGCCCCAGTAAAACTGCCAGATAAGCTGGAAAGTGTAGTTTCCTGTGTACCCAATAAGATAAAAAATAGAATGGAATATGGCTACACCGGAAAGCTAAAAGGTGAAGGGTGGAAGGTAGCAATAAATGGGGAGATACAGGTGACTTCCACAAGTTAGAAAAATTGAAACAAGTTATGCTGTTTGACGACATGGGGCACACTCTCTGAGATACCTTTCTAGACAAAACGGTTCTGGAAAGAGAAAGCAGGATCCTCCTCAGTCTCTCTGAGCTTCACTCTCCACCAACCTGCTCAAACCCATGCTAGCCGCACTGGACATTTGCTGTTCCTTGAATATTCTGGTTATCTTCTCACCTCTGGACAGCTCTCATGTGAGGAATCCACTCTGCTGCCCCTCAGGTTCTCAGTGATGCCACTCTTGCTCCTTCTGCCCACTGGATGGTGTACTCTTTGAATTGTTTATTGTTTGCCTTCTCCCATTCCACAAGACTGGAGGTTCTATTTTTTTAAAATTATTTTTAGTTATATAGGATAGTAGAATGTATTTCGACATATCATCCATACACGGAGTCTAACTTTTCATTCTTGTGGTTGTACATGATGGGGCATTTCACTGTTTGTATAGTCATATATGAACAGAGGAAAGTTCTTCTGATTCATTTTGCTGTTTTTCCCATTCCTGTGTCCCTCTCTTCCCATTATTCTCCTTTTTTTTGTCTAATCCAGTGAACTTCTATCCCTCATCCCCACCCTGCTTATTATGAGTTAGTATCTGAGTATCAGAGAGAAAATTCAGCTTTTGTTTTTTGGGGGATTGCTTTATTTCACTTAGCATGATAGTCTCCAGGAAGGCTGGAGATTCTTTAGGATTATTTTTTAATGATGTGTCTCAAGCACCTTAGACATACGAAGTATTTGTCAAAAATGAATCAACTATACCCCTTACAGACTAGCTCCTAATGAGTTAAATGGCCCAGAGGCTTTCCCTAAAACAACTGCTGTGAACAGAGAGAATTCTTGTGTATCAGGAAAATTGAAATTAGAGAGGAAAATCAGTGGCAACATTTAAAGTTCTTTTTATGTTGCTGATTTTGTATTTTAGGATATGACCAATGGTGTTAACATTTTTTAAACCATAATTTTTAGTTTTTAAAGTAATTATTTGGGAGATTTCTCTTTCTTTTTAAAACAAGTAAGCTCTGTCAAGAACATAAGCGTCAGTTTCGGCTTAAGGGAAAAACCTTTAGTTGAAGATAAAATAGACACCTGTACCTCCAGTCGATCTGTCACCACCTGGTCTGTTTGAAGAGGGACGTGTTTGGACAGTGGTGCTTAATGAGATCATTTCTGTTACTGCTTGTGAAAGGCTTAGCTTTGCCTTGTTCTCCTTTGGGGCTTAAGAACTTAGAAATTTTAGAATGCTTTTTCAGAACTAAATACAGAGTTTTAGTTGCTTTGATTGGGTACAAGGGGACAGAAAAAAAGGCCATTGAAATAATTTTAGAGCTGTATTTGAACCAGCTACTGAATCTTTATGAAAACAGAAAATCCATATGAAAAGAACCAACATTTTATTCATAAATTACGTTTTTATGGTCATGTTGTGGTGGGGTCTGTGGTTGTTTTGAAACATCACCTCTGCTCTAGAAACACTAAACATTCACTTTCAATGAACGCACAAATTCTCAGATCTGCATCCACTGCTAGTCAGTCTTGGCATTTGGGTGGGATTTGTATTTGTTTAGTAATCCCTTAACTTCCTCTACCTGGAACAAGAACTCTTTCATCTTCTAAGTCTAGGTGCAGTTCACATTTTTGCATCAGTCAGGTGCATTACAGAAGATTTGGGGAAAACTGGCTAAGAGATGAATCTTCGGCACAATGGTCTGGTTCCTCTAGCTCTAAAGCCTTCTTGAGATACCTAATTTGCTGTTGAGGGCAAAGCACAGAGAGCTGCAGCGTTTAGTCAGTCAGTTTACTCTATGTTGGGCATTACATCAAAATTAATGGCATCACCAGGTCATAGTCATTCATTTTAGTATATTCAAGAACAGTAAGACATTTATTTATAATTTTGCTTCAATTTGTAATTTTTTTATCCAATAACTGGTGGATTAGCTCCCTGCTGCTGCTTCATTGGAATGTCAGCTATAATAAATAGCTCCTCCACAGTCTAATTACTTTGTCATAGTAATCAAGAGTTTTTGTAGGCAAATTGATAAAAATGAGAATAAGGGTTTTCAACTTATGCTGACTCTGATTCTGTTGCCTCACAGTTTTGGGCAGAATTGTACCCTTCAAAAATGCTACTGGAACTTTCCTAAGATGTTTTATAACCTTACCAACCACTGTAAGGGTTTTTCCATGAGACGAGAGTTCTGGGGTTGGCCATTTGTGATGGTGGTGGGACTTACCTTACATTCTAAATTCAAGCAGATGAATAGAACTGTTGGCACAAAAAAAAAAAAAAATGGCCCAGGATAAGTGTGCAACTTATCTCATGTGGGTTTTAGGTGACCTGCTTGCCAGGATAGAGGATTATTTCTGAAAGGACCTCTAAGGAAACATATCCCATGTTTCTTTAAGTAATTAACTCCTGTGTAAATACAGTTTCCATTTTATATTTGCTTCCTCAGCAATAAGAGAGAGACCTAATTTGTTCCTGTTGGTGCTCAGAAAATAATACTTGAAAGTATGGTGCTCTGACATGCTGACTATTTTGGACTGAAGGACATTGGAGGGCTTCAGAACCAAGGTCTCTCTCAGGATGGGGCTGGTCCATTCTATAGTTTTGGGGTAGTTGCTGTGTAGATGACAGGATGTAGCTGGAACCTTCTATTTAGGATCATTGAAGTCAAATGAAAGCCTGTGTGTTAAGGTCACCAGCAATTGGGGGAAGGGACATTTAAAAAAGTTATTTGACATATAAATAAGAACTATCAGAATTGTTTTGAACTCTCCTACATTTATTTATTCAGTTCATCTTTTAAGTGATTACTTTTCCTTGTCTAACAGCCTAGATCCATTATAGCTGATTCTATAGGTATCTCTCATTAAAATGCAAAAGGGCTTATTTCTTTGCTATTCCACTATGTCTAACAAAGCCTCAAAAATTCAGGAGAGTAAACCAGCTATATAACACCATTCTGGAACCTGTAGTTGGCACCCTCAACAAATGAATTAAACCTACCCAACAAGTTTATCCTGTTCCCACAGGGTAATCAGGGCGAATGTGAGAATTAAGAGAATTTGGGACAGAGACTTCAGGCTTCTCTTTTGGAATCACCACATCATGGTCTCCATTGCTTGGATCGCTTTCTTGGTCTTGCTGAAAACTCTGTGTATGCACATATGTGATCAAGGCGGATGCCACGGGAATGGTCTTCTGGTTGTCTGGGTTGTGTTAGATAATGCCACCAATTTCTTTAATGTAGTCCAGAGGTGAGCCAGTGTGGAAAATAATGAACTTATTTGCAAGATGCACCTGTATCTTCCCCTCCCTTTTTTAAAAAACTCTCTTGGATTTGATTTATTAATCCTTTCAAATCCAGTGTTCACGGGCTGATGGGGATCAGCTGATTCATCAGCTTATCAGCCAGAGCTTTCCCTGACCCTGTGAAGGGGGAAGTGGTGGCTGCTCACTGTACATGCACCATTCCACTCACTCAAGTGCTCTCGGAAAGTTAATCTGCTCCAGCATCCAGGGTCCTATGTGATCCTCTCTTCTGGCTTTGCAGAGGCTAGGCAGCTTTTATTCCCTGGTAGCTGTTAGGATTCTCTGGCCTAGGATGATCAGGATGTTTTAGGGTCTTTGGGTTTGTTTGGCTTCCTTCTTAGGACCATTTGGAGTTTTAATATAGATGCTTCGGGCTGGGGTCGTGACTCAGTGGTAGAGTGTTTGCCTAGCACCTCTGAGGCACAGGGTTCGATCCTCAGCACCACATAAAAATAAATAAATAAAATAAAGATTGTGAAAAAAATGTAGAGGCTTCATTTGATCCAGTTTTCAGACTAACAAAGAAGGCCTTTTGCAAAGAAATGGAGGAAAAGGATAGGGAACACATTTAATTTGTGTGTGTGTGTGTGTGTTTTGCACTGGGAATTGAACCCAGGGCCTGACTCGTGTTTGATACATGTTCTGCAAATGAACTACGTCCCCAGCCTTTTACATTTTATTTTGGGACAGGATCTCCCTAAGTTGCCCAGGATGGCCCTGAACACATTTAATTTAGGAAAACAGGCATGTCTTTAAGAGAATGAAAAGACAGACCACAGGCTAGGAGAAAATATTTGCCAAACACATAGCTAATAAAGAATTGGTATCCAAAATATACCAAGAACTCAACATTCAATCATAAGTAAGCAAAAAATCTCAATTAAAAAAATGGACAAAAGACCTTCCTAGATACCTCACCCAAAAAGATACATGAATGGCAAATAAGCATATGAAAAGATGTTCCATACTACATGTCATCAGAGAAACACATATTAAAACATCAGCAAGATACTACTATATATCTACTAGAATGGCCAAAATGCAACATACTGCTACCACCAAATACTGGCCAAGATGTGGGGCAACAGGAAATCTCATTTGTTCCTGGTGGGATTGCAAAATGGTACAGCCACTTTGCAAGATAGTTTGGCAGGTTTCTTGAAAAAGTGCATATTCTCTTACCTCACCATCAGCAATTGTGCTCCTTTATGTTTACCCACACGAGTTGAAAACTTATGTCTACACCAAAACCTACTCACATATTCACAATTGCCCAGACCAAGATGTCCTTCAATAGGTTAATGGATGAACAAAGTGCAAGACATCCATACAATGGAATATTATTAATCATTACAAAGCAACAAGCTGGGCTGGGGGTGTAGCTCAGTGATAGAGCACATATTTAGCATTCTTTTTTTTTTTTTTTTTTTTAATTTTTTATTGATTATTTAAAGCATTACATAGCTCATGATATATCATCTTTCATACATTAGACTCAAATTGTGTTTTGAACTCCCATTTTCACCCCAAATATAGATTGCAGAATCACATCTGTTACATATTCACATTTTTACATAATGCCATATTAGTGTCTGTTGTATTCTGCTACCTTTCCTAACCCCTACTATCCCCCCTCCCCTCCCCTCCCCTCCCATCTTCCCTCTCTATCTCCCCTGCTGTTGTTCAATTCTCTCCCTTTTTTTCCCTCCCCCTTGCCCCTCATAGCCTCTTATAATTTTATGTATCCTTGAAGGTCTCCTACCATTTCCATATGCTTTCCCTTCTCTCTCCGTTTCTCTCCCCCCATTCATCTTTGTTTACTGTAGTCTTTTCCACATGCTCTTCCTTCCTGTTCTGTTCTTAGTTGTTCTCTTTATATCAAAGCAGACATTTGGCATTTGTTTTTTAGGGCTTGGCTAGCTTCACTTAGCATAATCTGCTCTAATGCCATCCATTTCCCTGCAAATTCTATGATTTTGTCATTTCTTAGTGCTGCATAATATTCCATTGTGTATAGATGCCACATTTTCTTTATCCATTCATCTATTGAAGGGCATCTAGGTTGGTTCCACAGTCTAGCTATTGTGAATTGTGCCGCTATAATCATTGATGCAGCCGTATCCCTATAGTGCGCTCTTTTAAGGTCCTCAGGGAATAGTCCGAGAAGTGCAATAGCTGGGTCAAATGGTGGTTCCATTCCCAGCTTTCCCAGGAATCTCCATACTGCTTTCCAAATTGGCCTCACCATTTTGCAGCCCCACCAGCAGTGTACAAGTGTACCTTTTTCCCCACATCCCCGCCAACACTTGTTGTTGTTTGACTTCATAATGGCTGCCAATCTTACTGGAGTGAGATGGTATCTTAGGGTGGTTTTGATTTGCATTTCTCTGATTGCTAGAGATGGTGAGCATTTTTTCATGAACTTGTTGATTGATTGTATGTCCTCCTCTGAGAAGTGTCTGTTGAGGTCCTTGGCCCATTTGTTAATTGGGTTATTTGTTATCTTATTATTTAATTTTTTGAGTTCTTTGTACATTCTGGATATTAGGGCTCTATCAGAGGTGTGGGGGGTAAAGATTTGTTCCCAGGATGTAGGCTCTCTATTTACCTCTTTTATTGTTTCTCTTGCTGAGAAAAAACTTTTTAGTTTAAGTAAGTCCCATTTGTTTATTCTGGTTGTTAACTCTTGGGCTATGGGTGTCCTATTAAGGAATTTGGAGCCCGACCCCACAATTTGTAGATCGTAGCCAACTTTTTCTTCTATCAGACGCAGTGTCTCTGATTTGATATCTAGCTCCCTGATCCATTTTGAGTTAATTTTTGTGGATGGCGAGAGAAAGGGATTCAATTTCATTTTGTTGCATATGGATTTCCAATTTTCCCAGCACCATTTGTTGAAGATGCTATCCTTCCTCCATTGCATGCTTTTAGCCCCTTTATCAAATATAAGATAGTTGTAACTTTGTGGATTAGTCTCTGTGTCTTCTATTCTGTACCATTGGTCCACCCGCCTGTTTTGGTACCAGTACCATGCTGTTTTTGTTACTATTGCTTTGTAGTACAGTTTGACCTCTGGTATCGCTATACCTCCAGATTCACACTTCCTGCTTAGAATTGCTTTTGCTATTCTGGGTCTTTTGTTTTTCCATATGAATTTCATGATTGCTTTGTCTATTTCTACAAGAAATGCCGTTGGTATTTTGATTGGCATCGCATTAAACCTATAGAGAACTTTGGGTAATATCGCCATTTTGATGATGTTAGTTCTGCCTATCCATGAACAGGGTACATTTTTCCATCTTCTGAGATCTTCTTCTATCTCTCTCTTTAGGGTTCTGTAGTTTTCATTGTATAAATCTTTCACCTCTTTTGTTAGGTTGATACCCAAGTATCTTATTTTCTTTGAGGATATTGTGAATGGAGTGGTTTTCCTTATTTCCATTTCAGAAGTTTTGTTGCTGATATATAGGAATGCCTTTGATTTATGCGTGTTGATTTTATAACCTGCCACTTTGCTGAATTCATTTATTAACTCTAGCAGCTTCTTTGTAGACTCTTTTGGGTCTGTTAAGTATATTATCATGTATATTTAGCATTCTTGAGGCCCTGGATTCAATCCCCAGCACCAGGGGAAAAAAAAAAAAGCAATGAGCTATCCAACCATGGATAGCATGAAGCAGCCAGGTACAATGGTGCATGCCTATAATCCCAGCGACTTGAGAGGCTGAGATAGGAGGATTTCAAAATTTAGTGAAGTCCTAAGCAACTAGTGAGACTATGTCTCAAAAATTAAAAATAAAAAGGCCTGGGGATGTGGCTGAATGGTAAAGTGCCCCTGGGTTTAATCCCCAGTACTAAAAAAAAAAAATTCTTTAAACCTTAAATACATATTTAATACATATTGCTAGAAAGAAACAAACCCCAAAATGCTTCACATGATAGAGTTTCAACTATATAAAATTGCAAAAAAGGCAACAGTATGGGGATAACAGAAAGATCAATGATTCCAGGAGGTTCAGAGAGGAAGGGAAGGATGGTAGGAGAACGGGGGATTTTTAGGCTTAATACCCTTTGTGTATAACACTCTAATGGAGGATACATGTATGCATTTGTCCAAACCCATAAAATGTGCAACACAGTCAGCCCTAATGAAAACTATGCACTTCAATTAATAATAATCTATTAATATTTGTTCATTGATTGAAATCAATGTACCACCTAAGTGCAAGATATTAATAATAGAGGTGCTGGGAAAGGAGAGGATATATGAAAACTCTATAATTTCTACTCAAATTTTCTATAAAACTAGAACTGCTTTATTTTTATTTATTTTTTTTTCTAGAATTGCTTTAAAAAAGTTCACTAATTAAAAAAACCCACAAAGAAGACTCTGAAAGAGTATGGGAGGAAGGATGGCGTGAGAGGAGCCAAAGAAAGTGAGGCCAACACAGGCTGAATCTTTCACGTCACCACGAGGGCAGATTTCTGATGTGGTGTTTTCCTGTGGCATTTCACAGAGTCTGGTGGGCTGGGTGTGGTGGCGCCTGCTGTGATCCCAGCTACTCAGGAGGCTGAGGCAGAAGGGATCACAAGCCTGGGTAATTTAGAGAGACCCTGTCTCAAAATAAAATATAAGCAGGGCTGGGAATGTAGCTCGGTGGTAAAGCATCCTTGGACCAAAAAAAAAAAAAAAAAAAAAAGAGTCCAGCAGGCGAATTTCAGTTACGACCAGTTGAAGAGCAGTCCAGTGTTCACTGAGTACTAGTAATGGTATCACAGACTGCCATCACAGGGAGGGAGGGGAAGAAGAAAGAGACTTTTCAACTGAGTTTAAAGAACAGGAAGTAGAAGAGTCCAGTGGCTTTTGTAGCCTCTAGCATTTGAACAGCTCTTCAAATAAACCTTCTGAAGTTTGGAGTTGTAGCTGGAGCTGCCAGATTCGAGCAACCTTGAAATAACAGTGATGATGAGCTTTGATGTGGTGGTTTTTGCTGCATTCACAATATTTAACCTGTGTGTGTGTGTGTGTGTGTGTGTGTGAGAGAGAGAGAGAGAGAGAGAGAGAGAGATGCACATGCATGGGGGGGGGGGCGCAAGCTGAAGGTTTTTGGAGCCAGAGAGATAAGAAGCAAAGGAAGAGAGATCATTGTCTCTGATTCCTTGAAATGGCACTCTTACTCTGACCTGGCTTTTCTTTTATAAATTATTTTTAAAAAACCACTTGTGTTTCTTAATCAACATGTCTTTGCACTTATATTCTCTGAGGCTACATCTTGTTTCTTCCTCTTTTCACCCTGCCATCCATCTATCCATTCATCCATCCATCTGTGCATCTGTTTATTTATTTAGCAGTACTGGGGATTGAACCCAGGAGTGCTCCCCACCTGAGCTACACCCCCTGTCCTTTTATTTATTTATTTAAAATTATTTATTTATTTATTTGGTATCAGGGATTGAACCAGGGGTACGTAACCACAGGCTATATCCCCAGCCCTTTTTATTTTTTATTTTGAGACAGGGTCTCATTCAGTTACTAACAGCCTTGCTAAGTTGCTGAGGCTGGCTTTGAACCTGGGATTCTTCTGCCTCGTCCTCCCGAGGCACTAGGAGTACAGGCTTGCACCACCGTGCCCGGCCTTATTTTTCATTTTGGGACAGGGTCTCCCTAAGTTATATAGGCTGCCTTGAACTTGTGATCCTTCTGCCTCGGCTTTCCAGGTAGCTAGGAATACAGTTGTGTGTACCACACCCAGTCCTGTTATATGTTTTTTTTTTTTAAATATTTATTTTTCAGTTGTAGTTGGACACAATACCTTTATTTTATTTATTTACTTATTTTTATGTGGTATAGAGGATCAAACCCAGGGCCTCGAACGTGCCAGGTGAACACTCTACTGCTGAGCCACAACCCCAGTCCCTTGTCATGTGTTTTAAGAAAGAAAATGCTGTCAATACATTCAAAATCCTTCCTTTGATACTGCCACATCCATGTTCATAGCAGCACAATTCACAATTGCTAGACTGTGGAACCAACCCAGATGCCCTTCAATAGATGAATGGATAAAAAAAATGTGGCATCTATACACAATGGAGTACTATGCAGCAATAAAAAATGACAAAATCATAGAATTTGCAGGGAAATGGACGGCACTAGAGCAGATTATGCTTAGTGAAGCTAGCCAATCCCTAAAAAACAAATACCAAATGTCTTCTTTGATATAATGAGAGCAAATATGAACAGAACAGGGAGGAAGAGTGGGAAGAAAAGAGTAACATTAATCAGTGACATGAGATGGGAGGGAAAGAGAGAGATGAGGAAAATTGCATGGAAATGAAGGGAGACCCTCATTGCTATACAAACTTACATATAAGAGGTTGTGAGGGGAATGGGAAAATAAACAAGGAGAGAAATGAATTACAGTAGATGGGGTAGAGAGAGAAGAAGGGAGGGGAGGGGAGGGGGGATAGTAGGGGATAGGAAAGGTAGCAGAATACAACAATTACTAATAGGGCATTATGTAAAATTGTGGATGTGTAACCGACGTGATTCTGCAACCTGCATTTGGGGTAAAATTGGGGGTTCATAACCCACTTCAATCTAATGTATGAAATATGATATGTCAAGAGCTTTGTAATGTTGTGAACAACCAATAAAAAAAAATGCAAAAAAAATGATTGAGAAATAAATAAACATGAAAAAAAAATCCTTCCTTTGTTGTTACAGTGCTATGTATTAGTCCCTCCCCTCTCCCCAATGACACATTTGTCTTCTTTGGGATGAATAAATTCTGCTTGGTCCTGTTCCCCAGCTTGTCACTGGTTTGGAGACACAGCTCCAGGGTTTTAGGAAGACTCAGCCTGAGATGACCCAGATATTTTAAGGGAAGCCAAAACAACAGAGTCATCATTTTTTCCCCCTGAAGAATCTCAAAACTTTTATTATAACATTAGTGGCAAATGTTGGTGTTTTGATCCAGCATAGTGAATAAAAATTTTTAAGCTTGAGAAAAAAAAATATTCTGCACTCAATTGCTTTGGAATCTATGTGTTATCACCAACTTCAATCTATAAATGAACAACCAGACTTGCATTTCCTAGAATTGACTAATGGTCTCCATCTCCCAGTAGACTTAGTTCAGGTTGTGCTTCTGCTACCTCCTTCCAGTAAGGATGCAGCAAAGGCAGAGAAGAGACCTTCTTCTCTATCAGAGGCCAGAAGTGTGAAAATAAAAATTCATTTCTTTTTGGTGATAGATGTAGTCTATCAGATAAGTAGGATGAGAAGTCCTTGCATGATGCACTCCCTTTTCCCAGGCTGTTTCAAAAAAGTGGGGGTGGCGAAATGAGTATGACTCAATGCTCAGGGACATCCACCGATTTCAGGTACTGCACCATATTTTTTAAGTTTGCAACATACTCTTCCAGGGAAATGTGCCGCTTGGGATTCTCATCTTTTAGTGCACTATCATTGGCGCCAAAGAAAATTGTAACTGCTACTGGATTGTCCACACTGTTCCCTTTCCTGAGTAGTCTTGGAAGAATAATTTTGGCCCACCTGGTATCGTAACCTGACTAATTTGTCAGCCAACGAGGCTCCCCATCCACCCTGCTGAAAAGAAAACTGGGTGATGGAGACTTTGAAAAGCAACACTTGAGGCCAGGCCAGAGAGCTCCCACCAGCTCCCCACCGCACACACACTGCCATAGTATTGTGGGCCTGAGTGATCAGTTTTCACAACTTTGTACTTGACAATTTCAAAAGGCCAATGCTATTTTCTGAAAAACAGAAAGCCCGTGAACCTAGCCTTTCTTTGTGTTGGCAGAGCCGGAGGGCTAGAAAAAGACCTTGTTCTTGTCCCCGCAAAATGTGCCTCCTTGAGAATGCTACTCAACCTGCCCAAGCTTCAAGGATGTTATGCATAATTTTACCCGCTGAAAGGCAGAGGACGCGACCTTTGTTCTCCACACGTCTCCTCTGGGCTAAAGGTCCTGTGAGTATTCTAACTTGAGAAACATGACCACCAGATTGATAGATTGCAAGGTAGATTTGGGGTCCTATTTCACTTTTGCAAGGTAGATTTGGGTCCTGTTTTCTTCAAATACCCGCTGCCCACAACATACAATTAGCAATTTTAATAGCATCTTTTACTGAGCAACTTATGGGCCTTATCTGCCTGGGGCTCAAACTTGTGCAGCAGTGGTTATGAGGAGAGAAGGGAGAGTGTGGATCTCCATGTGCAGCCAATGGACTCCAACTTTTGGGAGGAGGTGACGTCTCTGGGTCAGCAAGCTCTCTCTGGGAGCTAAAGAAGAGAGGATGACCAAGTCTTTGAGATCTTTATCTCTTCTTTTACTGCCCTTCTGATTAAGCCACAGTACATGCGCAACTTCTAGGCAGAGACAGCCGTTAGAATTCAGTGTCACTGAAAAACATTTCAGTTTTGACAACATTTCCTCTAATGCACCTTCGGATGGGAGCTGCTGAGCTGAACCGAGCTGTTTGGGTTATGGGTGGAGAGGAGCACCAGAAAATTATCTACACAAGGAAGCAGGAGTGTGGGGAAAGGTGAGGGGGACTTGGGGGAATGGCTGCCTTTTTTAAAAAAAATTTTTGCTACTGGGGATTGAACCCAGGGATGCTGAACCACTAAGCCACATCCCCAGTCCTTTTATTAATATTTTATTTAGAGACAGGGTCTCCTGAGTTGCTAAGTGCCTTGTTCAGTTGCTGAGATTGGCTTTGAACTCATGGTTCTCTGTCTTGGCCTCCCAAATCATTGGGATTACAGGTATGCACACTGTGGCTGGCAGCAGCTGCTTTCATAGCAGGACAGAGTTACTAAAGAGGATTGGAGGGGGATTCCCTGTGCATTGAAGGAATGTAAGTCCTCCTTGCAGGCTGTTCTCTCTAACCTGAGACCTCCAGGAAATATGGAATGACTCCGTGACCTTTTGCCTTTAGGGGTTTTTAAAAAAATATATTTTTAGTCATTGGTGGATCTTATTTATTTATTTGTATGTGGGGCTGAGAATTGAACCCAAGGCCTCACACATGCCAGGCAAGTGCTCTACCACTGAGCCATATCCCCAGCCCCTGCCTTTAGGCTTTTTTTCACTACCACTTGGTGTAGACATGGGCCTTGAGGAGGCTCAGGCTTAGGTTAGATTGGCAGGAGAAGCTTTGCAACGAGTGTGATGTTATGGTGTCTGTGTATTAGTTTTCATCCGTGGTTCCTGGCTCACAACTCCCTCCCTAACAGGCCATAGAAACTAGAATTTCTCTTCCTCAAAGCAGATCATAGAAACTCTAATCTTCCCCTGCCTTTCTGTTTTAAAGCTGGCTATAAAGAAATTCTCAGGCCTGCCTTGGCTGATAGTAAATCAAAAGACCCTCATTTAAGAAGGGGAGCTGCCTTATACTTGGAAGGAAGGAAAACTATACAGAAAGCCTGAGAAGAATCTGGACAGGCTTCGCTGGGTTTCCCCACTCAGCCTGTTAGCATTAGATCAGACCCTTTTGTCTAATTCCATTTCTACACAGTTGTCTTGCTTCAATTGTGTCTATGCAATGTAGTTTCCACCGAAACTCAAGGAACAAGGTTAAAAAGCTTCCAGAGATCTGAGCATGGGCAGGTTCCTGAGAGTGGTGTACCAAAAAGAGCATGGGAGGTCCATAAACCTTCTCCACCACCTTGCTTTATGCATCTTTTCATTTGTATTCTTTGCAACATCCTTTATAATAAGTTGGGAAACGTGGGCTATGGATGTAGCTCAGTGGCAGAGACCTAGATTAGCTTGTGTAAGATGCTGGGTTCGAACCCTAACAATGTTAAAGAGTTTTTTTTTTTTAAAGAGTAAACCAGTAAATATGTTATTATAAGTTTTGTGAGCCTGTCTAAGAAACTAATAAAATTTGAGAAGCAGGTTGTGGGAACCCTAACAGGTAATCAATCAGACATTCAGGTAAAACAACCTAAGTGGGACTTGCAACAGGAGTCTGAAGGGTAGTGGGGGGCAATCTTGGGGACGGAGTTCTCAACTTGTGGGATCTGATGCTGTCTCCAGTTAGATGGTGTCAGAAATGAGTTGAATTAGAAGACAATCTATTCGCTGGTGCAGAATAGATTGCTCACTTGAGGTGAGCAATCACGTGTGGTGTCAGAAGCAATCTGTGTTGTGAAAGTGCAACGAGAGAAACTGAGTTTGAGAACCAGAATCAAGCAGCTTTTCAGACAAAGGATCTTGCTGCCAGGAAGGATTAAGCATGGGACAGTCAATAAGCAATAAAGCCTGGCTGATTGTTTGAAGGGCAGGTCCAATATTTTCTTCCCTAATAAAAAGACTACAGCTCTAAGTCTGAGCATTTACACAGAATTTTCCCATCCATTGTTTCATCTTTGTTCCCATGAAAACCCCATAAACTATGCACAGTAAACTTAGTATGAACCCCACTTAGAGGACATGAAACCAATGTTCAGTGACCTGCCCAATTCACAGAACTAAGAAGGGCAGGGCCTGGGCAGGGATCCAGCCTGACTCAATTTGTCCTCATTCTTCCAGGCTCCTTGCCATCCCTGTCATTTACTTCCCTGCCTCCTCTCCCATTCTCTACCATCCCAGACTTCAACATGAAATTTCAGTTTTCAAGTCCAAGTGCAACGGAAAACACATCGTGGTCAGAGAGCCCGAAAGCCCTTTTGTATTTTGCATATATCTTGTTTGGAGAAGTACAGTCTTTTAATATTTAAGGGACTTGGTCTCTGTAGACCTGGCAAGATGTGACTTAGTGATACATCACAGACATCCAGGAAGTAAACCATAAGATAAATACCTCCCTCTCCTCCCTCTGCCGTCCTTATGATCAAGTTTTCATGGGAAAGTAGCTGGAGGTGTAGTTCCCTGAATAAGTACAATATTACCATGACATCTGTTCCAAATTATGTAAAACAAAACACTTCATAACCATCCAAGTATATCTGGAACTCCCCATGCATGTTCAAGGTAAGCATTTTGGCTCAGGTCTGTTTAACGTTTCTATCAGAAACTTGAGTAATGTGAGAAGAATGTCCACAGATTGTGGAGATGACAAAATCTGGAGACATGACTGATTTCTGCGTCACAGAGAGGAGAAGCAGCAATGCTAGCAACGTCAGGAGGCTTCAACATCACACGTGGCTTCTGTGTGTGTACAGATAATCCATCCAAGCCACGGCTCTCATCCGGGGCCTGCTCATTTCCAAGGAGAGTCCTGTTCTTCTTATCATGACCACATTCTGGACCTGAGTATTGTTCAGGATTGTCTCCGTCTCTAGGAGCAGTTTTCCACAATTCCGGGTTGTGCTTTCTGCCTCTTTCTCTTACACCTGTTCTGAACTTGTCCTCTCCCTGTTTCCACCCGTTTCCTTTCTCTTCTGCATTAGTGAATGTCACCACTTCCCACCTGGGGCACCATGTCAGAAACTTGGACTTGCCCTCCTTTTCCTCTTATAACCCCAGAATATCAGAGTGGATCAGAATACGCCACCCCAGAAACATGCCACTTTGGCAGAAGGATTGTTTTGAGTTGAAGGTAATAAGGCAGCAAATGCAGAAAGAGTTCTGTCCCCTCTTCTTTTCTGCTCGAAAGCAGGACATAAAATTTCCCTTTGTGAGGGAAACTAATAATAGATAAGGGTTATTTTAGTAAGGTTGGTTTGTGCAGACCCATCTTAGTCTCCAGTGATAAGCGATGTCCTCCTAATATAGGGCTCCACTTAGGGCTCAGGCAGAACCTTGAACTTCACCCTTGATGCCCTCTTTCCCATAGAACCTTTAATTTCACAGTAGCCATAATGATAATCATGAGCAACTTTCACTGAATCCTTGTTATATTCCAGGCACCATTTGAAGGGCTTCAGGTGTATTAACCCATTTAATCCCTCATGGCTACACCATGCGGTAGACTTTGTTACCGTCTCCCTTTGATGGATGAAGGAACTCAGAGATGCAGCTAGGAATGGTCAACTGGAATCTATGCTAGAGGCACCAAAGCCCCTTGGCTCCATTTGGGACATTTCTGTCAGGTCTCGCCATCTCCAAAGCTTTCTGTGGAACTCTGTGCTCTGAACTCTTCCCTCAATTGCCCTTTCATCCCACCTGTTGTACCTGTGATATTTGTTTTTTCTTATCTTTTAACTTGTAGAGTATAAACTCAGAGAGCAGGGATTTCCTTGTTTATTGTCCTATCCCCAATAAAGGGCCTCGTTCCAACTAGATGCTTAATAAATATACGATGACTGAATAAATGTCTGAAAAAATGTCACGAGGAGATGATTAAGGATTCCTTAGTATAATTGAATTGTATAGCTGAACAGGAACTTAGTGCTTAGCTAGTCCTGGGGGTATTGGGCCTGTAAAAAGCAAATTTAGGAAGGATATAAAAGTGTCTTCAAATATTTGAAGAGCTGCCAGTGGGAGAGAGACTGTCCCTTGTGCTCCTGAGCCAGGAGTATCAGTATCGGTCTAGAAAAGGAGGTGGGGGAGAACGAAAAAAGTTGGAGAGTTGAAAAATTGTTGCACAGAAAACTGTAAAAAAAGAAAACTCAGCAAATCCTTCTGTCTGGTGGGACTTGTCACTTGGTAAGTAACAGAGTGAAAGAGACCTGTTTTAGCCAGGTGGAAATTTGAGTCATAGGAAGGCTGGGCTTGGCTGACAACGAGAAAGAATTCTCCGTCTTTTGAGGGAGAGGGTTATTCAACAGACCAGAGGTCACACCCTTTTCCTGATTTTGGATGGAGTCTGATGTTGGGTTGTGGGGTGGGACAGAGGTCCCTCAAGCTTCTGCATGCCCTCAGAGCCAGGGGTGTTTTCCCTGTTCCCTCAGTCTTCCCCCTGCTTCCAGTTCTCTCTCCAGGGTCATTTGGTCCTTGAAGAAACAGACTTTTTGTCTCTGGGCCCCTGAGCTTCTTCCCAAGACCAGACAACATGGCCACAGGAGTTGGGCGTGGAGTGGACCTTCAACTTGCCCTTCTGGCCAAAGGTCTCACCTTCCCTACCCTAGATTTGGAGAGTGGTGGCTGCTGATGGCTCACAGCTCTGGAAGTGGCCTCAGTGGAAGGAAGGTACCTTACTCAGGCTGAGGGTTCAGTCTCCCTGTGGGGCCGTCCCAATCCCATGACAGATCTCTGCTGGAAGCACCAAAGCCCCTTGCCTCCGTGTGGGACATTTCTGTCAGGTCTTGCCATGTCCAGAACTCTCCCTGGGCTGAGCCACTGTTGCAGCTGCATCACCTGCTATTCCTCCCTCTGCCAGTCCTGCTTCCCTCCTTCCTGAGTGGAGTTCCTGAGAGTACTAGCCAACCTTATTCCTCTCTTGAGGATGTTGTAATAAGCATCACAAGCTGGTGGCTTAAGACAACAGAAACATTTCTGTACAGTTCTGGAGGCTAAACGTTTGAAATCAAGTTGTTGGCAGGGCCACGTCCCTCTCTAGGGGAGAAGTTCCCATGCCTCTCTCCCAGCTCCTGTTGTTGGCATCAGTCCTTGATGCTGCTTGGCTTGCACATGTGGCATTCCAAGCTACCTTCATCCAATGGCACTCTCCTTGTTTTTGTGTCATGTCCACATTTTCCTATTATACCAATATCAGTCACGTTAGATTGAGAATGGCCCACCCCACAGCAGCCCACCCTAATCCACTATGAATGCATCTTGGCTGTATCTGCAACTACCCTGTTTCCAACTAAGGCCACATTCACAGGTATGGGAGATAGGACTTCGAACTCTCTTTTAGGGGGACACAGTTCAGTCTGTTCTAACAAACTACCTGCTTGCAAGTCTCCCTCTCAGGATCCGTTTTCCAGGGAATCTGATCAGTGATCCTATCTAATCCCTAGTTTTCTCGTGATTTTGAATTCTAGACCCTCAGCCCCAGTTGACCTTCAGCTTGTTCTCTTCTCTGCCGTGTCCCTTCTTATTGGAATTCCCTTCTACCAGGATATCAGAATGTCTTGTCCTCTTCTGTCATGGCCTTTGTTTTTCCTTCTAAGTGCCTTATAGGTAATAACCACTCTGGGTGGTCTCAGAGAGCACAGCCCATTTGGAATCAGCGTTCACAGACACTCTGACTTACACAGCATGCAGCTCATTGCCATTGACCCATCCACTGATACGTATTCATTTCTATCCATAGGTATGTCTGTCCTTTGCAGGGACATCAGAAAGGGTCTATGCATGCCCTCCTGAGTGAGGGTTAAGGTGGAGGATGGGGATGGGGGCATTTGGGTGTGCCAAATCAGGGAGTAAAGACCATTTTATTTAAAGACTCAAGTTCTTTCTTTCTTTTTTTAAAAATCATCAGAGTAATTCATGTGCATTAAAGGAAAGTTGGAAGATAGGGAAATACTAGAAAAATAATTATTTTTTATTTTTAATTATTCCCTCAAACACAATAATTTTAAACATTTCTCTATTTTATTTTTTCTCTATTTTATTTTTTTATGGCCAAGATCATCCACCTTATATTCTGCTTGTTTTCATTTAGCACTATGTCAAAAGTCTTGATAACTTTATTGGTCATGTAATCCCCAACAAATGCACAGGCTGCAATTTATATAAACCACTCACCTGTTGTTGGACATTTAGGTTGTTTCTACGTTTTCAGTATTTTAAATGGTGCTTTTGTGAATCTCACTGTGCCTAATAGTTTCTTTTTCTATATTTGAAATTTCATTAATATTATTAATTCCATAAGGGTGATGATACAAGTGTGATCAAATAATATGAACTTTCCCCCAATAATCTTTCTTTTTCTTATAACAACATAGAACATGTCATTGTGCACATGTTGAGGGGGGAAATGGACTTTCTATCCCCAGAAGCTTCCAAGTTCTATCCTGCCTCAGGATCTTTGCACCAACTGTGTCTTCTATTGGGAATATGCTCCTCCCTGACTTTCCCACAGTTGTATCCTTCTAATCTTTCAGTCTTAGCTGTCACCTCCTCAAAGAGGTCTTTTTGACCTGAAATCCTGAGACATCAGCCATTTGTCTATCAGATCATTCTGTTTAAATTTCTTGTCATGATCAGCATCTGGAATTCTTCTTGTTTTTCTGCTTATTTTCTATCTCTCCCCATGGTAGCAGAATGGATGCACCACAGACACTTGTGGGGATAAAACACTTTTAGGTTACAGGGCTGCCCCCTCCGGACCTCTTCAGCGGGTTCTGCAGCATTTACTGGAGTCAGGGAGTTAAGTCGACCTCCCCTTTCCCACCTGTGTGTTTGCTCTGGTCACACAGAAGCTGACTCACTGGGGGAAAGATGAATGGAAGAAATGTGAAAAGAAAGAAATGTAGCATATAAGGAATGGTTCAAGGTATTAGATTGGTGTAAGTTACACAGCGTTTTCTTCAAAGTTAATTTAAATTTAACTTGTAATTTTAATTAAAATTTCACTAGTTTCTTTTAACAAGGTTTGTAGTTGGGGGTCATTAACAAACAGACTTCCTGGTTTTGTTCCTCTTTGTTGAACCTCTTTGGTCAACACCTTTCCAGATGTACGGAAAGACCTTTTTTTTCCAAGTAAACTAAAGATACAACCTGCATTCTATATACTGTACCAGGTCTGTTCAAAGATAAATACTAAATGAGGTAAGGACTAAATTTTAACTGCTTAATAAATGTTTAAGCAGTATAACATTTACTAAAATGTCAAATATTGACTAAAGCCAAGGTAAATATTACTTAAATTAGCAGTGTATCTGGGAAGTCATAGAACTGAAGAAAACAGATGGTGATTATGGAAAAACTTAAGAAGACGTTTAAAACTCTGACTTGAGAATTGACATCCATTAAATAAAATTTGAAAAAAAAGAAAAACTCTTTTGAGGGCTGGGTCCAGAAGGAAGACTATAGTAAGGATCTAGTGGAAAGATTGATTTCCTTACAAAATTTCCAAATTGGTCATATTAGACATGCTAACTCTCTATGTTTAGTCCTTGCATGTTTATAAAGTCATGTGAGTTTCTTATCCCCATATCTGGACTCTCTTAAATAAAATCTTTTTTTTTCTTTTTAAATTCAAAGTATTTGGAGGAGTGTAGTACTAGGACTATTCAAAGAAATCATCAGCCCAGCTAAAAGTTAACAGTAAATTGGAGAGTCAAACTGACTGCTGCTATTGTCAAAGATGAAGCTGGACTGAAATCTTGGCATTTTGTCTGTCTTAAGATTTTGTGAATTATGTCCATGCTAGGCATAGTATCATGGGCACAAGGAGCATTCAGGAGCACTGGTTTAAGGAATAAATGGCTGTATTTGCACTTTGTGTAGATCTCTGACCTATGGAATCAAACTATATTTTAAGGTTTTATATAACTCATTGTTATACAAGTTCTTCTCTGCCAAGCCCTCTATTTAAGCCATACTTGTCAACTTATTGTCCTCTGTTCTTTTTGCACATGAGGCCCTCCTCTGCAGCCTTTTCCTCTCTGTTCACCCCAAATTGTATCCATCTTTCAATATGGTGGGTTAAACCTGAGACCTTATGAAACCCTTCTCAACCCACAGTGATTTATACTATTAATTGGTACTTTTGGGACTCTTTCATTCATTGCTGGTTTCCCTATATCAATCATGTGCCCTTAATATGTCAATTCAGCTTCCAGTCACCCAGAACCAGTTACCAAATATGGCTGTATCAGTTTCTTAGGGCTGCAGTAACAAAATGGCACCATACACGAAGTAGCTCAAACAGCAGATATGTATTATCTCACAGCTCTGGAGGCTAGAAGATGTGGGCAGGATGGTTCCTTCTTGACCTTGCAGGAACCAGCTGTGAGGGACGATGTGTCCCATGCAGTACTTCTTGCTTTTGCTGCTTTGCTAGCACTCTTTGGCTTGTGGATGCAGCATCCTGATCTCTGGCTTTATCTTCATGGAGTGTTCTCTTCCCTGTGTGCATGTTTGTCTGTATGCAATTTTTTTCCTTTTTATAGAGATATTGGTCATATTGGATCAGGGTTCATCCCGAGAACCACATTTTTAACTTGATAACTTATATAAATGCCCTATTTCAAAATTAGGTCACACTTTGAGATATTGGAAGTTAAGAATATAGCATATCATTTTAGAGGGAAGAGCAGCACAAGTGAGAAGAGCCCAACACAAATCTATCTCGGTGCATCAGAGCCTTTGCCCTGGTGGCTTTGGGTTGAGAGCTCAAAGATTTTTCTCTCTCCACAGTTTCTTTGTACCCATGGATTGTCTGCCTGGATAGTGGTTTTATGTTTCTGTTGCTTAAGGGGATGAAAGCTGTAAGGCGACCTTCCTGGGGCTCCAAAAGTGATTTTGAGTATAATTGATTTTATTTATAAACCTCAATTTTATTTATCAAGATTAACCAATATTGGGCTGGGGATGTGGCTCAAGTGGTAGCGCGCTCGCCTGGCATGCGTGCGGCCCGGGTTCGATCCTCAGCACCACATACAAACAAAGATGTTGTGCCAGCCGAAAAACTGAAAAATAAAGATTAAAAAAATTCTCTCTCTCTCTCTCTCTCTCTCTCTCTCTCTCTCTCTCTCTGTCTCTCACTCTCTTTAAAAAAAAAAAAAAAAAAAAAAAAAAAAGATTAACCAATATTGGACCATAGAATATAACAACTAAGAACTTGAGCTCTGGAGCAAGACAGCCCAGGTTCAAATCCCTGCTCTGCCCTCTTACCATCTGGGCAATCTCAGTCAAATTCCTTAAACTCTCTGTGCCTCAGGATCCCCATCTATGCAATGGAGATAATAACTCTAACCTAATAAAGTTGTTGTGAGGATTGAGTACACATGGCCAGGTGCAGCGGCACACCCCTGTAACCCTAGCAATTCAGGAGGCTGAGGTAGGTAGATTGTAAATTCAAAGCCAGCCTCAGCAATTTCACGGTCTCAAAAAATAAAAAAGGCTGAGGGTGTGGCTCGGTGGTTAAGCACTCCTAGGTGCAATCCCTAATACCAAATCAAACCAAACCAAACAAAAAGATTGAGTGCACATAAAGCCCATAGCTGTGTGCTACATGGATAGTGTCTGGCACGGTTGCCCTCTGTGTGTTCCTGCTTGTGCTTATTGCAATGTATACAAAGGCGAAGACATAGTCATTTTCCTTTAGAGCATATGGTCTGAATGAGCACTCCACTGCCCTGTGTCAGGGACTAAAATGTTCTAACCCCTCTATTATTGATATATAATTTGTCTGCTTTGTAATTGCCCCTAAAGGGAGGAGCATCTGCTGGGACGAACTGGGCAAGGGATCCTCAGCCAGGACCCTGTCCAGATCCAGGAGCCTCATGGGAGCTGAGTCATCATCACTTGCCAACCAACAGCCCAGCTTCCCCTTGCCTGTGGCAGGCTTGGCCAGCTGGTCCCCCCCTGGGTGCCAGAAAACTCATTTGGACAGCATCAAGGACTGTATTCACCTCACTCACTACTGCCCAGTAGGATCCATGTGGGTCTGTTTAAGACTTGATTTGGGAGCTGAGGGGTCACTCTAATTGGCACTTATCCCCCCTTAAAAGCAGGGTGGGAACCTCATACACTAAGTGGGGTTCTGTAGGGAACTTTGTGCAGGAGCTGCTGCTGATCTGGGATAATAGTAGTTGGTGACAGCCTTGCTGAGAAGAGCTTGGAAAGAGGCACAGGCTTGGAATCAGGTGGCCTCAGAGAAACTGAACAGGGTAACTGAGGGTCCAGGCACAGAAGGCTTCCCAGAGGAAGTTCTTAGGTTGAGCCTTCAAGAGTGAGGAGCAGTTTGACTGGCAGGTGGTAGGAGGAATGCAGGCTTGATTTTAGGAGAACTGCAAGCACTTCAATTTGCCCCCAGTCCAACCTTTGTAATTTTGATAGATAACACAAGCTTCACATCATGTGAAGATGAAGGCAGAGACAGGGTGATGTCTCTGCAAACCAAGAAGCTACCAGATACCAGAAGAGAGGTCAGAACAGAGTCTTCCATTGCACTATCAGAGAGTTCATGTCCTTTCCAATACCTTAAGTTTGTACTTTTGCCCTCCAAAATTGTGAAAATTTTGTTTGAAGCCACCTAATTTATGGTACTTGTTACAGAAACTCTTCCAAACTAATAATGGCCGGTGAACATTCAACTGGAGTGGTCTAGGAGACTTATAGGTGTGGAGTTGAGAAGAAGCGCTACTCCAGTGATGGAATCACCCGTCTTAACAGTGGTTGGACATGCACCCTTTCTATCTGACCATCATCCCTTCTTTTGGATAAATATTTCCACTCAGCTTGGTCTCAGGAGACTGCCATTCTCTCCAGCTTGTAGTCTACTGCAGGAAAAGAATTTAGCAAACACTCAAATAGAAATCAAAGCAAGGAGAGATAGGAGATGGTTAGAGAAAGCATGTCCTGGCAGTAGTGAGTCCTGGTTTCCAGTTCCTGGGGCCCAAATTCATATAGATCTTCTAGGAATTCTGTGACCTACTTTATTCAGTATCCTCCTGAGCTATGCGAGGATTTATATTCTTCATTTTATTCTGAGAGTTTGAGGTATCACCTGCCTTCAAAGGAATATAAGCATTAATCAAAATCATGAGAGTGCTAAGGCAGTCTATGTAGCATTGAAAAAGGAATAAGGTGAGAACAGATCATGGGAAACCCTGGAGGGAAAGAGGTTAAGAAAAACTAATTAATAGAAGAGACACTATATAGCAAATTGGGGGGGAAGAGTGATGTCTGATTATAGAAGGGACCATACAACAAGGAAAAGAAGTGTCTCACACAGTAGAACTTGGATCAAGAAAAGGGTGAAAATATAGCCAATGGATCTGTCCTCTGGAAAACAATATCAGTTATCCGTTACTATATAATGAATAACCCCCAAGCATAGCAACTTAAAAAAACAAATTCTTATTATCTCACATAGTTTCTGAGAGTCAGGGTGTCTGCTTTCCATTGTTGTGACAAAATACTGGAGATAATCTATAAGGAAGAAAGAAATTACTCATAGTTACATAGGTTTCAATACATAGTTGGTTGGCTCCATTGCTTTTGGGCCTGTGGTGAGGCAGAACATCATAGCTGGGAGCATGTGGTGGAGCAAAGATGCTCACCTCATGGGGCCAGGAAGCAAAAAGAAACAGAGGAAGGAGCCTGAGTCTCAGTATACCCTTCAAGGACACACCCCCAATGACTTCACTTCCTTTCACTAGCCCCACCTCCTGAAGATCCCACCACATCTCCACAGCACTATCATCTTAGGACCAAGTCTTCAACACACGAGACTCTGAGGGACATTTAAGATCCAACCCATAATAGTCAGGAATCCAGAAGCAGTTTAGCTGGGTGGTTCTGGCTCTGGGCTTCTCATGAATTTGTGGTCAAGTTATCACTCAGGGATTCAGCCTCTGGATTAGTGCTAGAGGATCTACTTCCAAGAGACTGGTGGCTGGGGGCTTCAGATCCTTCCTAGTGGACCTCTTCCAGGGACTACTTAAGTCACAGCTGTCTCTATATAAATGATCTAGAAAGTATTAGAATCTTTTTATAACATAAGCTTGCAAGTGATAGCTCATCTTCTGGGCCATAGTTCGTTCACTAGAAGTGAGCCACCAAGTATATCCCACTCTCAGATAAAATGAATGATACTCTTAAGGGAGAAGAATCACAGAATTTGTGGATACAGACTTACAACCATTTCAAAAAACTTTGAGTGATATCTGCCAGAACCATGTGAAGGAAGTGAATAGAATCTAGCTCAGTAGTGAGTAAGGAAGAAGCAAAGTACATCCCTGTTTCTAGAAACTTGCTCTGAGGAAAAGTTATGACTTTATTATTGCAGCAGGAGGGGTAGAGAAAATGTTTTTAATTGTTAGTAAAAAATTTTTTATTTGTTAACATTGGGTCTGTTATCTTTATATATTTACAGTCCTCCAAAAATTAACAGGGTGAAGTCAATATGAGTTAAATAAGTTTAGGACTGGGAATGCACTTTCCCACAGAAACCTCTTCCACAGGAAATGAAGCAACCTCATAAAACTTTATAAAAACTTATTCACTGAACATGGTGGTACATGCCTGTAATCCCAGTTACTCCAGAGGCTGAGGCAGGAGGATTGCAAGTTTTAGGCCAGCTTGGGCAACTTAGCAAGACTCTGTCTCAAAACAAAAAATTAAAAGGACTGAGTAGGTAGTTCAGTGGTTAACACCCATGAGTTCAATCATACATAGTGCCATAAGAAACAAGACTAATCTATTTAATCCACATTGTCTCTGTAGCACAAGATTGTGCCAGTGTTATTTAGAATTTACCACAAAGTAGAGCTCCCTTTTATGTAGGATCTGACACCAGGTAGGACTGTAAAACCTATTTCCACGAGGATCCCTCAAAGCCTCATTATGGGGAATGACCAACCACATGGAACCCATTTCAGGTAGACCTGCTCATGATAGACCTCGTGTTTCTGGGTTTCTGGGGAAAGTCTGTGGTCTACCAATATCTCTCCCTAAGAAAATGTCCTTTGAGCGTTCCAGCAAACCATTGACTGGAGCACATCTCTTATCTTATAGGCTCCAAGTGCTACATTCCTGGGCTTGGGTCCTTGGTGGGACTGTACCTTCACAATGAGGAAGAAGAATGAAGTTGCAGCCTAAGAAGAAGGAAAGAGGACATGGGAAGTAGTATTGACATGATTTGAAAACTTTATGTGCTTAGCATTTTGAGTCTCACTATAGTCAGGAGAAGTGGGTCCATTTTTAAACTGAAGAAACAGAGGCATGTCTGTATAATACTGACCAATTGAAGAGACACTTAGTAAAATAATGACAAGTTATAAGGAAAGCACTTCAGTTGGTGGTGTGAGGGAACCCACTCAACTCAGCTCATGGGAGCTGATTATGATGTGAGTTCCCAACTCTGTATCTGGTAGCTTGAAATTGTACACACCCACAACATTTGCACCATGGACATTGACACAGAACATGGAGCCCCCCCTTTTTTTTGGTAACAGGGATTGAACTCAGGGCCAGTCAACCACTGAGCCACATCCTTAGCCCCATTTTTGTATTTTATTTAGAGACAGAGTCTCACTGAGTTGCTTACTGCTTCACTATTGTTGAGGCTGGCTTTTAACTTACAATCCTTCTGCCTCAGCCTCCAGAGCCACTGGAATCTTGGCAGGCAAAGCTATATATATATATTTTAGTTTCAGGTGAACGCAATATCTTTATTTTTATGTGGTGCTGAGGATTGAACCCAGTGCCTCATGCATGTTAGGTGAGCACAATTCCAGCCCTACTTGGTTGCCTTTATATAGAATTTTATTGCATGTTTTCCTATAAAATATACATTTTTATTACGGCTATCTTAATTTTATGAAAAGAGGATAGGTAATGTTGTATGTAATCTCTTGGCACTTAAGTTTCCCAGTTGTCATTCACGAGACTGTTCAGATTCATCTGATTGTTTGGTTCATTCTTTTTGCTTGCTGTCTAAATGTTTTACCAAGAGCATTTTGTACATTTTAATAACAATTTGTTTAAATATTTAAGGATTAATGCAATTATCCAAAGGAATATCATGTGTATTATAAATAAGATTTATATAATAGCTCAGTAGGAAGTAATACTGCCCTTTAGCTCTTTTGAACAATCTGTATATTCTGGATGTTCTATGTCCTGTCCTACACTTTTTTTTCTTTCTCTTTCTGATTTCTAATCAATTAGTCAAGCTTAATGGAAGTATTATATACAGTATAACATACCAGGAACAACTCCAAGGGCAGTACAACAACATTCTTCATGAGTTGTATAAAGTTCGCATTTTAAAGATACCAAGGAACTTTTCAACTTTCTACTGGATTATGCTTTGTGAAGCATTATTGATCTTACAGCAGTTGAGCATCCAGTACTTTCCCCCACTTTAATATATCACAGTTCCCTAACCTACCCACTCCCTCCTACCAAACCAATAGTAATAAATTTTTCAGGTCACAAAAATGTTCTTAACTCTTTCATTTGCCATTCAACATGTGTATTTGGTGAGGTACCCAGGAATGTTCTTCATTTGTAATTCAAAACAGCATTTGACAGTGTTTTATACAAATCATTACTGAAGAAATGGTTCCTGATATAGATGGTGATAGTGAAGAGAACTTTCTGGAAGGACTTTCTTGGGCCTCTAGACTTTCCCCAGAAACCCAGTTGCTGTAGGCTCAGTCTAACGACCTTCACCCAGGGCCTCCCCAGGCTCCAGAGGCAGCTCTGCTCTGAGGAGACATACCCATGAGACATGGAGACTTTCTGGTTAATGCTCAAAGGTGAGAGCTGGCTCTCTTCCCTTAGAGAAGGCATTTAAGGATGGCAAGAGATAAGAAGTTTCTAGGAAGAAAACAAATGGGAAATGGTGAGAAGATCAAGGACCTCAGATAAGAGACAAATGAGGAAAGCATTTTCTGCCAACATTGTGAAAAGTGAAAGAAATAAGTCAGCTTGCTTTGTAGCCAGGATAGAAAGCAACTAGGCAAAAAGAGGTTTGGCTTTTGTCATAGAGAAGGTTTGTAACAATGAGAAAAAACTCAAGGGTAAGCCATGATATTGGTCCAGGGATGTTCAGAACAAGGTCTATGTAGATGACCAGAAAGGACACCTGTTCCTGTGGTGGGAGTTCAGAGACACCTTGAGAGCTTTCTCACCCCCAAGTGCCCTAATTGCTCAGTTCTCAACCTTCATAAAGGCCTCACGCTGAGGGGGACGGTGGGGCAGAGATCTGGCCTGCCCTCCACTGGCTAAGCTCTGCCCACAGGCTGCTTCTAGCAGGCAGAGGGAGAACGTTTGCAAGGGGTCACTGTGCCCAGAGGAGGCCTCTTTCTGATCACTGTAAAACTTCCCAATTCCTGAAAGATAATCCATAAAGATCAGGCCATCCCTCTTCACTATATTTCTTGTTCTCTGCATTTATTTCCCCTTTAACTCTCTGATGTTCAGTAATGTTTCATTAAAATCTCACACAGTAGGGCAGCTTCTCAGAGCATTAAAGAGTGGAATACCTTTGTGCTCATGGAAGCCTAGGCAGGCAGTCTAGTCTGGTGGGCCTAGTGTGGAGATCACAGCAGAGCTGAGGCCACGGCTTGGTGGGTGGGAACAAGGACAGGTTTCAGCCCCCACTTGTCCCTCAGAGGGCATCTTTCCCCAAGGCCTACGGATTTGCTTCCAATCCTGCAGTCTGCACCTTTGGTCTCTGACCAGAGGAATGGATTTTGGTGTAAAGCTGCCGATCATTCCCACCTCCCCGTGATTTAAGTTTTGGAATCCATCCTGGACCCAGACTTTGGGAGAGGCCTGAGGGAAAAACAGGAGACCAGGCCACTGTAGGGGAGCTTCAATCTACTCTACAGTTTTGTCCAAGATAAGCCTGAGCCTAGAGCAAGGGAACGAGGAGAGAAGATGATTAAGGAACCTGGGACTGATGTCTTTCTTCTGTCGGGAACTCAGCAAATGGCTAAGGCTGACCATGGGTCACTATGGAGAATGATCAGACCAAGGCCTGGAAACAAGCCAGCTCTGGGCAGGTTAGGCCGGCACCACCCACACCAGGCTGTCTGGGAATTTGTTTTTATTTTTTTCAGGGTCTGGGTTCTGGCCCAAGGCCTTGCACATGTTAGGTAAGTGCTCTACCACTGAGCTATGTCCCAGCCTTCACTGTATTTCTTGTTCTCTGCATTTATTTCCCCTTTAACTCTCTGTTTTGTTTAGTAAAGTTTCATTGAAATCTCACACAGTGGGGCAGCTTCTCAGAGCATTAAAGAGTGGAATACGGGGTCATGTTGGAGCAAGGAAACACAGAATGAATGGAGGCTTGTATCATCCTGACTCTCTCTGCCTGCAGATGGTCCTCTGGACATTATTTTTATTACAAAAGGGTTATTCCAGCCCCGTTTTCAGAAGGAATGCCTCTTTCAGGGCTCAGTGGTGCTGTGACGTCTTGTAGAAAACTAGGAGAAGCAGCGATCAATGATTTCGCTCAATGGTTTTGGGGAAAATTTACATTACTTTTTAAATAGTCAGATACATCACAGAGCAGAATACAAAATTCATAGGGATTTTAAATATACAATACAGATCTAAAATAAATTTTAAAAAACAATAAAGAAATTTTAAATTAGATGGGTGCAGTGGCACATGTCTGTAATCCCAGCTGCTGCAGAGGTTGAGGCAGGAGGATGGCAAGTTCAAAAAGCCAGCCTCAGCCAGCCTCAGTGAAGCCTTAAGCAACTCAGTGAGACCTTGTCTCTAAATAAAATGCAAAATAGGGCTGGGGATGGAGCTCAGTGGTTAAACATCCCTGGGTTCAATCCCCGGTAATATATATATGTATAACTAAGTATTATATATAATATAAATATTATACATTAGTTAATATATAATGCACAATTAATCATTAATATATAATCAATACATATTAATTAATATGCATTAATTAATATAATTAATATATGTATTAATTAAATACATTTCTATCTTCTGGAGGGCAGCCCCCATACCTACTCTCAGGTTTTCTTGGAATAGTCAGTCATTTGCTCTTTTTTGCTTTTGAGAGAATTTCAACAGAAAAATTTGAGGAACTTTAAAGGCTCCCACAGAAGGAATGAGGTAACCAGGCAGTGAGAACTGTGGAGGACAAGGTTCTCAAGCTCAGTTTGGATATCTGGAGAGATGGGGCTGGATTATTGAGGTCAGCTGACTGAGGTCCTGAAGGGATCCAGCACCTCCCATCAGAGCAAGTTCTGAATTTAAATGAGTAGTTATGGTGCCAGGTTAGTCCCTGGGACTTCACATATAGCCTGGCAACTTCAGAATGAGAAAAGACTTATATTCCTTCAGGGCCAGCCTCCTCTTCTTACTGGTAGAGGTCCAGATCTTAAAGAGGTTAAGTGACTTGCCTGAAGTCACACAGCTCATGGAAAAGATAGGACCAGAACCTGGGCCTCCTACCTCTGAGTGCTCTGATGGTGACACTGGAAGCAAAACTATCTGTTTTTTTATTCCATCTCCAAAGTTTAGGATAAATGTGTTCTTAGTTAGATTTACTCCTAGGTTTAAATAAATCATTCAAGGGTAAAAGTTTCTTTGGAATGCAATGGGTAGCGGTCCAAGCATGGATAAAAATGAGATCGACTCCTTCCTTCCTTCCTTCCTTCCTTCCTTCCTTCCTTCCTTCCTTCCTTCCTTCCTCTCTCTCTCTCTCTCTCTCCTTCCTTCCTTCCTTCCTTCCTTCCTTCCTTCCTTCCTTCCTTCCTTCCTTCCTTCCTTCCTCTCTCTCTCTCTTTCCTTCCTTCCTTCCTTCCTTCCTTCTTTCCTTCCTTCCTTCTTTCCTTCCTCCTTCCCTCCTTCCTTCCCTCCTCCTTCCCTCCCTCCTTCCCTCCTTCCTTCCTTCCTTTCTTTTTCTTTTCTTTTCTTTCCTCTTCATTGCTTGTCTGTTGCATGCCAGACCCAATACCAATGTGGGGACTATGAGCACAAATTCTTTCCTGTCCCCAAGAAGAGTGGAGGTGAGGCTGGGACCGGCCAGCGGCAAGCCATCACAGTGTCATGATGAGCGCTGGGAGGCCGCATGGGAAGTGCCTGGGAAAACACAAAGGAGATTATCTCACAGCACAGGGAAGTGGGTCAGGGGAATTCAGAGGTGCCAAGTGATGAAATAGGAGGGATATACTTAGCGGACTGGAGCTTACCTTTTGATAACCAAGTTCTCTCTGCCAGAATTCTTGAAATACTTCGAAGAACTTTGGCAGCATGCTCTTGTGCCACGGGGCACATTGCCAGGTGTCGTATTCATTGGCCTCTGGTGGACCACACAATGGAAACACTTGTAACCTTTGGAAAGAGGGCATTATGCTGCTGTCATATGTGGCAAGCCAATCATTCATCACAATTTATCCCCACTCATGTCCCTCTTCTCTTGTTTAGGCTCTTCCAGCCACATGGCTTCTTCTTCACTGTTGTTCAGACCCGCCAAGTACACCCCTGCCTCAGGACCCTTGAACTTGCTCCTCCCTCTGATCCCTTGCCCTAGTGGAACCCTGTGCTCCTCACTCTATTCCAGTCTCTGCTCGAATATCCTTTCAGTAGGAAGGGCTCTCCTGACCATCTCAAGAGAAATGGCAACAGTAGCGTACCTTGTGTTGAATGGTGGCTCTCCCAAAACATGCACCCACAGACGAATCTCCAGGACCTGGGAGGTGACCTTAGTCACAAAAGGGTCCTTACAGATATAATTAAGATGGTCTCATCCTGGATTGTTTGGGTAGGCTCTAAATCAAATCATTAGCATCCTTATAAAAGAATGATGGCGGAGAAGCCGTGGGAAGACGGAGGCAGAGATTGGAGTGGTGCCAGCTACAGGATGCAGGAACGCTGACGGCCATCAGGAGTGCCAAGGCCTGGAAGTTCTCTCCCAGAGCCCCTGGAGGAAGCACGCCCTACCAATACTGTGATTTTAACTTCTGACCTCCAGATGTGTGAAAGAATAAATTTCTGTTGTTTTTATGCCACCAAGTCTGTGGTAATTTGTTATGGCAGCCACAGGAAATTGACATACAGGCCACCCGTGGCTCTCTGTCCCTTTTACCCCCACCCTTCTTCATTAGCACCTGACATGTATTTTATACACACACGTATGTGTGTGTGTGTGTGTGTGTGTGTGTGTGTGTGTGTGTGTATGTTCTCTAATCTTCAGTGCAGACCAGGGGCTTTGCTTTTGTTCACTGCTGTGTCACCAACATCTAGACTAGTGCTTGGCACACAGTAGCTACGTACTCAGTGGTCACTGAATGAATAAATGGGTGAGTTGTTGTTGGAATGGGATCCTCTCCAGATACTTGGAGTTACTTTTTTTTTTTTTTTTAAATATCTATTTTTGTTGATTGTAGATGGACACAATATCTTTATTTATTTTTATGTGGTGCTGAGGGTCAAACCCAGTGCCTCATACGTGCAAGGCAAGCACTCTACCACTGAGCTATAGTCCCAGCCCTGGAGTTACTTTTTGCATGACTGAGGAGACAACACAGTCTCAGTTCTGGTGATACTGTTCCTGTCCTTACTATTCAAGGTTGTCATACGAGGTGAAGGGAATGGTATTAATGGAGTGGCTGGCTCAGTGCGTGATGGGTGGTACTCAGGATAGGTTCTTTCTAGTTCTAAACTTGCAGTGGAGGCAAGAAGACTTTATGAGATGTGAATTTTTTTGTTTGTTTTGGTAGCAGGGATTGAACCCAGGGTCGCTTAACCATGGAGCCACATCCCCAGTCCTTTTTATTGTACTTTATTTAGAGACAGGGCCTCACTGAGTTGCTTAGGGCCTTACTAAATTGCTGAGGCTGGCTTTGAACTTGCCATCCACCTTCTCAGCCTCCAGACCTGCTGGGATTACAGGCATGTGCCACCATGCCCAGCTAAGTGTGACCATTTTCTCTTGCATCAACCAGCAGTTTCCTCAATCACATTCTCCCAGGGACAGACCTTGCCATTCCTGATAAAGGTAGGATTTGCTTAATTAAATCTGGCAAGCCTTATGATTCTCTGTTGTGAACTCCATGGCATGTTTGATTTCCAATTTTGGACACTAACTCTTACACTGGCTTCCTCCCATCAAACTTTGTGTTATGAAGAGCAAGGTAAAGACCACTGTTTCTATGTGTAGCTTTGTGGTGTTTGCTGGCATCCATCAGTGTTAGAGGGGATGGCACCAGCTTTTCCCTGCTGGCCCTGTAGGGAAAGCCAATTGTAAACTTTATATGTATTAGGAGAAAAAGTCAGCTTTTTGTCACTGTGACAAAATATCCAAGAAGAACAACCTAAAGGTGGAAAGATTTATTTATTTATTTATTATTTTTTTTTTAAAGAGAGAGTGAGAGAGGAGAGAGAGAGAGAGAGAGAATTTTTAATATTTATTTTTTTTAGTTCTCGGCGGACACAACATCTTTGTTGGTATGTGGTGCTGAGGATCGAACCCGGGCCGCACGCACGCCAGACGAGCGCGCTACCGCTTGAGCCACATCCCCAGCCCGAAAGATTTATTTTGGATCAGAGCTTCAGAGTCTTCGATCCATGGTCTCTCAGCTCCCTTGCATTGGGTTTGAAGTGAGGCACAACATCATGGTGGGAGGATATGGCTGGGGAAAGCTGTTCACCTCATGGTATCTGGGAAAGGGCCAGGAACAAGATAGCACCTCCAAAGGACCCACGTCTTTTAACTAGGTTCTATTTCTTATAGTTTCTACCACCTCTCAATAATCCATTAAGCCATGATTAATCCATTGATAAGACCAGACTCCTCATGATCCAATCACCTTCCCAAATATCTACCTCTGAACATTGCTGCATTGGAGATCAAGCCTGCAGCACAGGAGTCTTGCAGGACACTTCATATATAAACCATAACATAGATAAAAAATTGTTTTTTTAAAAAATCATACACACAATACATATACACAGAAACAGGTACAAAGGAGCCCTCTCAAACACATTGGTTGGAAATATCTACAATATTAGAAATGTTAGCAGTTATTATTCTAGGTTCCTGGGTTGTCATGGCTCTAATTTTTTTTCCTGATACTTTCCTTCCTTTTCTAAAATGTAAATTGAAAGTGTTTCTGCCTTGTTTTTCTATCAGATAAAACCCAGCTTTGCGTTTGAGATTTTCTTTCTAGAACGGGCCCAGAATATAAATGCTAAGGTTAGCTTCAGTGCAAGCAACTGGGGATTTCCTTGAATCTCAGTCTGATCTCATGGAAGTTGTGTTTGTCATTTTTTTCTTTTTCTTTCCTTAAGCAATCACACAGACAGACACCAGACTTCTGTGGCAAAGAGGGATAGCAGAGCGACGATTGTTGTCAAGAATCTTAGCCAGGATTTTTCTAGCCGGCTCCTCATCATTGCAATTTTGTTGGTTCATTTGAAAAGAACTTTTTCTTGAGGTCTAAGGCAGACTTAATTTAAAGCATTGATCTCATCACACTTTTTTAGCTTCTGGTTAAAAATAGAACATCTCTTATAATTCCCAAGGAAAATCAGTTCTGTCAAATCTCATTGCTAATTCATAAAGGGCATTTGACTGTTCAAATGGAAGACTGTGGGCATCCAATGGATATTTCCAATGCTGTTGTTTCTTAAAGGAGTTTAACACTCATCTTTGTCAATGGAGTGGACCAGAACCAGTTAAACCTAATCCAATGGAGATAAATTTGATTTTGCATGAATTAGAGCAGCATTTGCAAAAAAAGCTCTTGACAGAATGTTCCATTCGTATCCAGTGTCAGCCTGTTTTTGCTTTTCTTTTAAGGTTAAGAAGAAAAGGGTTTAAATCACACATTGTAGGCAAATGTTATGTGCTTTAATGTGGAGGGAGCATAAGTTGTTATTATGATAATGTTAATAACGCTCTTCATGTATTACATTTTGGTTGACATTTAATCCTAATTGAGAAAAACCTAAAATTAATCTTTGTAAGAAACAAGACCAGAGTAGCTAATCAGGTTTGGAAGTGGGACTAATGGTACTATAATCAGATTGATGAGCTGTTAAATATCTGATGTGAAAACCATGTCGTGAAGTGATAAGAAAGAGTCTGTGCAAAAGTCCACTTGAATTTGCCCCTTGTCTTTTATTTTGCAGTTTGTTCAAAAGACTTATTACCTCAGCTTCAAAGCTCAGATCCAAGATATTTACCAGCTGGTAACTTTTATTTTTTAATTAGCTCAGCTTTCCCTAGGCAGACACAAAAGGAGTGGGTGGGGGGAAGAATTATTCTTTGCTGTCTATCCACCCGGGGTAAGATGTTACTGGTTTTATTTAGGTGGAAGGATGAACCATGAAGCTGGTCACCCATGACAATGATACCACACTTTGATGACTCTGATATTTTATAGCTAATTCTGGAGTCTGTTTATGGTTGGATTGTTTCACGTATGGGATGTGGAATAGAGAGTGAGAGGGTAGCAATGAGACTGGGAACTTGGCAGGATGCAACACAGTTGAGTACCAACTTTCCACAAAGATTAAATTCTTCCCACCATCCTTAGACTGGGAAGGGCTGTGTCTGAGGTCTTGTTGTCTGAATGTCTCGTCCCTAGGATCTGTAGAGATCCTCACAGAGGTATGAAGAATACAAGTACTAGTTCAAGTTTTTCTTGTATTCCTTAAGAGACAGAAGTCAAAAATAGGTGTCCCATGGAAAGACTCTAGGAAATGATATAAAGGACCATCCAGAAAACCCTAAGACCATCCAAACCCAGGATAAAGGATCGTCAATGCCATCAACTGGATGACACTGATGAAGTTAACAGCCATGTGCTCAGTTCTTCTGTCTTTGTTCCAGAGCAGGTTGTTGAAGCAAAAGTGTTGTAACCTTGGATTCAAGTTTTTAAAAGAATATTGGGGAAGAAAGAACTGAGAAGCCAGACTTTATTAAAATTAAAAATGTCTGCTCTGAGAAAGACATTGTCAAGAGAAAGACTCATAAGCCATAGATTAGGATAAAATATTTGCTAAACACATGTCTGATAAAGGACTGTTATCCAAAATATACCCCAAATTCTAAAAAATGAACAAGAAAAAAACCAAACAACTCAATGAAAAAATGGAGCTACGACCTCAACAGAAGGGAAGATATATATATATATATATATATATATATATATATATATATATATGTATGTATGTATGTATATGTATGTATGTATGTATGTGTGTGTGTGTGTGTGTGTGTGTATATATATATATATATATATATATGGCAAAAATGTCCAACATGTCCTTAGGGAACTGCAGATTAAGACAATGTCATATCATGACACACCTATTAAAATGACCCAAATCTAGAACACTAACAACACCAAAGGATGGTAAGGAGGTGGAGGAGCTGAAACTCATATTCATTGATGGTGGGAATGCAAAATGGAACTGTCACTTTGGAAGACAGTTTGGCATTTTACAAAAGCAAACATTGTTTTACTGAATAATCCAGCAACCATTTTCCTTGGTATTTACCCAAGGAATTGAAGATTTATGTCTATATAAAAACCTGCATTTAGATGTTTTAGCAACTTTTTTCATAATTGACTATGATATGTCCAGAAAATGGAATGCAAAATTCCACACAAAAAAGAAAAGAACTGTCAGCCTCTGAAAGACATGGAGGAAGCTTAAAGGCATACTTCTAAATCTAAGAAGCTAATCTGAAAATGTTAAAAACTGTATGATCCAACAATATGACATTCTGGAAAAGGAAAAACTATGCAGATAGTGAAAAAAAAAATCAGTGGTTTCCAATGGTTAGGTGGGAGAGATGGGGGAGTGGTGAAAAGGCAGAAAGATTTTGCAGGTAGTGAAACTATTCTGTGTGATACCGAAGTAGTGGATACATGTAATCACATCCTAGTTCAAATAGAATACATGCACAACATCAGGAGTGAACCCCAATGTAAGCCAAGACCTTTAGGGATGAACTGATAATGATGTGTTGAGCAGGTTCATCAACTGTAACAAATATATCACTCCGGTGGGGAATGTTGAAAATGGGAGTGAGTACACATGCGTAAGGGAAGGTGGTATAGAGGATCCCTCTATCCCTCCCACCTAATCCCTGGAAACCACTGTTTTTTTTTTTTTTGTTTTTGTTTTTTGTTTTAGTTTTGCCTTTTCTAGAATGTCCTTTTGTTGGCATCATACAGCATATAACCTTTTCAGATTGGCTTCTTAGATTTAGTAATACACATGTAAGTTGTCTCCATGTCTTTTCAGGTATTGACAGCTCATTTCTTTTTGGCATGCAAAAGAAAAATAAAGAATACTGAAGCGTTGAGTATAAGTTAGAGAGCTATCTATAATACTCAGGTTCAATATTTGGATATGAGATTTGAGGCTGAAGACTTGGAAAGAGTAGAAAGAGACGAGATAAACTTAGACAAGAAATAGGGTCACTGACATAGCACAAGCAATATGAAGATCTCACCCAGAAGAAGATTCTGGGTACAGTTTGTATGTGCAAAATGCACATTCTGAAAACACCCAAAGATGTTCATGGCATGACAGCCAACATTGCTTTCATTTGGGGACTGGGAGAAAGGCATAGTTTAAATATATGGGATTTAAAATATTCCCTTCTACCCTCTAACCCCCAGCAAGTGAAAAATTGCAAGAAGGGCTCATTTTACTGAGAATTTTGAAAAGAGGTTTAATACACTGAAAATAATATTAACATTCATTAACTGGATAGTGAGGCCCCTGAAAATACTGCTTAGTTGCCCACAGTCATTGGAGTCTGAAGTCAGAGATTTAATTTGTTCTGTTTATCTTGAGCCTCTTTCAATGATCTATGCTGGTGCATTTCTTAACAAAATAATCTGCTGCTCCCCGAGCTTCTCTGGCCTCCTGGCAGGGGAAGCCTCCTCCTTAATAAAACTCAATTGCCCTTTCTTTCCTTCTTGGTTACCTCTCAAACCCTTAGTCCTGACTTGCTGAGAGTCACTTTCCATAGTTCACCTGCCAGATGTACATAATGAAGGGTAACCTTGTTCTACAAGGTTGAGTTTTCTGCTTTGAGAGTGCTTCACTTTGCAGAGTCTGGTCCAAGACAAAACTGCAAAGATGTGGGTGTCCCAAACTCTGAGCTCACTGTCTAGTTTGGAACTCTTGAACCTTGAACCCCATTGAACCCCCTGCCCAATCCAATAGAACTGTCTTCTACACCAACCACCCGTCTGGACTCCCACTCAAACCGTAACATTAAGGGCAGGTCAACAAAGGACTTTATTTATCCAGCATCTCTGAAGAAAGATAAATCCACAGATGTGTCCTTCAGCAGAGACCACAAACTCAGGGTGAAGAATTCATGACAATCAGTTCTGGCCAAACCCTTCTTCCCATGCATGTAGTCTATGACTCCATTAGGTCTTTTTTTTTTTTCTTTTTTATATCCATTAGATATTTTTAAAGTGTTTTAAAAACATTTGAAGGGAATAAATGTCTGCTATAAGAAAAAAAAACATAGGTAAAATAAAATGAAAGTTTCTGCTTCCCTTCCTCTCCCCTCACCCCGTCCTCCCAGAAGAAAAGACAGCTGGCATTTGAAATGAATCTTCTAGGTCTTTTTGTGCAATATGAATGAACTGTAATTTGGTCTTGTGAGTGCTGATCAATATATCCAAAAACATTGAGTCCAGAAGCTTCTTGGACAACTATAATATGCCATTGGCTTTTTAATATCAAGGCCTCTGAACATGGATGTTCAGTTCTTTTTATATTTTTTCTTTTGCTTCTCATTCTTATCTGAAAATATGAAGTTCTAACAAATATGTTTAAAGGGAAACTTCATTTGATCCAAAACTCACACCCATCAGAATTCACAGTATTTAATGATCTCCATTCCTCCTCCACACTCCCATTTGTATCCACACAGCCTACTGTTTAAATAAACTTAGCTAAGACTTGTCAAAGGCAGGCTCTGGGTTTCTCATTTCTTTTTGTATTTTTTTTTAGACATTGATGGGCCTTTATTTTGTTAATTTATTTATATGTGGTGCTGAGAATCGAACCCAGTGCCTCACACATGCTAGGCAAGTGCTCTGCCGCTGAGCTACAACCCCAGCTCTAGGTTTCTCATTTCAATTTGCCTTGTGTATTAAATGCCTTTTATGGACACCTAGAAAAATAATACTGATCATAAAAAAGGGACAGTAATTTCCCCCTAACTCCAAGTTCGCAACACTTCTTTTGAAATAACTCTTTGGAGGATTTCCTCATTTGGTTGCTGCAGAGCGGCCAAAAAATGCAATTTTTCTACAAGCCTCTTCCTTTGCTTGGTCTCGAAGCCTCGGTGGAAGGTTCCTCAGAAGTGGCCTCTTTCTGTTATCAGGAGAGACTCAGCACTTCCTTTTTCCCAAGGGTCAGAAGCTCCCCAGGGACCACAACCCCAGTGTCTTGGCTGAAATGAAACCCTCATCCAGGTTGGGGTGGTAGTACAGTTTCTTTCAAAGGGTAAGACCCAGGAAGGTGGGACATTTCTTGTTTCATGAGAAATTATCGAAAAGGCTTTTGAAAATTGTGACAACAGAGGACTTATTCTAGAGTCCTGACCTTAGGCTTTCAGGGCAAAACAGTCCAGGAATCCTCAAGGCAGGAGAATCATCCTGGAGAATCTCATGGAAGATTCCATGGGAAGTGAGAAAAAAGTCTTGGGAGAGGCTCCACGGCAGTCCTGGAACCTTAAGCTTTGTAATTGTTGAAGGAACCTCGGGGTTTTCTGGCATCACTTCTCTGTTGGATAAACGAGAGAGGGAAGCTACAGACAGGGGAGCCCGTGCACTCCACAGAGCTGGAACAGAGGCCAGGGCTCTGGCTTTCCACCCTGGGCACTTTTCATTATATCTGGCAACTGCTCTGTTTTGGATGCCTCCAAATTCATTTTCCTTTTAGTTTTTGCTTAAAAATTATACATATTACCTCAAAGTTATATATATTACTTTTCCTACATCACTCATTATGAACATTTTTGTTTACTTGCCCCCCCCCCACCCCCACACACCCAAGTCCAGGGCCTCCCAGAGTTGCACAGGCTGGCCTTGAACTCAAGGGCTTGAGTGATTTTTCCCTCATCATCTGCCCAGGCTGGGCAACTTAGCAAGACCCTGTCTCAAAATAAAAATAAAAAAGGCCTGGGGATGTAGCTCAGGGGATGAAGTGCCCCTGGGTTCAATCCCCACGACTGGAGCAGGACCTGGGTGGGGGTGGGGAGGCATTATTGTCCCTATTCTTTATATCAAACTAAATTCCAGATGGACCACAAACTTAAGTGTAATAAAATGAAAGCATAATAATATTAGAAACAAATATAAAATAATTTTAAAATTTAATAATATCATGTTAGATCTAGACTAAGACCATTTAGGACATCATATTTTTATATATATATATATATATATATATATATATATATATAAAACTAAGAATTTAGCTCAGTGGTAGAGCACTTGCCTAGCATGCACAAGCCCTTGGATTTGATCCCCAACAGCACTATAATAGAAAAAAAGAAGATGTGTGTGTGTGTGTGTGTGTGTGTGTGTATGTGTGTGTGCACGTACTCGCACATAGGCATCTGACAAAGGGCTACTTTACTGAAGATATTTTTAAAAGTTTTACAACTAAATAAGATTTTACAACTAATAAGGATTTACAACTCAATAGGAAAAAAAGAGGGCAAAGGACATCTGGAGAGGCAGAAAAAGAAATATAAATAATTTGTAAGCTTAAAGAAAATGGCTAATTGCATGATTAATTAACTAAATGCTAATTAAAACTTAACAGCAAGTTAATATTTTTCACCTATTAGATTGTCAAAAATCATAGAGTTTTTATGTTTTAATTATTATTTTTTGGTGCTGGAGATTAAGGCCAGGGCCTTGTGTGTGGCTAGCATGCCTGTTCTGCTGTAGAGCTATACCCTAGCACTCACAGAAGTTGTTTTTGTTTTGTTTTGTTTTGTTTTGTTTTGAGATAGGATCTCACTAAGTTACCCAGCCTGGATTAAAACTTGTGATTCTCTAGCCTCAGCTTCCCAAATAACTAGAATTGCCTATGAATTCCACCACACCCAACTCAGAGTTTTATAATAAATAATTTTAGTGAGGCTGCAAGGAAAGAAGTGTGTGTGTGTGTGTGTGTGTGTGTGTGTGTGTGTATGTGTGTGTGTGTGTGTGTCCTGGGAATTGAACCCTGGGCCTCATACATGCACAGTAAGTGCTCTGCCACTGAGCTATATACTCCCAGCCCAAGAGATACTCTTATACATGCTTGGGAGACATTAAATTAGTGTAAGATCTTCTTTGGAGAGAAAATCAACATGATTGATAAAATTTTAAATTCAAATACACTTTAACCTAGTAATTTCTTTGTATAGAGTTAATCTTGGAGATTTATGTGCAAGGATGTTCATTATAGTATTGTTATGCCAAAAATTGGAAATCGGCTAAATGATTTTCAAAAATGAGTTGGCTGAATAAATCACTCACCTTCCCATGGTAGACTACTTCAGGATATAGCTCTAAACTCCCTCAGCTGTGAGAAGACCCCTGCCCAACGGTTACTCATAGCAAAAACTGGAGAGACAACCCAGGTGTCCTTCAATGGGGGCTGAGGTAAGTGGATTGTTGTATGGACCTACTGTGACAGGGATCTTCTCTAAGAGATGGTGATGGAGATAAATGACAGCAGGGATCACCTCCCAAAGGTCTTAACGCCTAATCTTATCACCTTGAGGACCCAAATAAAGCATAGCCACAGTCCTGGAAGGCAATGAGAAAGATGGTGACTGTGCCTGCTTCTAGGGAGAGGAACTTGGTGTCCAGCACAGAAAGGAGAGAGCTGCTTTTCATCCTGTGCTTGCTTTGGTCTACAAGAATCTGCTTAAATTCCTACACTGAAACTTAATCCCCATTGTGGTGGTGTTAAGGGGTAGGGGCTTTGAAGGGCATGATTAAGTCATGAATTTTTTTTTTTTTTTGTACTGGGAATTGAACTCAGGGCACTTAACCACTGACCCGCATCCCCAACTGTTTTTTAATATTATGAACAGGGTCCCGCTAAGTTGCTTAGGGCCTCCCTAAATTGTTGAGGCTGGCCTTGAACTTTTGATCCTCTTGTCTCACCCTCCCTACCTGCTGGAATTATAGTCATGTGCCACCATACCTGGCTCATGAACTCTTTTAGTTCAATTATCACCTCTTCAGAGAGGCTCACTGCCCTCTTGAAAGTAGTCCCCATGTCACTTCCAAAATTTATTTCATTTTCTTCAAAATGCTTACAACTACATTTATACTGTTTATTTTCTTGTTTCTTTTATTTAATTTTTTTTCTGCCCCATTTGAATATGAGCTTATAGAGCAAAACATTATCAGTTTTTTTCATCCCTTCTAGCACTGATACCTGTGTGTTTAACTGAAGGAAAGAGTAAAGAGGATTATCTTTTTTTAAATTAAAAATTAATAATAACAGTAATGTAACAATATATATAAAGAAAAGAAATCTGAAAAATATGCACTGTATTATTGACAATAAGTGTCTGTGAGGGATGGGAATACAGTATATATTATGTTATATTACATAAGGTTTGAATTTTGAATAATGAACACGTGTTGCTTTCTTATAATTATTTTATTTAAAATCTTTTTATTTGTTCTTTTTAGTTATACATGACAGTAGAATGTATTTTGATATATTATACATACATGGAATATGAATTTCCTTTTTATGTTGTACATGATATGGAGTTACACTGGTTGTATTCATATATGAACATAGTAAAGTTATGTCCAATTTGTTCTATTGTCTTTCCCATTCCTTCTCCCTTCTCTTCTTTCCTTTTTGTTTAATCCAAAGTATTTTACATTTGTTTTAATTGCAAGTTTTAGCTAATCACAAAGAATGAGTAGGGCTTGGGGAGATGACAGTCTACATCTTCGCTTTCCAATGGTTATTGAGCACTTGAAATATGACTGCTGCCACTGAGAAACTAACTTTTAAATTTCATTTAAATTAAATTTAAAAATTGATATTTAACTACTTAATTCAGTTATTGGAACACTTAAATATGCTTGGAACAACTTGTGTATGTGCATCTACTTTTTTCAAGTCTAAATTCTTTAACATCTATATTCAGATCAAGTTTGCCAGTGAAAATGTCACATCTAAATTGAGATGTACAGAAAGGCTAAAATTCTCATTGGATTTCAAAAGATTTGGTACCAAAAAACAATATCAATGGGGCTGGGGATGTGGCTCAAGTGGTAGCGCGCTCGCCTGGCATGCATGCGGCCCGGGTTCGATCCTCAGCACCACATACCAACAAAGATGTTGTGTCCGCCGAGAACTAAAAAGTAAATATTAAAAATTCTCTCTCTCTCTCTCTCTCTCTCACTCTCTCTTAAAAAAAAACAATGTCAAATATTTCATTACTAATTGCTTCTGATTATATGTTGAAATTGTTACTAGACACAGGTATGAGCTGCTCACCACTTGAAAGCCAATATTCAGGATAATATTTCAATATTCAGGAAGGAATCAGATTTATTCAAGGGAGCCTGGAATACGGAGGAGCTATTGTCCTCAAAGCTCCATCTAGGGGAACTCAGTGTACAAAGGGTTTTTACAGAGAGAGAAAGGAGCAGCAGTGAGACAATTGGCAGGAAGGCCATGTGCTGAGCCTGGTCTTCATCATTTGGGATATGTGTCTTTTTTTTTTTTTTCACCTGTAGTCAGAATATTGCAATCAACCTCAACCTCCTGGGGCTGGGTCCTGTATTTTCTTGGTCTCTCTCTTTCTGTGCTTGGATCAAATCCAAGGCCTCACATGTGCTAGGCAAATACTGTACCACTGATCCATAGCCCAGCCCTAGTTTTTACATTTTCTTAACACAAACATATGACTTTTCTGCAAGTTAAACCTCACAGCAGTTTATGTGCTTTTAGTTGAGGCACAGAGCTACAGACTAAGAAGAGGGTGTCATATATTCTGATGTTATTTGAAGGTCACCAGATATTCTGGGTTCTGTGAATCAAAAGATTATTTAGCAGTTAACATCATTTTAGATTTGGAATGCAGAGCAAAAGGGAGAGGACATAATCCTTTCAAAAAAGAATGTGGCAGGCAAGCAAAACCAAGGGCAATTCCCAAAGGAGTGGCCCTTAATATAAAGAAATGATATTTTGGATATATGAGGTTAAGTGAAATGTTATTAAAATTAATTTTTACCCATTTTCTTCAAATGTGGCTTCTAGAAAATTTTAAATCACGTAAGTGGCTCACATTTTAATTCTGTTGGATGGTGCTGATCTGGATGGTATGGAAGCTGGAAGAGGGGAGAGTTTCAAGAAACGGGAGGGGAAGGGAAGCTTAACCCAGAGAAGCTGAGACCCAGGTGACTTTTAAGGTATGTTGGTCTGTAGGACTTGCCCAGTAAATTCTCAACTGCCAGAGAACCAGGAGCTTATGGGGAGTCTGGGGTTGGCCCACCAAGTGGAAGGACTGACCTACATGTGGATGATGAGGCCCCAGCATCACCTCTAGGCCCTGGGCCGTCTGGCCAGCCCCTGCACCTGTCTTCACTTGATGTTCTGCTCAGCTGCTACCTGAGTTCCCTGGGCCCTGCTCAGACAGCAGCAGCTCCACCAAGCCCCCCACATGAGGCCCAGCCTCCCTTCCCCAGGCACAGGCTTTCTTGGCAGTGGACATTCTGGAGTTAGAATGAAATGGGATTCTGATTATAAGAGGTGGCAGCTTGTGGGCATCAGAGGCACCGCCCGGGCCTGTACCAGGTTCATGGCTCTTCAGCAGGACAGGGAGACATGGAGCAACTGCCTGGTTCCAGGGCTCCTATAAATTCTTAAAAATTAGCCAGATGCAGTGGCTTACCCCTGTAATCCTGGGGACTCGGGAGGCTGAGGAAAGAGGATTGGAAATCAAGGCCAGCCTTAGCAACCAGCCAGACTCTATCTCAAAATAAAAGAAGAAAAAGGGCTGGGGGTGTGGCTCAGTGATTGAATGCCCTGGTGTATTCCTAAGTGTTGAAACAAAACAAAACAAATCCTATTGCTGACCCCAGAGAGCTTTAGATTATATGGTTTATATTTATTGATACTTACCATATCAGAAATTTTAAATCTCATGATCTCTTCTTAGGGGTCCTTGGACTACACTTTCAAAACCACTGTGACAGGTAATAAATCTGACACTTGGTAGGTGGTGACAAAACCAAGCACATAAACTGGGGCTCTTGCCACTAAGATGACACCCTTTCTTTTAAAGTAGTCTGTGTCCCAGTGAAAGGCTATAGTCTGGTGTCTCCTCTCCCCCACTGACCCCACCCTTTGCCTTACCTGCTGGTCTACCTGGGCCGCTGGACCTGTGTTGACTGTGAATGGCATTCAAGCTTTGGAATGTAGTTTCACCCAGGCGCCTCATTTCCTGGCCCTGAAGGCAGGTATGTGACACCTGGCTGGGGTCCAGAGCCCCTGCCCCTCCTCAGGTAATGCTGATGGATTTGTGGGAGGTACTTTAGACTTGAGGTTATTTGGAAATGAGATTGGGGGCCTGGCACTTTTAATAGGTTCTGCTGGGCAGTCCGGTAAGGAAGCAGAACATAGGGAAGGCATCCTGCAGGGTTAGCAAGAGGCTTAGTTCACTGGGCATCATGGGCACATAGGGTCTGTGCTGCCCAGCCAGGCTCCTCTGCCTCTTGCCTCTTACCTACTTCAGCGCCATAGTATCCCCTGCAAGTTGGTGGCATTACAGTGGGGGTGGAGGAGACATCTCTAAATATCTGGAAGAAGTCTGGGAGGAATGAGACCCTGGAGAGGTGGGATAGGAAGAAGTCTACTCTGACTAAATCTTACTCTGGGCACTTTGCATGCGTCAGCTGATTTAAACCTCACTACACTGGGAGATGGCTGTTCTGATTTTTGAGGCACAGAGAGGTTATCTCATCTGCCCATGGTAAAACAGCTAGTAAGTTGAGAAGCCAACTCTATTCTGTCTGCTTCAACGACCACTGTTCTAACCACTTAGCAGGACTGTCCAGAAGCCTTCACCAAGGAGGCTCCCCTCAAACTTTGCTTCCTTGCCCCCTCCATTTTGGAAGAAAATCTCCAAGATATCTAACCTTTTGAGAAATCTGGCAGAAAATGTAATGGATCAGGAGTTGGGACACATGATTTTTCTTTGAATTCTTGATGAAGTTTCACTTGAGATAATACCATACAAAATTAATCAAACCAGTCTCACCCTTCCATTATTACTTCTGATCCACTTAGTGATTCAGCTGTGTATGAGATGTGGATATATTCAAGTCACAGATGTGACCCAGGAAATGTTAAATCCACAGATCTGAGGCCTTGTGCTGACTCTAACCTTCTGTGTGACCTCAGCTAATCACTGACAAGGTCAAGTTTCATGGGTTCATCTGCAAAGAGGTTTGGACTAGTTTTTTTGTTTTGTTTTGTTTTTGTTTTTTACTTAAATTTTCCATCCCTCAAAGATAATTCCTTGAATGAATTCCCAAATCCAGCTTGGATTACAAATTCCATATAAAAGCAGAAGTGGAGATCCACCTTGGGCTCTTCTACCCGCCAACAACCTACCTATTCCGCACTTTTGGCAAAGAAGGGCTACCCCTTCTCTTTTCCGGTCAGGCACATCTTCCTCCCTTGGCAGAGGCATGTCCATAGCTACGGCCCAACACACTGGGCTGTTCCCTGTGGGCAAGAAGACGGTGCCAACTGCTTGACAGAAGACGGGGGTGGCGCTGGGGCGGAACACAGAGTGGGTTCATTTCAGGAGGTTGAAGGAAAGTGACACTCTGGGGAAGAGAGAAGAGGGTCATGTTGGGAGAGGCCTCATTTATTGGGGACCTGAAATAGGAAGTTCAGGCCTCCTGAAAAGACCCTGAGAGTTGGGACAAACCTGGAGGGAGAGACCTACAGTTGGAGGGGCCCCTGGGCCTGTCAGGGGATCCAGGGACACTGTGGGGATTAGGAGTCTCTAGGGCTGCCTTTGTGGGGGATCCTCCTCTCTTCCAAGCGGTAGGTGGTACTTGTTGATGGACTTATTGATCAGTTCGCTTCCCTGCTTTGTTCAATACACAGTTTTAAGTCCTCTGGGAAATAGCTAACAGCAGAGCTCAGCTACAGGAATCAGGCTGACCCAGGTGAATGTTGGAGTATGTGCCCACTGATATGTCCTCTGGACCTCAGTTTCCCCACCTGAACAACCAAGCCCAAACAACCTACTTGGTCACAGCGCTGTAAAAAATGAAGAGGTACAGGAGACCCTCATTATTCAGGGCTTATTGGTTCCGAGAGACAGCTCCTCACAGGTCCCCGCCTCCCCCACTTTTTTTGTATTTTATTTAGAGGCAGGACCTCACTGAGTTGCTTAGGGCCTCACTAAGTTGCTGAGGCTGGGTTTGAACTCATGATCCTCCCACCTCAGCCTCCCAAGATGCTGGGATTACAGGCCTGCTCCACCATACCCGGCTCACAGATCTCTCTTAATATGGGAGACACATGTCTTAGGAAACAGTGAAGAAAGCTTGTCATAGGGACCTTACCTTGAAAAACAAAATTTCAGTTTCATCTCATATGGAAGTATTTTCTCTGTTATTGAACTAAAGGTAAAATCAAGTCTCGCCCTGATCCTTAGAACAATGGGAGTTTTGATTGTTTCTCTTGGCATCATTGTTTTCTGGCCAGCTTGTTCACGGGTATGATACAATCCTTCACTGCATGTTTGGTTTTTATAGTACATGCATAAACAAGGTCATTTCTTTGCAAAATTATTCCAGGGCTTTATCCGTTTTCCCAGGGGTTTCAGCTCCATCCTTTGATATTCAAATGATCCCTTTTGAAGCACCTATCACCCTCACCCTCAGATGTTCTCTTCGATTGTTAACTGCGGTAACTTTCTCAGGTTTTTATTTGTTAATAGCTTCATGTGTCTGATTTTAACAGTTTGCCAATAACTCTCACTCACTGCACAAAACGTGTGTATTTCCAGAATGTGCCATCTCTTGCATTTTTGCACGCACAGTATGTGGAAAACAGGAAGGAACATTATTGACTATGACTTCAGGGGTGCTGGCTAGTGCTAAAGGAGGAGAGATGACGGAGGAGGGGTTGAAATAGGAACAGAGTCAGTTTCTTTAGTGAATATTTTTGTGTTATGATGACTTTTCTTTGTGCCGCCTCCTAACTGAAACTTGGGTAGTGATTGCTCACATAAGAAAGACCAAAGGAAAGCGCCCATCTACAGATTTAGACAAGGAAGAACCAAGAGGTTCTAGTGTACTCTAATTGATCCATAGTAGCTGTCTGAAGCAAGGTGTATGGAAAGATCCTGAAACTCTTTGGCCTTCCTAGACAAGAGTACTGTGATTGATTAATAATGTCAGCTGGGATATGGGAGGGATAAGAGGCTGTATATGTGCTACAGAGCTGACAGAGCCCACTGTAAATATGTGCAAATGACATATTATACTCTCTAAACATGTGGTAATGTTGGGAGGGATATAAAAATGAAAAAATATGATCATTACTCAGAAGATGTTTATGATCTGAGGAAAGATAAAAAGAAGCATGAGAAAATTTGGTATAATGGCACACACCTGAAATCCCAGTGATTTAGTAGGCTGAGGCAGGAGGATTGCAAGTTTGAGGCCAGCCTCAGCAACTTAGTGAGACCCTATATCAAAAAATAGAAAGGACTGGGGATGCAGCTCAGTGTTAAAGCACCCCTGAGTTCAATCCCCATACCAAAAAAAAAAAAAAAAAAAAAGAAAGAAAGAAAGAAAGAAAGAAAGAAAGAAAGAAATAAGGAAAGAGAAGAAAAAGGAAAAAGAAAGAAAGAAAACCAGAGTTGGTTGAATTTGAATATTTTATCCTGATGGCTACGTGGCCAGTCAGATGGTCAAAAAGAAGCCATGGTAACATGCATGAACTTTTGTTCTGATTATTTTTGCTTTTCTCTGTTACTTTGTGTGGTAGAAATATAGGTATAAAACAGGGGAGAGAAGGAAACACACTATATCTTGTTATAGCTTTGGTTTTGGGCTTAATTTCAGTCCCAGTATTTATTGTGTGATACTAGAAAAATTACTAAACTTGTCTAGATGTCTTTCCTTAATCAGCAAAATGAGAAGAATAACCGAGGCCACCATATTGGATTGTAACGAGGACTGTGTGTGTAGCAATTGCCCCCTGGAAATACGGAGAGCAAATATCTTTCCCGGGAAAAGGGTATGATGTCCAGTTAAGGGAGACATTTGCAAAGTGCCAAGAGTTTGGATGTCACCTAACTATGGGGTCATCCAGATGACACTGGAGCCAGGGGGATGTTGACAGATGGAAAAGAAGCTGGAGATCCAGTTCCGTTAATGCTCAAGATCCTCAGCTCTGTCCTTCCTGCTTCTCTCCAGGAATGCCTTGTTGCTCAAGCAACGCTTCCATCTCCATTAATTATCTTAAAAGCTAATCAGAAGATACCAGGAAATGCAGCATTCTCCGCATGCCTAACCTTTGCTGAACTCTCTTAAATGCTTTTGTTTGAGAGAAAGTTGTATTAATTCAAATCTATTCAATCTTTCAGTTTCAGCCTTCTCTGTTTCACCCATGCTAAGGGTATACTTATCCTCTGGGCCTGGGAGGGAGCTTGAAATACTTTTGAAAAAAGAAGAGCTGGGAGGAGGGGCAGTAGGAGAGTTGGGGAGGGGAGAGAGAGGGAGAAGGCTAATTATTTTATAGCTGGGAATCAATGGGGTGTTTGTTTTACCATCTCATTTTGAGATTTTTCATATTGACATGAAGAGTTAAATTTGGGGGGAGGAGGGATCAGAAGCAAAGGAGAATAAAGACCGAACAAAGTATGAAATATCAATAATGACTTTTGCAGCCCAACGGGTGGTAAAATAAATGATGTGAACACTGATGACTGCCCTAATATAAACTGTAGATGAGTAGTACCCTTTGTGAACCGGGTTCACTTGTAATTCTGCCTTAAAAGGTGAGAATATCGATTATGGAAGGGATGGAAGGGACAGATTGCGTTGGGGTCATCCAGGTGGTGGTATCGGGTTTGACCGTCTTCTGAGGGACAGACCTGACACCTACCAGCCTAGGGTCTGGCCATTTTCTAGCTGTATAACATTGGACCATACTACTCAAAACTTTAGCTTCCTCAACTATAACCCAAAGATAATAATAGTGCCATTATTAGTCAAGCCAAGCTGAGCTATGCAGATATGCTGCCACTCAATGATGCATAATTATAATTAACACTCAGCATTTTTAATTTACTGTCTCTGCTTCAGGAAATAAAGGGACTTTCCCAGGGCCACTCGGAAGTACAATAGCCAGGACTCAAGCACAGCTTTGTCTACTCAAAATCCCTTCTTGGTTTAGTACATCTCACTGATCTTAACAGGTGGGAGTCATAGGCACCAGGAACAATTGCTGTTCAACCAGACCCAGAGTGAGGTCATTATCTTGGATGCAGCCTCTTTGGAAAAGTGAGCAAGAGGGAAATGACTTATAGGACATACCCAACCAAGCAAAATTTTTAGAAAGTGCCCATTACCTTTTGTTCACTGAAAAAATAAATCTCTTCTTTCTTTCTCTTTGTGGAGGATGCTTTTGCATAATCTACATTTTCAGGGGCGTGGCCTTGTGTGGATAAAGGGTAAGAATGTATGGCAGCATCTACAAGGGAGGGGCACTTGTTGTCCTTTTAGTCCTGAAGTGGAAACCTGTCTCTTTTCTTCTGCATCCTCCATTTCCGCCTAAACCATCTTTCTGTGGCCCAAGAGCCATTGCTAGTTCCCCTGCCTAGTGAGTAGAAGTGGGCACTGAGATGGCTATAATCGATCTAAGCCAGCTCCTAGCTACCCAGTCCTTCTCAGCGCTTCTTTTCGCCTAACATGCTGTAAAGCAATGCTTTTAAAACTTGAATGTGCATGCAAAGCTCCCAGGGATCTTGTGCAAGTGCAAAGTCTATTGAGCAGGACTGGGTGGGGGCCTGAGATTCTGCAATTCTACCATGCTTCTGGGAGATGTCAGTGCAGCTGGTCCTGAGACCACACCTTGATTACAAAATAGATGCTAACCAGCTTTTCTTCCAGGGGAAGATGGAGCATCCTGAAGCTATATACTCCTAAGAGAGATTTTTTTTTAATAAGAAAATAATAAACTCTGCCAGCCATGCACAAATAATTGACTAAAATGATCCACTCTTTAAAAATTCTCTTTTTTTCCAATGTCTAAATAATGCATTTAGAGTCAGCTGCCATGTCAGGAATTTTTTGCCCGACTCTTTCAGCCTGTGTTTTATTTCCACATGTTCCCTTTGGCTTAGTGCTTCAAATGAAGGTCTCTTACAAAGCAGTGCCTCTAATCTGATTTTCAAATTAACCATAGGCTGCTTGGTGGATGGAAAAGGAGTCTGCTGGGCACCACAAGACAGAGGGCTGGTATTCTCCTGTCTGTGCCTCACTGTGAGCTCTGGCCTTGGCAGCTGGCTGTAGATGTGAACTTTGGCTCATGGAACCATGATTTCCTGTCCAGGGGCTAGGCAACTCCTCCCCCCACCCACCCCATATTGGGAAATGAACCCAGGGATGCTCTACCATTGAGCCACCTCCCCAGCTCTTTTTTTTTTCTTTTGAGACAGGGTCTCCCTAAATGGCCCTGGCTGTGTAGTTGGGATTACAGGCATGTGCCACCATGCCTGGTGACATCTTCTCTTTTTAACACTGATGACAACTCCATCCAGCTCCTGACAACCCAGGATCTTCACATAGCTTTCTCTCCCTGGTTGTGTCTGCGAATCAATGAGCTTTGGCTGCCAGCAGGTGCCTAGGAACTTTAGCCCTCGTGTTTTTATATATTCATTTCCTTCCCCGCAGATCTAAGCAACTACTGGCCTGTTTCTGTCAGTCAGACTCTGGCATCCCTTTGTGGGGAATGTGTGGGAAGTTCGTTACTTTGACGATAATTTCTTTTACCTGCATCCCCTCCCCTCTTGCCCCAGCTGTGCACAGTTGAAAAGGCAACCAGAAGTTAGAAGACCCTCAGAGAGAACTCTGCAATATGGCTTTGTGGACATAAGCCAGATATGACTTTCTTACTGAGTCTCAAAGCTACCATCAAACGCCTTCCTGCCACTGTTCCGATGATATTCATTGTGCAGACTCAGGAAGCTTTGTGGGTCTCAGTGGTGCGCCCCATAGGGTTGGAGAAGGAAGGCTATGAGAGGAACTCGCCATTTCGTCTGTCTGCCCCTAGCACAAGGCTGGGTGCCATGGCAACAGCTCGACTCTGAAGACCGGCTCACCAAAGGCCTTCCTGCGGGTCAGCAGCATCCCTGATGGACCAAGATAATTAAAAAAGAGTTTCCTGTCAGTCACCAAGACCTGTCACTTCCTCCAAAATGCTTTCTGTGTGCAGCTCTCCCCCACCTTGGCCCTCCCTGCTTCCACTCGTTCCAACCTTCCTCCCTGTACCCCATGTCCCTGTGCCTTGAGGCTTGTGCCCCTTTAGCATCTGTTTACAAGAAAAATCTTCCCCAAGCGTTCCTCTCCTCGGTACATTCCTCCACTTAGAACCCCCCCATAGCTCAGGAGCTCGGCATTGCCTCTGAGAGGAACGTGAATACTCCTGACCATTTTGAGGCACTGCAGTCTCCTGATTCGACTTGTCATCGTGCTATACCACAGTGGCAGTTCAGGTGAGCCTGTTTCCCTGTTCTCTTCCCCTCCGAGGCTGGTCATCAGCGCTCCAGGGTGTGCCCTCTGCCCAGTTTTTTCCTTCAGATGCTCTCAAGGCACCTTGTCCTTTCTAGTGCCCTGCCTGGTTTTCATTAATGGACCAATTTATGATTTTATTTGTGGTCGGTCCTCCTCAGTGGATCCCACCTTAGAAGGGCTGGGGCATGGTGTGAATCTGATCCGGTTGCCCTATCACAATACCGTAGACTGGAGCGCTGACACGACGGAAATAAATTTTCTTACAGTTCTGGAGGCTAGAAATCTAAGATCAAGGTGTCAAGAAGCAGGTTTGGCTTCTCTTGAGGACCTTCTCCTCGGGCTGCAGATGGCCACCCTCTCACTGTGTCCTCATATGGTCTCTTCTCTGTGCACCCCTGGTGTCTCTGTGTGTTCAAATTTCTTCTTGTAAGGACACAAGTCGGATCAGATTAGGGCCCAGCCTAATGGCCTCATTTTAACTTAATCACCTCTGTTAAAAACACCTACCTCTCTCTAAATACAGTCACATTCTGAAATACAGGGCTTCGGGCTTCAGCGTATGAATTTTGAGGGACATAGTACAGCCCTTAACAGGCCTATCCTTCTCTCAGTGGTGTACCTAGCACCTAGCACGTCTGGCACATGGGAATGGACTCAGCAGAGGCTGGCTGCTAGAATGACAGTGTGGTGGAAGCTGTTGTCTCTTTCTCAGGTGTCCTGCCCCTAACCCATGGGTCCTTTGAGGCCCGGGTCCAGTCCTACCTGAGAGGCCTTCCCAAGCCCTGACTTTCTTCTCTGAACTTCTCCCGTCTACACCCCCACACAATCTCACATTGCCAACTCCGTCAGGGGTTTTAGCCTTGACACCTCAGCTAGAATAGACCACTGGGGCTGTGCTGCATACAGCAGGTACAAAGAGGCTGCTCTACTATAAACCCTCTTCCCCCCAAGTGAATAATGGTTTTTCCTTTAGGAATAATCTGGATCTACCATTAATTAAAATCGCCATCAAGTAGGTCCTCGAGCAGACAATAGTCAGGTCCAGGGAGAATCCCCCTAAAAGCCACTGGGCCCTTCAGCATAGAGCTAGAATAGAAAGAAACCGGGAGCTGGGTGCAGCGATGCATGCCTATAATTCCAGCAGCTTGGGAGGCGGAGGCAGGAGGATTGTAAGTTCAAAGCCAGCCTTAGTAATTTAGCGAGGCCCTGAGCAACTTAGCAAGACCCTGTCTCAAAATAAAAAATAAAATGGCCTGGGAATGTGGCTCAGTGGTTAAGCACCACTGGCTTCAATTCCCAGTACAAAAAAAAAAAAAAAATTACAAAAGTTATGGGTTTGGGAACTTTAGCCCATAAACCCTAAAATTAATCATTGACCAAGATGGGAAACTAATCCTCAATCTTTGACAAATAATGGATTGAAAACATTTTATTCCCCCAAGGCATATCAAATCTGTGTGGAGATTTTTTTGTTGTTGTTGTTTTGTTTCAACCCTCATTCTCATGCCAGGCTGGGAAGAATGTCTTCTGAGATTTAAAGAGTTAATCCCTAGTTATGTGCTGTACACATTCTTGGACAACTTAGTTATTGACCTGGCTTGTAAATCATTCATAGATTTTTCAGGGGTATCCATATACTTCTGCTGGCAGCGCACAGTATCCTGGGCTATTTGTAGAATGGAGATTAAGGTCAGGGACAGTGTGAAAAATTAAGAATAACAACACTTCCTTTCCTCCTTGAACTTTAATTGCCTCTTTAAATAAAGCCAAGGCTTTCTTCCTTTGCCACCTGCTCGGAGGGCTTCAGGTAATTGCCAGGAAGCTCTGGTTTCACCCCCGCCATTCTCTGCGCCATGCCACTCAAAGATACCAGGTGGTTTCTATTTCATCCAGGAGCCAAGTACCTGGGACCAGCCATCTTGCATGTAGTCCCTATGGGTTCCAGCCAGGACTGAAGGAATGCAACATCTTAACATTTTAAGTAACTCTTCTAATCGGATTCCTGAAGGGCTGGATAAGAAGCCAGCCTCCTTGTTCCGTGGGCCTCCAGCGAGATGGTTAGCGGGTTTGCGGTTAACCAAGGCCAAACACCTGTGAGTAACAAGGCAGGGTTTAATGACAGTGGCATCTGTGGGGGCTGTACCTCTAGGGTGTCTAGTATCAGCCGGGCCTGCCCACTTTTAAATGAGAGGAGGGGCCAGGTCAGGTCTCACCGGTTGTGAGGTTCAGGTTCAATGCCTGTGAAAACAGACACCAAAATAATCAAAGAGCTGCATTCCTGTGTCTAAGTGGCAGCTAATCCCCACTCCTTTGAAGGCACAGAAACCACAGTGACAGTCAAACCCTTAGGAGATTTAGCTGTCTTGTTTGTCCCCAAGTCCTTCAGTTCTCAGAGCCCCAAAGCAACATGACGATATCCCAGTCCATTTTACAGATGAGGAGATGAAGGCCTGATCATTTATACAGACATTTTCTTTCCTTATCCTATACCACGAGGGTTTTTTCCCCCTAATTAGCTTATAAAGGCTTCTTCAAACTTTAAATTGATAAAAGCTGGAAATAGAGTATTGTGTTAAATTTCAAACAAGAAATTAATAGCGAGAGAGTTTTAAAAGTAAACAGTTGAATATCTAAGATGCCGGAAGTTAATGTTATAATTTACCAACACTAGAGGCAAATGTTTCTCAAGTTGTTCAGTCAACACAATCTGGTTCCCAATCGGTTCCAGTTGAGCATGTCTGAAAGCACATTTTCTCCCCTGGGAAAACTCCTGGAATAGCTGGGCAGCTCTTCCTGCTTCAGAGTTCCCTCTTCTGTCCCTCAGGTGTGTAGTGGAGCATTGAGAGGAAACCAGGGGAAGAGCTCTGTGGGGAATGTTGAATGAGCTTTGAGTGCTTTACAAGCCTCTTTGAAGACCACGTGACGAGACGTGGCGCAATGGCTACCTGTCCCCACACAGAGGCCTCTCAGAGCCTGAGATTTCAAAATCAAACTTCTCAGGCAGAGAAGCTCAAAGCCATGCATTCACCAGCTACCACCTTTCTCACCAACCTCAATTTTTACTTTTGGAGAACATGCTAGAATCAAGCACATTCCAAATTCTATTCTTGCTTGTTACCACTTCTGGCGAGTTGCTTTTTATTATAATTTCTTTAAATATTCACAAATACCTACCCGGTAGGTTTTATCATCTTCAGTTTTCAGATGAGGAAACTGAAGCTCTGGGCAGATTGGTGGCTCTCTCAAGGTCCTGTAATTAGTATTATCACTGGGGCTTTCTTAATTCCATGGTAAAAGCAAAGCACAGGATTCTATAAAACAAATCTTTCTTTTTTCTTTCTTTCTTTCTTTTTTTTTGGTACTGGAGATTGAACCCAGGGGTGCTTTATTACTGAGCCAGGTCCCCAGCCCTTTTTCTTTTTCTTTTTGAGACAGTGTTTCCCTAAGTTGCTTAGGTCTTTACTAGTTATTGAAGCTGGCATCTAACTTATGACCCTCCTGCTCAGCCTCCGGAGTTTCTGGGATTCTAGGCATGCGCCGTCAGACTCTGCTCAAAACAATCTCTTGACTGTAGTATAAACCACTGCATCAGGGACTTCACACTGAGTGTAGACGTCTATGCCGTGTGTGTGTGTGTGTGTGTGTGTGTGTGTGTGTGTGTGTACGTTGTTATTGCCACTTCTCATAACTTTCCCACCAGGGTACAGTCCTTGTCTGGCTTGGGGGTGAGGTCTCTGGCTGAAGCTCCAGGGCCGTGTCAATGAATTTGCTGGGCAGAGCTGTAGTGAATTGCTTGGGGGCGGGTAGGCGGGAAGAAGGGGACTTTTCCCAGAGCAGGTGCATCTTGCCCTGGTTTTACCAGTTCAAAGAGAGGCGTAGAAGCTTTATGGAGGGGAATCTTTATGAAAACAGGCTTATAAAGCTGCCTATATGTGAACAATCTCACTTCAGGCCGCTGGGCTCCTTTTGTTCTCTCTCCACATTTTTTTGGCCTCCATACATTTGAAGGGGATCAGCCCACAGGTCCTTATCAAGCCTTTTTCTCCAGTGATTTTAGTGCCTCTGTTTAGGTGGGTGGATGAGCCCAAGTAGCCCTCCTTCCTCACAGGTCCTTCCCTATCCCAGCACCAATCTGGAAACTAAAAATCCACCCTATAGTGAATGCACAAGAACAAGATTTTAGTTAATATTTACTTTTTTAAAATGTTATAAACCTGACTTCAAAGATCCTGGAATACTGGTATAGCCCTAAGAGATGGCATAGTACCTAAGGTTTACAAGGGATATATTATGATGCTTTCCCATGCCAGAGTTAGGGTGTAGCCTCTATATGAGGGAGGAAATATTTTTATATGACCCTCCTGCAAGCTATCTAACATTAGTCTCTATTGTTCACACTTACTTCATGCTATTAAAATTAAGAAATATAATTGTAGATGTCAGTATTGTAGATGCCTGTTTTTACAATTTATTATGTTATTTTTATTTTTATTTGTTGCTCTCATTATTTCAAGTTTTATGTTGCATCATCTTAATTTTAAAAGCATGTGTTGTTTAATATCCTACATTTTCTCTTTTACAACAATAGCAACAACACATCAACCAACAGATGATGGCTGAAAGATGGGTATTTTATGAATATGTGACTCTGAATTTTTTCCCTGTCCCTGTTGTTGGTATAAATGAAGTTCCTCTATCTCTGTTCGGTGGAGTAGGTTCAGCAGAAAAAGGACAGTTAATGTGGGAGTGTCTGCTGCCTTCCTCTCTTTCCTAGATAACCAGAAATAATGCCGTAAGCGCCTGCCCAACTTTTGGCCTCTTTCTTATCCTAAAGAGGAAGTGCTTTTACTTCCTTTGTGATCAGTGGGAGAGGATTTATATCAATGTTCATAATCAAGGGATGGAAAGAAGAGAGGAAGTAAAAAGACCAGAATGCATGTGTGGGGAGCTTGGACAAACACCTGTGGGGGTCCTTGATAAGGATGCCTCAGGACACACAGGAGGGAAATGGGTGGAGAACAAGGGGAATTCATAAGTGTTCTCATGGGACAGGTATTTTCCTTCCCTTCCTGGTGTCTAAGAACCTCAAAAAAAGTATTTGAGTCTTTGAAATTCCTTGTTGTGGAGGACTGTATTCTTTTGACTCTGCCGTCAGCCTAAGACTGAACCATATGGATTGCAGATTTATACAAGTTATGTCTGGAAGTGATTCCTGTGTCCCCTCCATTTCTGGAACTTTCCACTTGGTTGTTCCATTTCCAGGTACAGTGTTCTGAGGTGGATCATAGTGATTTTGCGGTGTCTATGGTAAACCTAGACGTAATTTATCTCTAGTTTACTTAATTAGTCTGATGAATCTGAGAGTAACTGTTTTATTAGCACGAATGAGAAAATTTCCAGATGGAGTTTGTTTAAATAGTGAGGGTACAGAGAATGTCTCCAGTTGTATTAACTAGAATGATATCTGTCAGAGAAGCCTCAAATGTTCTAGGTTTGTTTCATCTTCCTAGCCAGAGCATCCTAAGGAGAGCATGATTGTCTATAGAAACGTAGTCAGAACAGTTTTTTTTTCAGAGAATAGTGATTTTTCTCATGTCTTTCAAGCTGTATTTTTTATTAGAAAAATCACCAAAGTCATAAGTTCTCAGAAAGAGGTGATGCTATATTTACTTATGACAAAAATATCTTCAATAAATTTTTTTCCTCTGTGTGTTTTCCTGGGGAAGTTTTTTAATATATATATTATTTATCCATTCAAAAATTCATTCTCAGGCAATGTTCACCAGCTAGGTGTCTATCAAGAGTGTTCATGGAGTCCTGGAGAGGCGTGTACTTCCCTGACCTGACAAAGCCTGCAATGGGACTTCTGTCTTGTCCTTGTGAAAATGGCGCCTTCTTAATTTGGAAGTGACACTACCAGCCTTTATGTTCACCCCAGTTTTCCTCTCATTCACTGCAATGATGTTTGTCACCTCAGCAAGACATTTATGAAAGACAATTAACAAACTAGAGGTGGTCATAGCTTCCCCAGTTCTTTTAAGAGAGAAAAGGGAAACTTGTTTGTATTTCCTAATGTTTTCTCTGCACTATTTTTAATCATTGAATCAATTTTTGTTTCAAAAGACTCATGTCTCAACTCTCTGGCTTTTCCTATTATCCAAGGCATTTTTCTTCTCCTACCTTCCCAATTGTTTTAGTCTGTTTTGTATTGCTATAACCAAATACCTGAGACTGGGTAATTTATGAAGAACAGAGGTCTATTTCTTATAGTTCTGAAGGCTGAGTCTTCCAAGATCAAGGGGCTGCATCTGGAAAGGGCCTTCTGGCTGCACCACCTGATGGCAGAAGGTGAAAGGGAGAGAGAGTCTAAGAGAGCACAAGGGGGCTGAGTATACTTTTGTGAAAGCTCACTCTTGTGATAACTAATCCACACCTTTGATGACAACATTAGCCCACTCATGAGGGCTCTCTATCTCTTTGGTAGGCTCTGTCTCCCAACACAGTTGGATTGTGGATGAAGTCTCCCACACTTGAACTCTGGGGGACACGTCAAGCCGTAGTGCCAACTCATCCCTGTACCTTGGAATATAGCCGGGGTTATGCTGAATTTTTAGTAGTCCTTCAAAGACCACCTAATCCAGGAAGCTTCCCCTGATTACCTTGGGCTGGATAGAAGGGACCATGCTTTCCAAGACTTCTCAGATGCCTGTTTTGTTTTTCTGTATGTGAATTTTCTCCTTCTCCAGGTTGTTGGCTTGAGAGTGTGGTACCTGGATGTCGACCACGTTCCTTCTCATTAGGAAGTGCTGTCCAGGTAGGCAAAGGTAGGAGCTGGGCTTATGAGCACCTGCCAAGACCAGGGAACTATCGAAGGCCTGAAGGACCTGAAGGAGGACAGGGGTCTGGACATGAGGATGTGCACTGTGAACATGAAACCAGCGGGTTCCAAGCAGGGATCTGAGTCAGAGCCTCAGAACTTGGAGTTTGGAGTTTGGGAGACCAAGTGAAAGGATATCGGGATCAGGTTCAGGGGAAGAAAAGAAAATGCCGAAGTAATTTTCCTGAACCATACCTGGTATGTATTTGAGTCTAAGTGGGGCATATTGTGTGGGACAGACATTTCTGAGAAGTAAAAAATACCTAGTTGGCTGGGCATGCCTGTAATCCCAGCAACTCCGGAGGCTGAGGCAGGAGGATTGCGAGTTTAAAACCAACCTCAGCAACTTAGTGAGGCACTAAGAACTCAGTGAAACTCTGTCTCTAAAAAAAATACAAAAAAGGTCTGGGAATGTGGCTCAGAGGTTAAGTGCCCCTGGGTTCAATCTCTAGTACCAAAAAAAAAAAAAAAAACCAAAAAAAACCCCTACTTGGTTGAATAAATAAATGATTAGCATTTGTAAAGATGTTTTCTCTCCAAATAACAGGCAGGACATTTGAGTGTCAGAGTTGAAGGACTTAACATTACTGAGGATTTATTTTTCAGGGCAGAAAATATGTATTTCCATGCATCTTTACGAGGCATTTTTATTTCTTTCTCATCTTTTACCACTTTAATCAATATACAATTAAAACCTGATCTTCTGTTCAATAAAAAAATAATCCAAGTTCAGTTGGTTATAGCTTCTGTGAAGTAATCAATATTAATTCTGTATTAGTCAGGGTTTGATCAAAGATGCAGAGTTGCATCTTTTCATAAGGGATCTAGGAGCCTTATCTTTGCCTTTATGGAGGCTGGGGGAGGCGGTCTATGGGTGTCCCTGACCCTGCAGTGTCTGGTGTTGAGCCTGAAGTCCTCATGGGTCAGCCAGATGGACATTTGAGAAGGGTATTGATAAGAACAAGGTCAAAACAACGCAGAGCAACAACAAACAGGGACCCACAAGAACATCTAAAATCCACAAGAGCTAACTGGAAACTATGTGTCTCTCTTATCAACTCCAAACTTGATTCTTCTGTGACCTGCAGGAGAAGCTGGCATTCTTTGCCACAAAGCTGTGCTTGCACCTAGCCACCTAGCCCAGGATGCATAGAAACCATTGGAGGAGATCTTGTGGGAGCTGGAGGAGTTGTGGGTCTGGTGCTGTCCTGTACCAACAGGCTGGGCCAGCCCGTCTGCTCAGTGCTCCCCCCAGCACTGGCTGTTCAGGGTGTGGAGAATACGGCTACTTCTTCACACCTACCTTCCAAAATCTTATGCAAAATGTCTCTTGCGGCCAACTCTAACCTAGAACAATACAGGAAAAGGAATTCTTGGAAATACAGTTCCTGTTTAATCTCAGTGGTTATGGTTAGAAATCCACCACAGCCTATTTCTTGTTGATTTGGCATTCACATGCACTCCTTTTAATCATGTTTAATGCCCAGATAGACAATCGCAGCTTTTGCCTAACATGATGCAACATGTTACCCTCTCCTGCAAGAGGTCATGAAGCTCTTCATTTTGGGATGTTAGTTCCTGTTCTAACTAAGTTGCGATCTTTTGCTATTCTATAACTTAAATTTCCTTAGCAAATGTATAAATATTCACACCAAGTTAATTACCATTAATACTTCTTACATTAGATGGTAGAGGAAGGAGAGAGGATTATTACCTTCTTTAGACAACAAACACTTTTAAACAAAGTTAGACTCAATGTTTTAGTAGCTTTTTCATTGCCGTGACCAAAAGACCTGACAGGAGCAATTAGAGGAGGAAAAGTTTATTTGGGGGCTCATGGTTTCAGAGGTCTTAGTCCATGGATGGCCAACTCCATTTTTGGGAAAGGAGGTGAGGCAGGACATCATAGCAGAAGAGTGTGATGGAGGAAAGAGGCTCAGAACATCACTCCAGAAAGTAGAGAGTGGGGGGGAAGGAGGGAGGGAGGGAGGGAGGGAGGGAGGGAGGAGAGAGCTCTGCCCAATAAGCATAAAATACACCCCAAGGGCACGCCCACAATGACCCATCTCCTCCAGCCACACCCCATCTGACTTCAGTTACTACCTAGTTCATCCCTGTCAAGGGATGAATGCACTGATTGTGTTAAGGCTCTCATAACCTAATCATTTCTCCTCTAAACCTTCTTGCATTGTCTCACACATGAGCTTTTGGGTGACACCTCACGATCTAAACCATAACACTCAGTGAAACTTTTATTTTGAATAGATTATGGATGTACTAAACTGATGACTTATTCTTTGAACTCAAGTTGGCTATTTCATTGTGTGTGTGTGTGTGTGTGTGTGTTGGGAATCCACTCAGGGCCTTGCACACTCTAGACAAGTCCTCTTCCTCTGTGTTGCCCTCCCAGCACTTTTTTTCCCCTTAAATACTGTCTAATGTGTCCTGAAGGAAATGGGGTTCTCAAAGCTAAGTCTAAATTGTTTAGACTTGCAGTTTAGCTTGCTCACATCTGATGAGTTTGCAGTGAGGTCCCCCAGCCCAGGTATCTACTTACCTAGGAGAACCGAGAACCATGAGGAAGAACTATTGAACAGAGGCCCCCTGAGGAACAGAGGTAGAGAAATCAGGAGAAAGGGCATTGTTTAAATCAGTTTTCTGCAGTTATAACAGAATGCCTGAAAGTGGGTGGTTCTTTTTATTTATTTATTTATTTATTTTTAAATTTATATATGACAGTGGAATTCATTATGATTATTATACATATAAAGCACAATTTTTTCCTATCTCTGGTTGCATACAAAGTGTATTCACAACAATTTGTGTCTTTATACATGTACTTTGGATAATAATGATCATCACATTCAACCATTATTTCTAACCCCATGCCCCCTCCCTTCCCCTCCAACCCCTCTGCTCTATCTAGAATTCATCTATTCCTCCCATGCTCTCTCTCTCTATCCCACTATGAATCAGCCTCCTTATATCAAAGAAAACATTCGGCATTTGGTTTGGGGGGATTGGCTAACTTCACTTAGCATTATCTTCTCTAACTCCATCCATTTACCTGCAAATGCCATGATTTTATTCTCTTTTATTGCTAAGTAATACTCCATTGTGTATATAGGCCACATTTTTTTTATCCATTCATCTACTGAAGGGCATCTAGGTTGGTTCCACAGTTTAGCTATTGTGAATTGTGCTGCTATGAACAATGATGTGGCTGTGTGTGGGTAATTCTTAAAGAACAGAAATTTACTGGCCCATGGCTCTGCAGGCTGGAAAGTCAAGATCAAGGGCCGTATATGGTAAAGGCCTTCTTGTTGTGTCATAACATGGTGGTAGGATCACACGATGAGTGAGCTTCTGAGAGCAAGAAACAGCCACATTTGCTTTTATAATAAATCCACTCTCAAGATAACAAATCATCTTCTAATCCACTCCTGCAATAATGACCATCCAGTCACAAGGGCAGAGTCCTCAAGACTTAATCTTTCTACCCCCATCTTTATTTTCCTTTTCCTCTCTAGCTTCTACATATGAGAGAAAACATAAGATCCTCAAATATCTGAGTTTGACTTATTATACTTAACGGGATGGTCTCTAGTTCTATCCATTTTCCTGAAAAATGCCATCATGCACTTTTCTCTATGGCGGAATAAAACTCTGTTATGTATATATACCACACTTTCTCTATCCATTCATCCGTTGATAGACACCTACTTAGCTCATACTTCCGAAACTGAGTTGGGCATTAAGTTTCCAACACATGAATTTCGGGAGACCGTTTATTGCCCACATCCTGCACGGATGACAACAAAAAGACTACTCAGACACAAAATACCTTTTTGGGGGGTCAGGGATGGCTCTGCGACCTCAGGGGTCAGCTCCCACACTGGAGGGAAAGGGGAGCAAGGGAGGCTAGAGGCAAGAGAATGAGCACACCTGAAACCCCCTATTTATTGGGAGAAGACATTATTTGAAAGGTGGAGTCTTGCTTGATGGTGTCTTGTGGTCAGCAGATTGATTGACATCTTGGCTAGTCACACCCACCTCAGGTGCTATGTGGGATCACAGGCAGGCAGACTGAGAGGAAGTCACACTTGTGTTGCACAGCCCAATCAGTGTGCAATGCCAGACTGGTCCCCTCATATGCTCAAATGTACACAGCTCACACACCCAGCTCAAGGATGGCTCACAACAACCATTCAAACTACAGCAGGCAGTGTCTGCTCAGCCCAGCCCAAGGGCTTATATCTGGTCCCCAAAGACAAGGAATCTGCAGTCAGGAAGAAGAGTGTATATATAATTTAGGCAGATGCAATTCTGCTTTGGGACTCATGTGGCAAAAGATGACACTGAGCTGGAGAATGGACAGTGTCCTCATTTCTTACAGGACGTCCAGTCACAATTTTGTAAATGAGTGACCTCACTGCCCTCTTTGACCTGTTTAAGGTTTCTTGACTTTGGTAGATCCTGGAGGCAGAAGCCTGGGCAGTAGAGCACAGGTATTAGAAGAGTGATCTCAGAGGAGATCATACTAAGCTTCCCTAGGTAGCCCATAGAAGTGATAGCACCAAGCAGGCTGGGATGGGAAAGACATGCCTTAGATCTCTTTGTGAGGTTCTTCCTGGGGACTAAAAAATTACTGGGGGGGTGGGCAGAGGTAAGGATGGGGCAAGAAATGAGGTGGAATACAAATTTTTGGTGATGGGACAGTTCTGCATCTTGATTGTGGTTGTGGTTACATAAATCTATACAGGTGATAAAGTTGCATAGAAACACAAATGAGTGTGTGTAAAATCAGTGTCATCTGGGGGTTGCACCAATGCCAGTGTCCTGGCTTGTACCAGATGTTAACATTGGGGAAAATGAAGGGTACACAAGACCTTTCTGAACCATTCTTACAACTTCCTAGGAATTTACTAGAATGCATTAAACAGTCAAAACAAATATTTGGAAGACCACTGAATCAGTATTTAGGGCAAAAGTGTTAAAACTCACCAACTTGGTTGCAAATAAACATGATGAAGAGCCATCATTTTGGACAAAAACCTTAGGGTCAGATTTTTGAATTTTAGAAAGGAAATATCGTGCATATACTATATTATGTGATATCTCTAGTGATTCTGGGTCAGAACTCTATAATTAAACATATTTCTTCAGCAAGTATCTTACCACTGGAGATACATAAGTAAAAACAACAATAATAACCGGTGGAAACAGTTCAAGAGAGTGTTCAGTTCTTTCAATATTGTTAATAGATCTTTTTTGAACAATAGGTTGCCATAAGATCTAAGGAAATCGAGGAAATAATCAGAGAAGCACACACAGATTTATGCATAAAGATGTCTGTCCACATTAAGATGGGGAACAATAAGAAGTGATTTAAGAATCCAACTGAATGAAGTAAGTGATCAGGTTAATTACATCATAGATTTGTTGTGGAATATTATGTAAGTGTAAAGATAGTGTCTTAAAAGACTAATGATATGGTAAATTCTCATTATATGACAGTTGAAATGAGTTCAGAAACTATGTATTCAGTGTTTGTTTTTTTTTCATACTAGGGCTTGAACCTAGGAGTGCTTTTTGTTTTCTATTTTGAGATAGGGTCTCACTAAGGAAATACTCTGTGTCCATTAAGTCAAGCACACTAATTAATATAATACTATAAGGGTCACTTGGGGTATAAGCTAAGTTGCTGAGGCTGGCCTCAAACTTGCAATCCTCCTGTTTCAGCCTCCCAAGCTGCTGGGGTTACAGATGTGCACCACTGAACCCAACTCAATATGATTTTATTTTGATAATAACAGGTTCTCTCTCTCTCTCTCTCTCTCTCTCTCTCTATATATATATATATATATATATATATGTGTGTGTGTGTGTGTGTGTGTGTGTGTGTGTGTGTGTGTGTGTTTTCCAGACTGGTCTTGGACTCCTGGGCTGAAGTTAGCCTCCTGAGTAGTGGGACTACAGGTATACACCACTGTATCTGACTCAATTAATTTGAATTTTCATTTATTTATTTATTTTAGTTGTGGTCTTGCTATGTTGCCCAGGCTGGCTTGAACTTGTGTTCCTCTGGCATACAAAATGTGCAGATAACTAAAATATAGTTGAATTATACTATTTAATTATGACTTCAGGCTTTCGAGGTGTTTAAATAATAGATTACAAATGTTTTAGGGATACACCTTATCAATGTAAATATATACTGAAATGATAACAACAAGAAAATCCCTACCAAATCCATAGACTTTTCTCATGACAACTTTATCATGTATGTGTTGGGCAGTGCAACTTACTTTGAAATGTTTTTCTGTTTCTAGAATTTGAGGAAAATACTGTGTTTAGTAAGTCAGGCATAATAATTAATATGATACTATAATTAATTTTTATTGAAAGATGCTGGGTGCTTTGACTCCCCCGAATTTAATCCCTAGAGTAGCTATGAAATAGATGTCATTCTCCATTTTACAGATAAGGAAACTGAGTTCCTGTGGAGTTAAGGTCGCTCATCTAGGCTGTCTGACTTCAGAGGACTTTTTAACACTACAGTCCTCAGAGAAAAGGTTTAGATGGAGTGGCACAGGGGACGAGGCTGGATGTAAAATACACCATGTAGGGGGCTTCACCAGGGAGACCTGGGTAGTGGGGGGCACGGTTTGCCTCGGTGCAAGGCCTCTGTGGGAGAGCAGCTCCCAGAGGAGAATGGGGTGCACACCGGCTGTGTCACGACTTTGTCTTTTGGTTCCAAACAAATTCCCTGTTACACAACCTGCTCGAAGCAATGGCGGTTCCAATTGTAGGAGGTCTAAGCAAAGGTTCTAGAACTTCATCCTTCTGGGAATCACGCACCGCAAGCTCTTGGTATTCTGCAGGGCCTTTTCCCTGAGTCTGGGGTATGGCTTCCCTTTTCCCAGGGCCCCTTGGTGGCTTCTCTCAGGATGGGATGGGCATTATGCTTAGCTGGCTTCTGCCCTTCTGCTCCATGGAGACTTCACTCCTCAAGCGCAGGTTTGTGTTTTCTGCAGGTGTTTTGCAGCGTGCCTGGCACAAGCAGCCTGCCTGTCCTTCTGGAAGGGAAAGAATGGGTTCTCAGGGGAAGGGCACCTGCTGTGTGTGGTTCAGGAGAACAGAGAGCTGGCCTTATCTCCAGTGACAGGCCATCTAAGTATGTGGGCCTTCAGGTGGCCAACTCACTCTGGGCTATTCTCTCAAGAACCTCTGACAGCTTCTGCTGCTCTGGACCCTGGCTCTGGTGTAAACATGTTCCTTGTCTCAGCGAGGCTGCTAAGCAGTTCTTCCTCGCCTCTCTACAGGTCTTGGCCAACACCTCTGTGCGTTTGTTCATAGGCACCCATCTCATCATAGCACACCTCAACAGTGACAGATACTTAAGTATCTAATCTTCCTACTAAAATCCATGTTTCCTGGAGGAAATGGGGCACCAGGAGCAGAGCTCCAAAGTGGGAATGGATCTGGGACCAGAAATCGAGCTTCATTGCTGAGCAGGCGGCTCTGATAGGAGAGGGAAGAGATCCCCTTCTTCCTGTGGGCGGAGAGTCTGGGGGCCTGGGTGCACCCAGGTGGTCTGTGGAAGAAGGAAAGTTGTTACTTTGAGAAGATAAAACCTCCATAACAGAGCAGATACCCCTCCCTTCCCTGGGTACTGTATTCCTTAGGGAAGAGAGGAAGGAGAAGGAAGAAGGAAGAAGAGGAGGAAGAAAGCTTTCAACCACATGCTCTGGCCAGGCACCATGTTGGCCTTTAAGAAAATGTATGAAACACTGCATGACTCCTGGCTTGTAGATGTCCCTTGGTCATCACAGATACTATCATTATTATTAACATTACTACTTAATTCTCACCACACCATAACACAAGTATTTTTATTTCCATTTTTTTTTTTTTTTGGATGACAAAATTGAGTTTCAGCAAAGAGAAGAAAATGGTATAGGTGGGGTCAAAATGTACCATAGCCTGACTCCGAACCCCGTGTCCAAGCCTGTGGCAGAGAGAGGGGAAAGTCACCTTCAGTGCCTGGTAAGGCCGCAGGTGGGGCTGGTAAAGGTGGGGTGAGGGTGGAGTGGGCGTGGGGTGAGGATGGGGAGTTGACAGAGGGAAAGAAGCTCCGTCCCTGGCAAAGCTTCCTAGGGCTGAGCTGCTACCAACTTGGGAACAGGGGACCGAGGTTGGCCAGAGGCAGGGCCCTTCTAGCTGCTCCTCAGGCAGAGGTGGGAAGAGGGCGTTGGACATCAAGGGGACAGCAGCTACTGCAAGAGACATAAGCAGCCTTGGCCTCTTGTGGGTTATACCTGGGGGATCCAGGTAAGCACAGCTTCAGAGTTTTCACTCAGCTCTGGTGCCCCAGAGAGTGAGGTGGGGCTCAGCTCCCAGCAGGTCTGCTGATGGGCGCTCAGCCAGTGACGATGTTTACTTATCATTGTTGTTGCCAATATTCTGATCCCTTTTTTTTTTTTTTTAACTTTTACTCTTTTAACCTAAAGGAATGTAGAGGAACACAGAATCAAAATAAAAGTTGATTGTCTTTCCAGAATTAAACATGTCAAAACTCTCAGACTTGATCTGCCACTGATGTTCTGACCACAGGCCTCTATTGAAATTCCTCTTTGAAAGGAAAGTGGCGTGTACTGTTTATTTTATTTTTTTCCAGCTGCGGAAATGAAAAAATGATTCACTATGGAAACCTTGGCTGATTCTTGGCTAATTTGTTTACTGATAAACGATTATCCAGGGTCAAGGAAGGGATCCAGAAATCAAACTGCAAGATTAGATTCCTCTGTACGCAGACCATTGTGCTAAAGGATTAGGGATTACTACAAGGGATGTCCAGTGGAATTGGACGGAAGACAGGAAGAAATGATATGAACACATACAACTGTAACACAGATAGGACCTACTTGCTCAAGCCATGGTATGACCAGAATAGGATCAGAGACATGAGGAAGGACTTCTTGAAGGGGATACTCATGCCATGTTTTGGGAAAGAGAACCCCAGATCTAACAGGGATTAAGGAGCCAGGTAACTTGCAGGTCTTGGAGGAGAGCAAGCTAATGTTGAAATCTGTCTCATTTTTTAAAAAATATTTATTTTTTTAGTTGTAGGTGGACACAATATCTTTATTTTACTTTTATGTGGTGCTAAGGATCGAACCCTGTGCCTCAGGCCTGCTAGGCATGCGCTCTACCACTGAGCCACAACCCCAGCCCCAAAATCTGTCTCATTTTTAATGATACTCTAGTTCTTTTTTTGGTAATAGGATTGAGCCCAGGGATGCTTTACCATTGAGCTACATTCTCAGTCCTTTTTTTTTTTTAAATTTGAGACAAGTTCTCATTAAGTTGCATAAGATCTCGCTAAATTGCTGAGGTTACAAGCCTCCTACCTCTCAGCCTCCTGAGTTGCTGGGATTACGGGCATGTACCACCATGCATAGCATTGAGGGATTCTTGAAAGTGGGATTGTGTGTTTCAGGTGGATGAAAGGGTTGGTGATAGAACTCACTAGCTTGTGAGAATGAAGAGGGAGAAACTGTTTCTTCAAGAGTAGAACCCTAGGAAGCTGGGAAGACCTTAAAGAAATGGATTTGGTGTCTATCTAGGCTGTAGATTAGCCTAACAGAGTTCCCGCATCCCAGTGTGGATTGAGAGCAACAGAATGGCTCCCATGCTTCTCAGAAGGAAAGGGAAAGAGTGGCTAGTTTTAATGGACCTATTGGGTGGGAGCAAGGCTGCCATCTGCATGGATGGATGTCCAAGGCAATGTGACAATGGTGATTTGAGTAGATGCCAATCCAATGTGGACAAATGACGGGGGATCAGACACACACACACACACACACACACACACACACACACCCCTACCTCTTAATGCCCCAAAGAGATAATCCTGAATGGATTGAGACAAAACTTTTGACTTCTTTGGTGAAATGAAGGATGAAACAGAAGTTAAGTGAAGCTACAAAAAAAAAAAAAAGAAAGAAAGAAAAAATTTTCCATCCATAAAGTAGGATTTATATCTGCTACTCCTAAGTGCTAAATGATAAAGATTGTCTTGCAGTTTATTTATGTGGAGTTTTATTAGACTTTAAGAAGTATGAATTGAGCTCTAGGATTTTGAATGTCACAAATTTTAGTTCTGATCCTGCCTTCTGAGCTCAGTGTTGCATTCGAATTATTTCCTGAAAAAGCTGAAGAACAATTATTAGAGGAACTCAAGTTTATATGAAGAGCAAAGAATTGGAAAATCAGCATGGGATGGGTCATGGTCAGACTTGCCTATGGAAAGCCCCTAAGTGAATGTCAACAGAAAGTTCTTAGCTCCTGTAACATAAGAACAGATAAAGGGAAGTTGCTTAACATGTAGACCTGGCACAGAAAGAAAGACATTGTGTAAATACTGTGCAGTAAATGTCTTGGAACCCCAAATCCTAAATCCTACGGAGTGAATAATTGCCTAAAACAGTGATGTAATCTGACAGCCGACGTGCCCCTGTGTTCTGGGTTCCTAGGGCCTGGTAGATTCCCCATGCTGTGGGCTACTGCCCCTTGGGTTCTTCCAGGTTAGGAACAAAGGCTGAGAGGCTGGTTGAGGGGGTGGCTTTAACTGTAAGGCTGTGTTTGTGGTCACTTACTTTTTAATACTCCTGCATGAGTAATGTGATGTGTATGTGAACAAGTTAATCCTAATCTGCTTTAACTCTTTAGGATGCATTAATTAGTGGCTAAAACACAAGTTAGTTCTAGTCTGTATCAACAATTTAGATTGCTTAATTCGTATAAAAAAAGTGTTAGAATAATTCTTGATTTAGTGGCACCTGCATTTTTTTTCTTTTTTTGGATGGGAATTGCCTTGTATGACTAAGGAATAAAAATTGGCAAGCCCAATAATTATGCTATCCGTGTAGAGACCCATGATGTGATATTAAAGTTAAGACCACTCCCTCCTTGACTCCTGCCATCTAACCATAGGAGAGCCCACTCTTTATGTTTGCTTCCAGAAAGCCTGTCCCTGCATTTGCAGGCTGGGGTAAGAATGCAGAGGAGACCCACTTACCATACGTCTAAATATTTAGAAGCTGCCAATCTAGCTAAGAAACTGTAAGATAGAATATGTCCTACCCACTTCCTTTGAAAAAACTATATATTCAATGGGACCCAGAATAGCAAGTTTGAATCTAGAATTCTTGCTTCAGAGTTTAGCCAGCTCCTCACCTCAAGTCCCTCTTCTCTGCCCTCCTCCCTGACTCTACCCTGCAGATTAAAGACACTCCGGTCTGTATATCCTATTCTGTATGAACAGCTCTCTGTTGGTCATGCCTCAGGCCTAGGAATCTCAACCATGGAACTCTAATAATTGTCCATCTCCAGGTCTCAGACCCTGGGAAGAGGCCTGAAGTGGGCCCAGGGCCTTTGGGTAGGGAATTCTGGGAACCTGGTTTCTGAAGTGTGGTGTAGAATGTGGGGTATGGGCTTTGGATGGACACATCCTCTAACCCCTGTGACTCATCACCCTGTGGGGAGAGTGCCCAAGGAGGGCCAGAGAGAGAGACACTTTAAAGGACAACAATTGCTCTTGTCCAAATGTTTCTCCTGTTTTTTTTTTTTTTTTTTTTTTTTTTGGCTTGGGGTTGCAGAGTATTACAGGAAGAAGAGAGAAAGAGAAGTCTCTTTGAGCCAATGAGTTGTTTTAAGATTAATTTTATCTGGTATTCAACACGGGTCCTGCATTTGTCCTGTGCTAAAACTAGCTTTTATTGCAATGGCTCTGCTTGGTGGCAAGCTTGTCAGGGTAGGGACACATAGCCCCTCCTTGTGTCTAGCTACTGATATTTTCTATGGTGGGATCATAACTTTCTAATGCAGAACCTGTCACGGCCCAGGAGTTCCATTTACATCTGCTTATGTCCAAGCTGGACTTGGCATGTGCTGAATGGGTCCAGTGGGAGCCTCTGTTTCTCATTCCCAAGTTGAAAGTGAGAAAGTGAAGTTCTTTATTTTATTTTATTTTTTGGTACTGGGGATTGAACTCAGGGGCACTTAACCACAAGCCACATCCCCAGCCCATTTTTGTATTTTATTTAGAGACAGGATCTCATTGAGTTGCTTAGAGCTTCACTAAATTACTGAGGTGGCTTTGAACTCATGATCCTCCTGCCTCAGCCTCTTGAGCTGCTGGGATTATAGGCGTGCACCACCATGCCTAGCTAAAGTGGAATTCTTATTCTTTTTCTTTCTTTCTTCTTTTTTTTTTTTTGTGGGGAGGTGCTTGGGGTTGAACCCACAGGGGCACTCTATCACTGAGCTACAACTCTTGTGCCTCATCCCTTTAAAAAAAATTTTTTTTATACTCTCTAAGTTACTGAGACTGGCATCAAACTTGCTATCCTTCTGTCTCAGCCTCCAGGGTCACTGGTATTACAGGTGTGCACCCCCACACTTGGCTAAAAGTGCAGTTCTTATGTCAATGGTATAAATTCATGAGCCTAAGGCCCTTCTCTCAGCACACCATGAACCCCTCAGCAAGACCCTCTTCCCACTGGTCTTCAAGCCTCAGGCGGTGGTGTTATGGTAGACTCATCCAGCCCCAGCTGGTATGCTGAAGAAGTAAGACTGGGTGAATATGAACCCTCTAGTGTAAGCAAGAGTTAAATTCCCCTTATTCCCTAAATGGACTTAGTTCTCCAGGCATAACATGGAGCCTGTGTCCCAAGTCCAATTCACCCTCAGGTAACAGGGGCAGGAGTCCTTCCATCCATCCCTGGTGGCTGTCATGGATCCCTCTTAGACAGGTCGTGCTTCTGTAGGCCTTGGTGGAGCTGAAGAGTTTCCTTTCCCCTGACATAAGTTTAACTGAGCTTCCACTTTTGAGTCTGCGCATCAGCTGGTACTCAGTGGACATGTGGTTTATAGATGTATAGATATAATTTAAATCGGGAACACCTCTTCTCTGCCCCACACCCACACACCTTTTCAGGAAGCCAGAAAAGATACAAAAAAGCCCAGGGAGAAGGAAGTTGTTAGAGTGAGCTTTCCCCAATTGCAATGTCCTGCAGCAGCCCAGGGTATCCCTGCTCTTAGAGATGGTTCCAGGTCTTCTAGAGCTCACTGTGCCCAGAGGTGAATACAGCCTGGGAAGCAGCTAGACAGAAAGATCCTCCATCTGCCTGCTGCTCTCCTGAGTGTGGGTGTCATGAGGCTCACAAGTTTGTCGGGGATCCTTGCTGGTGGTACACGCCTGTAATCCCAGCGATTTGGGAGACTGAGGCAGGAGGATGGCAAGTTCAAGGCCAGCCTCAGCAACTTAGTGAGACCCTATCTCAAAATAAAAATAAAAAGGGGCTGGGGATGTAGCTCTGTGGTAGAGTGCCCCTGGTTTCAATCCCCAGCACTGCAGAAAACAAAAACAAAATCCAAATTTGTCAGGGAGGACAAGTGTCTAAATTGTTGGAAGAAAGATAAATTCCTTCATTTTTATTTGCACGTCTCACACTGGCAGTCCTGACCTTGGTGAGTTACAAGAGATTACAAGGAGGTGGCATTGTGCGTGAGCAGCTGCTCAGCTACAGAAGCAGCCTAGCCACGCAGTGGCCTCTTCTCTTCCGGAGCTCACCACACCTTCCTCTTTTTCAAGCATCCACATCTGTTCTCCTGCATGAAACTCTCTTCCTCCCCCAGCCACCTTGGTCAGCTCAGGACTCACAAGCCTATCTCCTTGGGGCTCACTCTTGTACCCCTGTTTTGCCTGGGTGAATCCATCAGGGAGCGGTTAGCAGAAGGCCTGTGGGATGAAGATGCCCGAGGGCTGTCACTCGCCAATAAGAGGTAAAGGATGCTGCTGTTACAAAATACCTGACACCGAGGAACTGAAAACTGATGGAAATTTATTTCTCATAGTTCTGGAGGCCGGGAAGTTCAGGATCAAGACGCCAGTAGGTGTGGTGTCTGCGGAGGTCTGCTCTCTGCTTCACCATGGCACCTTGGGCGTTGTGTCTTCACGCAGCAAAGATGGAAGAGCAAAAGGGAACACACTCTGTGTGGAGCCTCTTTGGTAAGGGTCGCCCTCATGAATGATCACCTCCTGAATGACCCACTTCTTCCTTTTTGTCGTTGTGCTGGGGATTGAACCCAGAGCCTCACATGTGCTAGGCAAGTGTTCTACCACAGAGTCACATTCCCAGAACTTTTTAATTTAATTTTGAGACAGGGTCTCCCTAAGTCACCCAGGTTGGCCTCAAACTTGCAATCCTCCTGCTTCAGCCTCCTGAGTCACGGGGATTACAGGTGTGTGCCACCATTCTCAGTTGGCCCCACTTCTTAATACTATTACACTAGAAATTAAGTTTTGGTATAAAATTTAGAGGGACATAAACATTCAAGACATAGCAGAAAGGAATGGAGGCCGTTTTTCAGGAAGACCTTTTGGTAGACTGTTTTGATTAATCATGGCAGTCTCGTGGGACAAAGTTATGAAGAAGGTGGAGTGTACTTCAGCCCCAGCTTCCTTTCCTGAAACAGCTTTCTCCTCTGTATATCCCACCCCCACCCCACCAACTCTTTCCTATGAAAGACTGATTTACCCTCTTTGGGGATGTTTATCGTCATTTATGGAGTTATCTCATAAGTAGGAATTTCAGGCATGTGCCAGCTGATGGGGGAAGATCGGGATAGAGAGCATCCGACACTACAATCATGCCTGGCATTGAACTTCCGGTACCACTAAGTGCAAAGCTTGCTGAGTGGTCAAAAAAAATTTTTTTTTTACCTAAAAATATTTTTTGTTGTTGTCAATGGACCTCTAATTAATTAATTAACTAATTAATTAATATGTGATGCTGAGAATCAAACCCAGTGCCTCACACATGCTAGGCCAGAGCTCTCATCACTAAGCCACAACCCAGCCCCTGATCTAAAGATTTTTGAAAACTCTTTTTCAACATTGTACTCTGAGATACTAAACTATGGATAATAAATCCTAGATTATTTAAAAATATCACCTAAACTTTATATATGAAGGAAATGATTCCACCCTACCATGACAATTTACCTTAGCTAGGTCATCGTGCACTACATGTAGACTATTTTTAATGGGTCATCTTGAATAATATTACTTCTTAGCACTTGTAGATGGAGAATATTTAGCTGAAAGAAACTTAAAAGTCCTTTATTCCTGGTTCTTGGGTAGTACTGATGTCCCTTGGGATCTTGTTAGAATCGACTCCTAGGCCCCATGTTGTACCTGATAAAGCAAAGTCTGCATCAGCAGGATCTCCCATGTCATTTGTACATCCACTTGTCTAAGCAATAAACATCACCATCTATTGGAGCAACCTGATACAATTAAAAGTCTTCAATACCTGGCCTCTACTCCCAAGTCTTTTTCAACATGTTTGGAGTAGAGCCCAGTGAATGATGTATTTTTAAAACATTTCCCCAGAAACAGCCAGATTTTGAACCATCAGTCTAGTTTGTCTTCTTTGTTCTACTGGAGGGGAAAATGAGGCCTACTCAAACATTCAGCAGGTTAAAACCTACATGCCACAGACACCCACCCATCAAAACAAAAACCAAAAAACTTATTATTATCCCATATGATTGAAAGACTATGCTTGTGGAATTTGTTCCAAGAAATAGAAGAGATTTTGCTTGACAGAAACTGAAACTTGGTGGTAAAACAAAGGAACCAAAGGATTTGAAATCAGTTCTCAAAGCTTACCAGGAATGCAGAAAAGAAGATGGTGCTCAATCCAATAAATAACAACTAACTGAAGGAGAGGAACTTCTGAATGTGTTTGCCACTCTGCACTTATATATGTGTTGAAACTGTTTCTTCCTTGATAACAATATAGCATCATATTTCTGTTTCCTGAGCCTGCCCTATGAGCAGGAGCGTGCCAACCCTTTTCTCAATGACCTTTGTGGCCTAGAAGCCAATGCTTTACACACAACAGGAATTCAAGAGCACTTGAGCCAGGCCTGTAATCCCAGCTACTGGGGAGTCTGAAGGAGGAGAATAGCAAGTTCAAGTCAAGGCCAGCCTGAGCAACTTAGCGAACCTTGTCTCAAAATGGAATAAAAAGAGTGGAGGACATTGCGCAGTGGTAGTGCGCTTGCCTAGCATGTGTGAAAACCTGGGTTCAATCTCCAGCATCACAAAAAGAAAGGAAGCAAACAAGCACTGGAGAATCGGCATGCAGGGGGAGATATTGATTGCTCAATATGCATTCTATGGACTGGATGTTTGTGTCTGAAAACACTTAGGTTGAAGCCCTAATCCTACAATGTAATAGTATTTGACCTCTTCCATGTAATGGCACTTGAGCTTTGGCAAGCAATTAGGTTTAGTTTAGGTGATGTAGGTGGAGCCCCCATGATGAAATCCGCAACCTCCCCCCCCTTTCTCTTTCCCTTTCCCCTGTGAGAATACAGCAAGAAATGAGCCATCTGCAAATTAGGAAGACAGCCCTAACCAGACAGTGAACCTGCTGTGACTATATTTGAGACTTCCCAGCCTCCAGAACTGTGAGAAATGGTTAAATCGTGCAGTGTGGTATTTTTGTTACAGCAGCTCAAGTGGACTGACACTGCATTATGCTGAACTCAGTGGTAGGTAGAAGGCCAAGTTTATACAGCCCCACCATAAGGAGATGTATTGCCTAATACAGGAGATAATACATAGTCTCTTAAAAATATGTTCAAGATTACAAAACAGTATGGAATAAGGGCCAAATGAGTGATGTAAAACCAAGGTTCCAGCCCTATTATACCCAGTACCTTCTTTTTGCAATAAATAGGTTCAAGTGGCCCCTTCAGTTTCTTCAAATAAAAATCACGAATAATAACTTATACATGCACAATATAACTAGCTCAAAATCAGTATAATGAAGTCTTTTAACTCTGATATCAAGAAAAATTAAAATTATTTATAATAAAATAATGTATTTTAATGTATAAATGTTCAGACATGATTATATCAGAAGAAAGTGCTTAGATATTGAGTCACTGTTATTGAGGGGCTGGGATTGAGATTAGTGGTAGAACATGTGCTGAGCATGTTCAAGGCTCTGAATTCAATCCCAGTACTAGAAAATAAAATAAAATAAAAATAAAAAGATTTTAAAAATTTCACTGCTATTGAGACAGCTACAAATGCAGACTAAACCAGACTGGCCTGGAGAAGAAGCTACAAGCAGTACAAACATGGATATCGCTTTTCCAAAGTGGTGAACAAAGGTAAAATTCTGAACCTGATAAAGCATGTTTCCTGGATTTTCAAAAAGTTGAAATTGTAGAAAATCCAGTATATATTAAGTCTGTGCAAACAATGCTTTGTGTCCATATGTTAAGAACAAAACAAAATTAAAAACAACAACAACAACAAAACAAGTTCCAGATTCAGATAGCTAAACATAGAGGTTTTTTGTTTGTGTTTTACCTACCAAAGTAAAAAACAAAGAGTGCCCAGCAGTACTTTAAAAAAGTCATGTGGGCTGGGGATGTGGCTCAAGCGGTAGCGCGCTCGCCTGGCATGCGCAGGCACTGGGTTCGATCCTCAGCACCACATAAAAATAAAAGATGTTGTGTCCACCGAAAACTGAAAAATAAATATTAAAAAATTCTCTCTCTCTATCTTAAAAAAAAGTCATGTAACACATGTGCCAGTTCCTCCTTATATATGCTACAGGCTCTCCAGCATTATCCCTTCTCATGATGCCAGTAGTGCCTCCTCCAGGTACCCACTACTGTGACAATCAAAAACCCTATATACATTTCTACAATTACAAAACTCCTGTAGGGAGTAACAGGAGACTCCTACCGAGAGCTACTGGTGGAAAGGTAAGTGGGAGCACAGCAGAACTCTCAAGCTTCCATAGTGCCCACAAATCCCCTGGGGATCTTGCTGAAATGCAGATTCGAGAGGTCTGGGGTGGGGGGACTGACAGTCTCCATCTGTATCACCACTCCAAGTGATGGCCCTGCTTCCTATCCCTGGACCAGGTCTGGAGAGATCAGAGAAGACATAAACTTGGATTTGGGGGTGTGTGTGTGTGAAAAGACTCCACAGAAAACAAGGGAACACAAAACAGAGCCTTGAAGTAAGAATGGCTGTGTTGCTGATGACATTCCCGGGGCCCTGCTGTGGGGAGGAAGCAGGCACTCTGGACCAGCAGGGAGGTAGCAGTAGCCTGCCATGCAGGAAGCAAGTAAATAGCCTTGAGCCAATAACAGCAGCGTTACTAGACAGGCGGGGTAAAAATAACAACTCCCTATCGGGGTTGAGACTGCCAGAGCCTGGTGAAGTTCATTTCTTTCAATAAATCCAGCAGCTTCCCCTTTGATAAATACTGTCAAGGCTGGAACATGTGGTGCTAACAAAATATGGTTTTAATTTGGGGCCCACTGCACTCCTGGTTAAATACTGTGTGTGTGTGTGTGTGTGTGTGTGTGTTTGTGTGTGTACAAAAGGTAGCCTCACAGCCAGCCAAGTTAATATGCCTGGCCTGAAAGTGGCTAAGCCCATGAGGATTCAGTTATACAGATTTTGCTGCTGTGAAAGGCAACCTAATCACCATCATCAATTTTAATGCTCCAAGACTTCTCATGAACATGGAAGCTTTTAAAGTTCAGCCATTTGTGCATTTGCATCCAGCGCCCAAGCAACCACACATTTGTTTTCCTGATATTTTCTACCCCTTTTATTGTCATATGTTGTTTGACATTCAGAAAATAACACGCTGTTTTAATCAACAACTCAACACTGCATTAAAACTTGATGGTCCATAGCTTTGTAGCAAAGGGAGGTGGGGGTGGAGAGAAAGTCGGGGGAGGAAATGAGAATCAGAGTTTAGCAACAGACCGAGGCTTGTTCTGGTGGGATTCAGTCCTGGGAATACAGAAACACTCAGTGTTTTTGTCAATAAGTCAGGCTTGGAACAGGCCAGGGAAAGAAACTGGCTAAGCGAGTTTCTGTATGGCCCCTGTGGTGGACACTGCTGGTAACTGGACCTCAAGGCCATCATGAATAATGAAGAAGCCTGCTTCTTCCCCAGTGTAGGTCACAGGAACTGTACAAGGCAACCACCCAGCAAGCCAAAGACTCCAGCACCTGGCCAGTAATCTTATCGGGAAACAAAGCTGAGAATGAGGTCAGCAGCAGGTGTCCTCAGGGCGGTGGCCTGCAAAGAAAGGGAAGAGGTTGGGTAGGGGATGGGAGGGTGAAGCTTTCTGAATGTCGCTAAAAGAGACCTTGACCCTTCAAGAGACCAACTCCTCAGGAGGGTGATTGAGGGAAGTATGTTGGGTCATTCCATAAAATGAGCAAGAATCAAATAATTTTCTAAAAGGAGTAGGAGATTATTCCAGAGGGAAGATGTGTACGAAGAGAGCTGGTAGGAAATCCTCTTTGCATGCTGCATTTTAAAATTTGTTGAAAATATATTTCCAGGACTGGGGGTGGGGCTCAGTAGTAGAGGGTTTGCTTGGCAGGTACAAGGTCCCATGTTTAGTCCCCAGCACTGTGTTTCTCTTTTATTATGTATTATTATTATGTACTCAGAGTTGACAGAAAAAGCCTAAAGTCCTGTGAACAATAAATTCCCAATTTGTTGTCATTCATCAGCAAGGGAAATTCTAAAGTAGAAAACTTTTATGGAACTCCCTAAGGTTTTCTCCTTCCTTCCTTCCTTCCTTCCTTCCTTCCTTCCTTCCTTCCTTCCTTCCCTCCCTCCCTCCCTCCCTCCCTCCCTCTCTCTCTCTCTCTCTCTCTCTTTCTTTTCTCAGGGATTGAATTCAGGGGTACTCGACCACTAAGCCACATCCCCAGCCCTATTTTGTATTTTATTTAGGGTCTCACTAAGTTGTTTAGCGGCTCTCTTTTGCTGAGGCTGATTTTGAAGTCACGATCCTCCTGCCTCAGCCTCCCGAGCCACTGGAATTACAGGCATGTGTCACCTCACCCGGCAGAAATCCCTACACTTTGAATATTAATTCTTCTTTTCTTCCTTTATTTTATTTTTTTGATGGCAAAAGTGAGGCATGTTTAAAAGCATAAGATTCTAAAAGTTCAGGTATTATTTAAAAATTGGGATGGTCCTTTTACTTATTAAGGGAAGGGATAGTCCTCTTACTTTCTCTAGACTACATAAAACTACCAGGTTTAAGGTGAAAGGTGCTTAGCAGCAACCAATGAGGACTGCATGGATAGGGAGATTCCAGGTATTTTCCAGTGGTTGCTGGTGTCCTGTATGTTTTCTCTGGTTTTCTGGAGGGGGAGAGTAAAGGTGGTGTCCTCCCTACCCCCAATGCTGTTGCTCATTATTAAGCCCTGGGGGCTGCTGGTCCAGGCCAGGGGAACATTCTGGGGCATGGCTGCTTGTTGACGCTGGCTTCTTTTTTTCTTGGATTGCTTCCTCACTAATGGAAGGATTGAGAAGACAGCCTGGCAATTTATCTGGAAAAATAATTCGGACTTCTAATGGCATAGAGATTGTGTACCATTAGAGAGGGTGGGGGAGAGGATTGGTGCCTGTGTATTCATCACAGTGATGAAATGCTATAGGGACAAGAGGTCAGTGGGCATTTAACCTAAACCAAATTTAGCAAGTGGAACAAGCCTCTAATTGGAGGCCTGGATTCCACATTAAAAGCCACTCTCCACCTGATACCTTTTTCAGATACCGCTGTGATATCTAAATTTCATGGATTTCACTTCTTGCTAGTCCCCAAGCACACTAACCAGGAGGCAGTGATATACAGCACAGTACCTGCTCTCTGCAGCTCTGAGCTGAGGGGCTAAGTGGAAAAAGAGTCAGCATTTCTCTTTTAGGCTCTCTGCCTAATTTGTAAGCATTTAACCCCTTCCAGGCCCCTGGCTTCCTTTCTCCTCCGATACCCGATTTAGTGAGCTTCTGTGATTTCTGCCCCAATGTGTCTCTGCCCTTCTAGTAGCTAAGCACCAAGATTTTCATCAGGGGAACTTCTCCTCCCCCACTCTCAGTCCCTGTGGGTTGGATGAAATCAACACCCCTCTGAATGTGGGGGGAAGCACATGAGCAAGCATAACCTAATCCTTTCATCCTATTTCATGCCTACATGATTGGTCCAGGCAGATCCTATGAGAGGCAATGATATTTACCCAGGTACTTCTGGGAAAGAGGTTCTTACTTGTTCCCCTATATTGGATACTGGAGTGGATTCGGGGCTGAAGCATCTTCCATTCCATTGGGGGCCACAGAAACCTGGGATTAATTCTAATAGTGGCATAGGCAGATCTGAAAGCTAGCTGGGAACAAAACCAGACAAAATCTCTGGGTTCTGATAATACTTTATGAGCACTAAATCCAGCTGTGTCTGGAGCAGCAGAATTTTAATCAGGACTAGTTGATAAATTTTCTTTTTGCTTAAACCAAAATCATGGCAGGAGTTCTGCTGTTTGCCATCAGAAGACAGTTGCACCCAAGAACTTTCTGTTCTTTCTCATTAGCCCTATCAAAAACTACTTTCAGGAAAGGATCACCCACTCTAAATTATCAACTATAGATAATACTTTGAAGTATGACTCTTTCAAGAAAATTTTCAGTTGTCAGAATTGATTCAGGAAATATTAAGCCCCACTAATATTTTGGTGCAAAGAAACATGGCAGAATATGCTAGAAACAAAGGGTGGCCAAGCTTTCCCAGCAAACGCAGTGTTTAGTTTATAATTTTGTGGCCATTCTGATCAGTTCCAACTTGTGATGATGGCAGAGGAAATTGCATGTGACTAACCCTCTTGCCAAAGACAATTATAAATTCTGGACCCCAAACAAAATAATTACAACAGAATATGTTTGAAACTCCTGGAAAACAACTAACATTATTTGGTTCTACAGACAAAAGTTAGAGGCTTTGCCTTGGACAGCTCTGGCCACTTCCCATGGTGGAGAGAATCTGAGTTCATGAAGAAATTGGCAATCGATTGAGCTGAAGAATCAGGTAGGAGTTTGAGGAAGAAATCTCACAAAGATGGGAACCTCAGAGCAGGAGCCTCTAAATCTGTGTGCAAACTTTCCTCATTCCTGAACTCTGCATTTGCAGGGTAGGTGCATGGAGCCCAGGGGAAAAAAATAACATTGGGAGACTAGAAAGTGCTGTTACCTGGCATTAGGTAGATGGAGTTTAGAGTTCAATTCTCACCAAGTTACAGAGGCCTGGAAAACATGGGAGGCTTTTCACTGAGGCAACAGGAGGAGTAAGGACTACTTCTCAAGATTAGTGACCCTACTCTAAGAATAAAGGTAGAACTGAAATAGATCTACCCTTTGTTAAAACCAAGACGTTAGGAACTAATGCAATAATGAGTATGCTGTATTATTCAACACATTAACCTCTAGCACACATGGCCTTTGAAATTCAATTAGAATCAAAGATTTAAAATGTAGTTCCTCACTCACAGTGACCACATACAAAATGCTTATAGCTAACATGTGGTTAATGGTTATTGTATTGGAATGCATAGATAACGAACATTTCTATCGCCACAGAAATTCTGGTGTTTCATCAAAAGATCAAGATACACTATGCTAATAATTTAACTGCTTGCGAGAATAAAGGTCAACTTTCTTTAGAGAAGGATAGCAGGATCCAAACTTACCTTTAATTTGTCATTCCAAAATTTCAGAATACAATAAAAAAAGTTACTTAATGCTCAATTAAGGAGGAAAATATAACCTATAATGAAAAGAATAAAAAGACAATAAACACAGACCCACAGATGACCCAGATGTTAGAGTTAGTGGGCCTATGATAAATGATAAATATGCTAAAGCATCTATAGGAAAATACACATATTGTAGGTGAAGAAATGGGAGATTTCAAGAGAGATATGAAAATTAAAAAAAAGAAAGAAAGAAAAAAAAAGAAATCCTGGCACTTTAGATAGAATATCTAAAATTGAAACACTCTTTATGACGTTAGGAAGTAATGCAATAATGAGTATGCTGTATGAAATTGTTAGTGAACAAGACAGGTCAATGGATATTATGTAAGAAAAAAAAGTGAAATTAAAAGAAAAAGAAGAATGAGGCATCAGTAACCTGTGGCACAGTATCAACCAGTCTAGATATGGGTAATTAGAGTTCTAGAAAGAGAGGAAAGAGAGAATGAAGTAGAAAAAATATTTGAAAAAATACTGGCTGCAGCCAGGTGTGGCAGCTCACACCTGTAATACCAGCAACTCAGGAGGCTGAGGCAGGAGGATTAAGAATTCAAAAACAGCCTCAGCAATTTAGCTTAGGCCCTAAGCAACTCAGCAAGACCCTGTCTCTAATAGAATTTTAGAAAGGGCTGGGGTTGTGGCTCAGTGATTAAATGCCCCTGAGTTCAATCCCTGGTACCAAAAAAAAAAAAAAAAAAAAAAAAGAGAGAGAGAGAGAGAGAGAGAGAAGAAAAAAGAAAGAAATATCAGGTGCATCCCCCCCCCCCCAAATTTGATCAAAAACAGCCATTTCAGCCAACTCCCAACAGGATGATTTCAGCCATTTAGATGACTCTGACCTCAAACCCAGGCTAACCCCGTCACTGACTAGATACAAGGTCATATGTAAACCAAGAACTTCTGTAAGTACAACAGAGCCTGAGGTGAGAACCCAAATATTTGGAGGCAGTGCTGATACTGAAAACTCTTCCTGGGGTTTGGCTGACTGCTGAAAACAACCCTAGTGTATAGTCTCCATTCCTAATGAAAATCTCAGGCCACCCTGAGATGGGGTCTTCAAACATTTCTAAAATATCATGTGGATTTGACTCCAGTTTACACTAACTTGAACTAAACGTTATAGTTAGCTGGAGAATAACAATGATTTCTGGGAGCCGGAGAAAATGGGGGGAAGCTGAAGAAATCGAGGAATACTAATCCAAAGCACAGCTAGGACTCAGGCTGAGTGGGATGAAGAAAAGACTGACAGAAATTCCCCTCAAGGACTCATAATTCCTGCTGGGACCCTATTTAATAAGATCAGACCACTTATGAGCCTGTGTGGCACTTTTAATGCTTCCTGTGGCAATAGCCACTGTATCAAAGTGACTTGAATATAAGGAAATTTATTACTTGGCAAAACTGAAATTCCAAAGGCAGAGTAGACTCCAGAGCTGATTGAGTTAGCAACTCACCCATCTCAACCAGGACCCATGTTCTTTCCTTCCCATTCTGTTCATATTGTGAGTGGTATTACCTTAAGGTTGATTCCCTTCAGGTTTCAAGAAGGCTGCAGAAGGACATGGCTACCTGTGTCTGCTTGTTCATATCTAGAAGAAGAAGCAGAAAGCAAAAGCAATCCAGTGGGAAGGCTTTCACTTTAACCTCGTGTAGCTAATTTAAGTTGTACCTAGAGCAAAAGAATTTTAGAACAAGTATGGATGGGTAGGGTATCTTAAGTCAGTTCTTCTACCCAGATTCCTAAAGTGGGTCTCCAATATCAGAGGGGTCCTGGCATTTGGTAATTCAAAAGTATTTATCCCTTAGTAACACTCAATTACATTGTCATTTATTTTATATTAATAAAGAACAAACTGACAGGTCCATGGAGTTGCTCTTGAAACTTTTTCTGGTTGCCGACATCATGGGGCTTTCTCTAGTAGGAGATCTTTCTTTAGGCCCTCAGGAGAAAGCAGGGGCTGGTGGACAGCAATTTGTGCACTGAGGCAGTTGGTAAGCATTTTAGATGGTAGATGACATTAAACATAGCACAAATGATAGACTCAATCCACTACAGCGCCACCCAGAAAATATCATGGGCTCTAACAATAGCAACCACCAAAAACAATAATAGCAATGCAAAATTAAAGAGATGACCCTGAATTCGATGAACTGAAAATTATGGGAAGAGCTTTGACTGAAAAATCTCCAGATGGCTATAACAACTTCTTCTTCTCCTCCTCCTTTTCTCTTTCTCCTTCTGTCTTCCTCTTTTTTCTCCTGCTTCTCTTTCTTTTTTTTCTTTTGTACTGGGGATTGAACCCAGGGGCACTCAATCACTGAGCCATACCACCATCCCTTTTTGGATTTTATTTTGAGACAAGGTCTTCCTGAGTTCCTTAGGGCCTAAGCTTAGTTGCTGAGGCTGACTTTGAACTTGCGATCCTTCTGCCTCAGCCTCCTGAGTGATGGGATTACAGGCATGTGCCACCACGCTCTGCTTGCTATAACTTTATACAACAAAGCCAACCTGTTGTGTAGAGAAAATAGTTTTTTGATTGTGCTTTCCACACTCAATTAGATCTGCATTCTAAGTTGGCCGATCCACTATGGGGCATGAGTATGCTGCTCAGGAAATAGGAAAAAGAAAACAATGGCAAATACTGATGGCCCATTCATCAATATGAAGTCACAGCCTGTCGTGTAAGGATTAGAAATGAGGTTAGCATGAAAGATGAAAGAAAGAAGATTTACAGGGAAGGTAAGAGGAAAACTGGGAAGTTCAGTTTTACTATTGCACACTGACTTCTGAATTTGTTGATTATCTAAGCATTTGTTTACTATCTAAGGTACAGCTAAAAGTCTTGAAAGTTTAGTCCTATGTCTTCTCTTTTATTAATAACAGATGTCACTACACTGCCTGGGGACCTTGGAGACATCCTGGCTGTCTACTAACCCCACTGGTTGCTCCAGATATGCTTAGAATGGGCACAACAGAGGGTGGATATCCCAGCCAAAGGGAAGAGGGGTTAGAACCATGCTGAGAAAATCAGTGAAGAACAACACTAAGCCCAAGGTCAAATGACGAGATGAGAGACACACAGAAAACCATCCCAGGAGCGCTGGCTTAAAGCCATCCTCTGGTGGGAGGGAGTGTGTGTGTAGGGGGGTGTCTTTTAAAACTCCCATGTTTGGCAAACTAGAAAATAAAGAGACAAATCTGACAAAATAAATATTTTGCCAGATTCAGCAAACGGCAGCTGGAACCAAAGAAGCCCCAGGACAGCCCTGAGCGTAGAGAAAATACTGCTGGTTAGGCACTGTTCTGCAGCCAGACCACGCACAGACACAGAGGGTCACCAGAGAAAGTGAAGGGCAATTGTTGGTGTACATAGAGGCCTTTGAAAAGCAGGAATCCTGCTTTCTGAACACAGTCATTGATTTTGAAATTGTTCTAATGGCAATTCTTTTCACAAGCTGTGACCCAAACATGTTCCAGTTGACACCTTCCCTCTTTATCCCTGGCCAACTCTGCTGCCTCTGTTCACATCAGGGTGCCTTGGTATATCAACCCTGATGAGCTCTCCTCTGGTACCTGTCTTCCATGGAGAACCTCCATTTCCTTGCCTGAGTTGAAGCTTGTCTTCATTCAGAGAGCATCGCTTCTCTTGCAGCCCTAAGAATTCTTCTATATCGTATTTACCCAAGATCAAGAAGAAGGAGAGGTCATGTCCTCATTCCCTGATATAGCCTCCAAACACTCCTCTGAAGTTCAACTGCTGAGTTCTTGTTCCCTGGCCTCCTGGACACTCCCTTTCAGAAAATATTGCCTCCTAGCTCTCACACCTCAGTCTCATCTTCCTCCTGGGAGAAGTCACTGTACCCATGGATGACCCAGGCAAAATTCTGGTCTCTCCATTCCTTCATCTCTTTCATACAGCACCCACTTCTTGCTCACACCCTGGACTTTGTCATCTATCAAATCTCCCACTCTGACTATAGCTCCCTGTCATTCTAGTCTGCTTGCCTACCTGTTCTGTACCTCCTCATACTGAGCCCTTAGTGCCTGGGCCACGCTACATTTCCTTATCCATTAACCCAATCCATCTTTGTTTCTATGTGAAGTCACTTTAGATTCTGTGGTCCATTATGTCAATCACTATCTTGTTGATACCCTAAACTTACTGGCCGGTTTACTCCATTTCTTAAGTCTTCTCTTAGGCAGTATGGCCAAAAAGAAATCCCCAGCATAGCAATCTTCTCCTGGTCATTGTTGCCACTGACCCTCAAACCATGTCCAACCCAGGGAATCCCACTGTCCTCTTGGGCTCCATCCCTTAGTCTCTAATGACCATTTCAAACTTTCTTCACTTCTGACCTGATCTCATCTCTCCCTCTTGGCAGATGTCTTTTATTCCCCCCGAAGGCAGGAATTACCTCACTTCCTGCTGCCTGTGCCCATCCTTTGCTTTATTCCCCCTCCGGACAAAATGGAAGTGATGCTCTCTTCCTGCAAAGTCAAATCTCTTCCCCCTTCCATGGGTGCAGGCTTCTCAGAGAAGGAATGTTACCTAATATCTTCTTCTGTCTCTGACCTGTTTTTCTGTAATGGGGTCTTTCCAGCAGCATCTAAGCATGCTCTAATCACTCTCATTGTAAAATCTTCCATTCCTGGACCCCAAAGTTTCTTTCCAGAGTTCTCTTTTCTTCTGCCGATTGGAAGAGGGGCACAGTCCTTGTTTGCCTTATTCATCACCCATTTGCTCTTCGGCCTCTTCCTGCTGACTTCCTCTACTCTCTTCCCAAACCCAGTGACCCTACATCTCATGGCACTCCTCAGTTTTCATATCCCGTGACCCCTCAGCAGACTTCAACAAAAGTGACCTCCCTTGTTTGGGCAGAAGTGTTTTTTTCTTGGAACCAAAGCCACCACACTCTTCTGGGTTTGCTCTCTCATCCTTGGCCCTTTCTCTGTCGCTTTGCCAGCATCTCCTCTTCTACCTGACCTTTAAATGATGGAATTCTCCAGGACAACCTTTTCTCACTCTGTTTGCTTAGACCGTCTCATTCACTTTCATGGCTTCCTCTCTACCGAGAGCTCACATTCGCCCAAGCTTTTCTCTAATCTTAACCATCCAAGCACCTGCTTCGTGGGGGTACCTGGGACTCAGTTTGGTTAGAACTAACTCCTGGCCTTTTTTACTGTGCCGAAGAGATTTGCACATTCCCCTCCAGATCCATTCTCCACCCAAGAGGCTAAATGGATTACTCTATTCACCAGCTCTCTTGCCTCTGGCTTTCACCTGGGTTTGGCCATTGGGAATCCTTGGTGGGAGAAATTAGAGATTGGAGCAAGGTTTATTCCCCCCAGCTCTCTTTCTCTCTCTGTGGTTGCCACAGGCTATCTGAGTCCCCAGACTGAAGGCCATTGTTCCCCTTTATGGGGCTTTCTCCACAAGACGTCCTCCTGAAGTTGAGGGTGGCAGTGCTCTGTTGTCTTAACTCCTGGTTATTGTCTCTACCTGGTGATTTCTCTATACCCCATCTACACCATTGTAAATAGTTTCCTCTTTAAATTATCCTAGTTTGCATATACTGCCTGTTTCTTGCAGGCACCTTAGGTAATTGAGAAAATTGCATCAGGAAATAGAGCCTCAAAATTCTGGGATTGAGTCAATGATGTTTGCAGAGCTAAAAGATAACGTTGCAGGGAATTAGAGAGGTTTGAAGGGTGGAAATGGACACTACTTAATCTGCGAGCACAATATCACACTAACTCAAATAATCAGTTGTTATAGCACAAGATAAGAAGTAAACAGAGGCTAAGACATTGGGAGGTCAAGTGTCTGTGACACTTGCTCTGTCAAAGGTAGTGATTTTAAAGACTCAGGAGGTACCCAGCTGCTTATTCAAACTGCAGAGAGTATATAAGGGCAAAAATGTATTAAGAGCTATGAATACATATTGAAGAACACCCCTATAGAGTCCAGTGTCCATGGCAACTTTGAGGGTCTCTCAACAATTTACAGTTTTTTGCAGTTAAAAACAAAGCCACAGGCCTCCTTTCAAGAGTTGCAGAATTGCAGGACCAATTAAAGAGTTAACCTTTCTAGATCTCCAATGTTAATGAAAGACCCTGGTGGGATGTTGAGGCTGGGAACCAAATTCTCCTAAATAATTTTTTTTTTTTTTTGGAAAAACAAAAGCAAAATAAAAAACATTTTCAGCGACTCTTTTTGGAGCAGTTGCCTCAAAAACTGGTGCCTGTTCTCAGACTTACTCTCTCTCTTTGCTTTGCCTCCAGACCCATAGCAAGAATTAGATCCCAACATAGGCCAGAAGTGGAAATGAATATATGAGACCTGCTCCGGGATAAAATAGCCCATCCACTGAATGACCTTGCAAGAATGTGATCAATGGTAGCCACAGAAGAATATGCAGGGGGAGAATCTAAGGGTGTTAGACCAAGGAGGAGGACATGTTAGACTCCATCAGGCTGATTTATAAACACGCGACATCATCTAGGATTCTGGATTGGCTCAGGCACCAGGGAGTTATGTTTGTAGTCTGCCAGATTGACTAAACAAAGCTGGGAGACAATGATGGCCTGTGGTTATTTAGGTTGAAGTTTTGTTAACTTTTCTGGCATATGGTAGAACAGTGGTTCTCAAAGGTGGCTTTTTGGGTTATCAGCTCTGCCTGGGAATTTGTTAGAAATGTAAATTCTTGTCAAACCTCACCCCTTGACTAAGCCCAAACTCTAGGGATGAGACCTAGGACCCTGTGCTTTCCAAATAAACCTGATGCACATTAAAGTTTGGGAGCCTGCAGCTCAGAAGCACATATTTCCATCCTTAAAAATCATCTGGGAATCTTGTTCATATGCAGATCTGATTTGGCAGTTCTTGAGCCTGAGATTCTAATGTGCTCTCAGGTTACACCACGATACTGCCAGTCTGTGACTACGCTTTGAGTAATAACACGAATATAGGAGAGGAATGTGTCTGGGAGCTCTGGGAAGTGGGAATGTGCAAAATGGATCTATTGCAGTCCATTCAGCCACCACCTACCCACCCACCCTGGAGAACCTGAAGAGCATTTCAACAAGTAAGAGGAGCACCAGGATCCTGAAAGAGCTGAGGTGACTCTCTTTGAAGGCCGGAGATGACAGTGGTGATGGCGCAGTGGAATGGGTTTCCCTGGTCTTACTGGGACCACCAGCAATGAGGAAAATATAATTTCCTCAGTAAGCCATGGGGATAGAAAAAGAATCAGAGTGTTTGACATGCAGGGATCTGTAGCAATGGCTAACTAATCTCCAGATTCCTTGAAATGAATGGGCAGCTTACTAAATTACTTTATATATTGCTTTATATATACAGGTGAAAAATTCATGCTCCGCTGGACAGAGATCAAACTTGCATCTTCACAGTGGGGACACAGGGCCTTTTCTCCAGCTCCTAGATCTAAGCCAGTTCACCAAGCCAGGGCTCTGTGAAGAAAGGATTCTGTAACTTTCCCAAAGCCTGGAGGGACCAGTGACCATTTATCAAGGTGACTGGGTGCTGGGGAAAAGGAAATAACCATCTCTTTAATGGGGAGGGTGTTAGATACTGAGCTTTATAGGACACCCTACAGACTAGAAATGGCATTTGGGTTCACTTCCAGGATAGGGACTAGAGAGCAGAAGATAGAGTCTTGACTTGAATTCTTCTAATAAGGGGTTCAGTGAGACTCCAGACTGGTGTGATCTCCTGTCCCAGAAGGTACAAATGCACCATGTGAGGAGACATACTTAGTAAGGGCAGAATCCCCATGTTGGTTCCCTGAGGACTATTCCTGTAGGAAGGACCAAGGAGAACCCCCTCACTTTTTCCTCAACCCAAATGGAAAACCAAAATGACATTTTATTCTTATCACCATTGGTCAGCCCCCAAAGCATACTTCTCCAGCTTCCCTCTTACTTCCAGGCCTCTGCATTTCTCCTCGTAACTCTTCCTAGAATGTTCTTCTCCTTGCCATCCCACTCCAGGCCCATTAGCCTTCTACACCCTTTGCTCCTCTTTGAGATTTTTTTTGCTTGGTTGTTTTCAAAGAAATTTGCCTGTACTTGGTCCAGCTTGCTTGAGACCCAGACTCTAGACCAATGGGTCAGCTTCCATTATTGGCATATTGAACCTCTCCTTTAAAAACAAACCAAGTGGGCTGGGGTTGTGGCTCAGTGGTAGAACACTTGCCTAATATGTGTGAGATACTGAGCTCAAACTTCATTACTACATTAAAAAAATACAGTTATTGTGTCCATCTACAACTAAAAATATTTTTAAAAACAAACACACTTAGATCACAAAAGTAAAACATGTTAGTTGTAGACCACTGCAACAATATAGAAGAATATAGGCCAAAACCAAAGCCTCCCTTCTCTTCTTCTCCGAGGTAACCAGCACTTTCTATTTACCCAGACATGCAAGCTGGTATGTGTCTTTGCTCATTGCAAATAGAATCATTCTGTCCCTATGATTTTGTGACATGCTTTTCTCACTTAACAGTGTATTAAAGAGCTCATGTTACATCATATGGATCTACCTTATATCTTTATTTGGTTTTGAAGTCTGATCTTATTTATTTGTTACTCTTAAAAATTCTCACTTTTGATTGGACATGGAAGTAGAAGCTCTCAGGGAGGACAGCCTGTGTCTCTTGGCAATCTGTCCTTGGCATTTTTATTGGGCTTCCTTCATTCTCTTGACCAAAAGTTGAGCATATTCTGCAACCTCTTCCTTATTATTATTATTTTATTTTTAGTACGCTGTTCTTCAGAGTAATGTGCCAGCATCTGTGTAGCAGGACACCTGGAGCAACAAGACACTGATCATTCTATGCTTTGGTCCTAGGTTTCTTACTGTCCTTATTTTAGGGTTTTCTGGCAACATATTGGTGAGCATCATCTTCTTTAGACAGATTGAATTTTGTGGATTCTTCTAACTCTTTTGATCCCTAGACAACTAGGCACAGTAGTATTTATAGGTCCAGGAATACCTTTCTCTCCATTTGTTACAATAACAAAATTGAGAATGCTCAGATTGGTATCCACCATGCAACCGTGCACAGATTTGTACCTTTTCTCTCTATTTCTCCTTGGTCTATCACAGGAATGCCCCTTACTCAGTATCAGGTGAACTTATCCATGGGTCAAGATGCCCCGCTACATGGGAAAACCTTGTTTGTCATTCCCACCACTGAATTGGACCACATAAGCCAACCATAACATCAGCAGAAACGTCTGTGGCCATATGCTTCTCTTAAAAAGTTCAAAGTTTGCATTTACTTGAATGAGTTTCTGGCAGTCAGTGGCCTGGAAGGAGACATTTAGCTTCATCTTGAAGCAGGTAATCATCCACAAGTTGCCATAAAATAGAGCCTTTTATAAATTAAACTTTTTATTGTGAGGTAGTAGATTCACATGTCATTTGTAAGGAATGATACAGTAAGATCACATGTAGTTTTTCATCCGAGTTCCCTCAGTGGTAGCATCTTGCAAAAACTATAGTACCCTATCACTGGGTATGAACATTGGTATAATCCGCTAATATTTTCCAGACTCCCCCAGTTTTACTTGAGCTCATTTGGGTGTATGCTTAGTTCTATGCAATTTTTATCACACATGTAGGTTTGTATATGGAGCAGCCAAAACATAGAGCAATTCCATACCATGAGGATCCCTTGTGTGCCTATACCATACCGGGGCTAGGGGTGAAGTTTGGTGGCAGATCACTCAGTTGGCATGCCTGAGCCTTGAGTCTTAAGTTCACAGTATCATAAGATCAAAAAAAAAAAAAATCCTACATACATTATAGCTTCAACTGTTTTCCTCTTCCCTTACCCCTGACAACCATTCATTTGTATACTTTGGGGTATTCAAGAACTGTTATATAAATGGAATCCTACAGTTTGTAGCCTTTTAGAACTGTTTTTTTTTTTTAATCTTTTTCACTTAGCATAACTTTTTGGGCTTTCAGCCTAGTTGTGTGCATCACCTTTTTTTTTATTGCTAAATGGTATTCTATGATACGAAGTTACCACAGTTGGTTTTAAACCACTCAACATTTAAGAATGTCAGAATTGTTTTCAATTATAAGAAAAGTGCTATGAACATTCATGTACAGTTTTCTTGTGAACATACGTTTTTGTTTTTTCTGGGATAAATGCCTGAGAGTAAAATTGCTGGGTGGTATGATAATTGCTTATTTATGGGGAAGTGAGGGTCTTAGTCTGTTTTTTTTTTTTTTGCCTAATAACAAAATATCCCATACTTGATAGGATATAAGGAAAGGAGGTTTATTTTGGCTCACAGTTCTGGTCCAAGGTTAAGGTGCCACATATGGTCATGACCTTGCCAGAGACCTGACACAGGGCATCAAATGGTGAGAGACAGAGAGCATGCATGCCCGTCTTTCTTCCTTTTAAAGTCACCAATTCCAATCAGGAGGGTCCCACCCTGGTGACCTTGTCTAGCCATACAGTCAGATTACGGTTTTTACCCTGACAAATGAGATTCAATTTCAACATGAGTTTTCAGAGGGATCAAACCTGGCAACGGACATGCTCATATTCTGCAGATGTAGGTATAATGTAGTACAATGTTTTAGGAGTGTAAGTTGGCAGTACTTATAAATTTTTTAAATGCATAAAACTTTTGCCTCAGTCTTGCCTCTAGAAACCTATCTTACAAAAATATAGTTGTATAGGTATTAAAAAGTATAAGTACCAGGATGTTCATGAAAGCATTATTTGCACTAGAAAAAAAAAAGCAACAACCAAATGTTCATATGGCACTTTGTTATAGCTTTTTAAAAAATTTATCTTTATTTTTGCTACTCGGTTGGTGGTTGGTTGAAAACTGTGATATTGTTTGGATTTGAAACTCCTCCTGTAGGAATTAGAATCATACATTTTCCCTACAAAATTTTTATCTTTATATTTCTTCTGGTCTAGCCATGTTCTTTGCACAAAATACACAGTTGAGTGGTTGGTCTTTTATGAATTTGGGAGCAATTTTATAAAGTCATAGATGTTAATTTTGTATCTTTTGGTCTGCTGCTTGGCCTTTGAGTCTAGAACTTTTAGACTTCAGTATAATCAAACCTGTCACTATTTTTTTTTTTCTTGAAGGCTTCTTGTATTGTTTGGGAGAAGTTTTCCTTCTTTCCATCTTGGTTTTATTCCTATTTCGAGTTATGCCATCCATATTAGTTTGTATGCTGCCTCAAATTCTTTTTGAAAGAAGTAAGGGATACATTGATCCTACCAATAAGTAAAAATGCTATGTGAGACATGCGAAGTGATTTTTATTTATTCCTAACTGTCACGTTTCTTGACAAATATAATTCTTGCTGTGCTGCATCAATTTTCAAGTGATGCCGCAAGGAGTAATTATATCATAACTTTAAAGGATTATGAACACCGAAGGGAAAGGTGCTGTTTAAACACGCTGCTAATAATGTGTTTGCACATTTTCAACCTGCTCAGGTTACATTCACGTGGACCCGCAGCATGACTGGTACCGTTCTCTGAGAAGGACAGAGAATGAGAGGAGGTCAGGGTATTATTCCTGAGGTTTGGTTTTAGTCAAGGACGTCACTGAGCTTGCTCCGGACAGGATGAAGAGCTCACCATCCAGCTATTTGTAATTGACCCCAGCTGTGTTGCTTGGTGGTGGGTGCTAACTGAAGCAAAGTACTTGGTCAGAGAATTAGCAAAAATATTATTTAGGATGGGCTGGGGATGTGGCTCAAGCGGTAGCGCGCTCGCCTGGCATGCGTGCGGCCCGGGTTCGATCCTCAGCACCACATACCAACAAAGATGTTGTGTCCGCCGAGAACTAAAAAATAAATATTAAAAATTCTCTCTCTCTCTCTCTCTCTCCTCTCTCTCTCTCTCTCTCTCTCTCTCTCTCTCCACTCTCTTTTTTAAAAAAATATTATTTAGGAAAATTCAAAAGTGGATTTAGCACCACCAACCAAAAATGAAGTCATTTGGAAGAACCAGAAATGAAACAAAGAGATGAAAATGGAGATTTAGTACACATGTTGTGTATTGACAGTTTCTTGGAAGGAGCAGTCATAATTTTTGATCCTTAAAAGCTACCACATATTAAAGCAATTTAACTAATTTAGACATGTTTGCCACTTACCACAAAGAAATAAATTATAGTGGGCCCTAGACGGATGACTAGAAAGCCAATTCACCTAAGATGGAAGGCTGTTGAAGGCACTCCCATTATGTAATCAGTACGGTATGTCGGGCCCAGTGGTTTGGCTAACCTAGGGAAACTCTGGTTTCAAATGAATGCACATTTAGTGAAATTTGGTATAATTTTCCCTCCAGAACTACCCTGCTCAATTATGGCAAAGTAGATTCCGCTAATCACAGGCTACATAACTTGGAGGCCGAGAATGGTTTTTTGGACCGAGATAATTTTTATTACATGTGTGTCTGGTCTTCGTTGGAGCATTAGGGAAGATGTGTCAGAAAAGTTAACGTCATTTCTTTTTTTACTTCCTTCATTTAAGACTATATGTAAGAATTTCTGTGATCAAGGAATTGACCTAACTTCAATGTTAATTTTATCAACCTTCTTTATTTTAACAGAGGAGGAAATAGAGGAATAAAGGTTGTGGCTTGCTCCAGGTCAGGTTGTTGTCAAAGACAACCCCCAGACCAGTTTTTTTTTCATTGTACAAAATGCATGCTCCAAAAATCCAGGCTGACCCATTTCAGGTAACTCATACATTTCCCCAAACTTTTCTAATTTCCCAAATTTTCATAATTTTTTCCTAGATATAAAGTTACATCAAGTAATTACTTGTTCCTACTCTTTCGGTATCACCAGCTTATGCCCTCAGTTTTGCTGGTGGCTTTATAATTTGGAGCAATGCGAAATGGACTGGAGTCTCAAGGAACTGTTAGTTGAAGGCAGGTCTGTCACCCAAGACTGGGAAGAGTGACTGAATTAAGCGTTTAAACATCCCCAGGCCTCAGATGTGTCCTTAGCCCTTTGAGAAGCTTAGAGGTCATAGGCATTGTGTTTACAGAGTCTAGGGGACAAAGGGCCTGAACAAGAAAGCAATATTTATGTTGTGATCTTTTTACCACTTTTACCCAGGTGCAGAAGTCTGGCTGGGCACAATTCAGGAGCCACTTGTCAAAAGAAACGAACTTTATTTTTAGAACCACACACGCCAAACAAAACAGCTCCTCAGGAAAAACCTTCAAAGCCCAACTGCCACCACCGGCTTCCCACAAGCCTCTCAACCCCCCCCCCCCACTCCTCCTGCTCTTGAGGCTGATTGGCTGGGTCGTGGGCAGAGCCAAAAAAAAGTCCCCCAATGAGCAGCTCTGTGGTCTGAAAGGGCGGGGAAACAGCCCAATGAGCATCACCGCAGAGGAGCCAATCAGTTGGCAGCTAGAAGTTGCTGGGGCCGCTGTGAGCCAATCATCAGCTGGCAGCTGGAAGTTTGCTGGCAGCTGGAAGTTTGCTGGGGCCCCTTCGGCTGTGGCTCTCAACACCCAGGACCCCCTCTAATAGGTTTTCCCACACGTGAAGAAGATCCTGGTGTAACTCCAGGGATCATTTTCTCCTTCTCCTTTCTCTTCTTCTGCTTCTTCCCTTTCCCCTCCCCATCCCCCTTCTTTTTGGTGATGGTGGGGAACAAATCCAGTCATCATGTATACTAAGCAATTGCTCTACCACTGAACAATCTTGTCCAGTTCAAATCCATTTGAGAACAGGTTCACAAATTAGCTGAGCTTTATTGTCATGTCAAATTCCCTTTGCTGCCAGGTGCAGTGGTGCACAACTGTAATCCCAGTGGCTTAGGAGGCTGAGGCAGGAGGATCTTGAGTTCAAAGCCAGCCTCAGCAAAAGTGAGGCACTAAGCAACTCAGTGAGACCCTGTCTCAAAATAAAATACAGAAAAAGGCTGGGTTAAGTGCTCCTGGGTTCAATCCCCAGTATCAAAAAAAAAAAAAAAAAAAAAAAAAAAAGAAAAGAAATTCCCTTTGCTTGCTCACCCTATAGGCTCTGACTGGTTTTCTTTCATCTCCTCTTTTGCTAATAACATGTTTATATGAACTTAATACTGTTGAAACAGGGCCATAATGAACATGTGGCAATTCTTTGGCTACTCAACATCCATTTCCCTTTCTGATGGCATTTTAGTTCTTTTAGGGAATTATCTCCTTCCAAAACTACAGCTTTACTGGGGTGTCAATTTAGATGCCTGCTCTCTCTTAGAAGCTCTTGAGGTGAGAGTCAACCTCTTCCAACTTTTGAGGGTGGTCATGAGCTGACAATTTTTAATAAAATTAAATTTCTATATGAACTATAACCTAATAATCCCACTGTAGGGGGATTAAGAAAAACTAGTTACATGTTCACAAAAACTCATAAAAGAATGTTCAGCTGGGCATAGTGGCACACGCTGTAGTCCCAGTGGCTCGGGAGGCTGAGGCAGGAAGATTGCAAGTTCAAAGCCAGCCTCAGCAATTTAGCAAGGTCCTAAGCAATTTAGTGAAACCCTATCTCAAAATACATTTTTTAAAAAGGCAGGGAGCTGGGATATGGTTCAATGGTTAAGCACCTCTGGGTTCAATCCCCAGGACCAACAACAACAATAAAGAATGTTCAGAGCAAGACTGGTGTGGTAGCACATACCTGTATCCCAGCTATTTGGGAGGTCGAGGCAGGAGGATTGCAAGTTCAAGGCCAACCTGGGAAATTTAGTTAGACTCTGTCTCAAAATAAAAAATTTTAAAAGGGCTTGGAATGTTAGTGGTACAGCACTTGCCTGGTATATGCAAGACACTGGATTCAATCCCTAGGATATTATCCCTCAAAAGAATGTTCATGAGGCCTGGGGTTGTGGCTCAGTGGTAGAGTGCTTGCCTAGCACTGGGTTCCATCCTCAGCACCACATAAAAAATATATGAATAAAATAAAAATTTAAGAAAGTTCATAGCAGCTTTATTCAAAATATTCAGAAATTGGAAACAGCCTAATGTTTATCAACAGAAAAATAATATAGAAATTATAGTGTATTCATGCAATAGAATACTATGCAATGATAAAAAAGGACAAGTCATTGATATATGTAACAACATGTATGAATCTCATAAGAAGCATTATAAATCAAGGAAACTAGGACATCACATGACTCCATTCATACTTGAGAATAAACAAAGTTAATATATGGTAATAGAAGTCAGAAAAGCAGTTGTCTTCAGAGGAATTTAGTCTAGGAAGAAGTATAGAGAGATTTTTGGGGAGCTAGAAATACATCTAATCTAGGTGGTTACCAGAGTTGCAGGAGTGTATACATATGCATTAAGCTGTGCACTTAAAACTTTCATACTTTATTTCATCTATTATATAGTTCAATAGAAAATACAGAAGATAAACTAGGGGATTAGGATGCAGCTCCAAGGGCAGAGGCAGAGCGTGAGACCAACATACATATACCATGCCCTAGGATTGCCCCCAGCACTGAAAAAAAAAAAGAAGAAGAGAGAAAGTAATTATATGGAAATTATCCTTTCCATAATTTAAATGTATTTTCTTGATTCTGCACTCAAAGTTTGATTTATATTCCAAGCCCATGAGAAGAGTTTGAAAGTCTTTTGTACTTTTCCCCTCCATTCAGGGCATTAGGAAGCCAATGTGTTTTCCCTTCCAGGAGAACTTTTTTGTGTTCAAAGGAAGATCATTAGGAGTAAGTAATGATTAACACAAGCAAATGACTGGCTTAATAACTGAGCTTTCAGGCTTCAGCAGAGGAGGTATTTCGGGTCAAAAGAGGGTTAAGAGAAACTTCCAGACTATAATACACTGTTTGGGAAGTGAGTGGTAAAGTCTCAGTAGATATTTCTGCTAACCCACTGGAACAGCCAGTTGTCTTTGGTATTCTGTTCCTATGATAGAAAAACCAGTGTACTTATTTTTGTCTTCTGGGGCCACTTCTTTCCCCCAAAAATGGTGGTGTGGGATGGGGGGCAGTTTCCTGGGGCAAAACAGGAAGCTTTCCTTCCCTGTTGTTAACCAAAGCAGAATGCAGGAAACAGAAAGTCAAGAGCATGATGCTGAAGTGGGGGTGAAGGTGGGAAAGCACCTGAGAAAGGGGGTATGGGAGTGCTGGGGATGGAGCTCAGAGGCAGAGCACTTGCTTAACATGTGTCAGGCCCTGGGTTCTTTCTCCAGCAAGCAGCAGAACAAGGGTGGAGGGTGTATGGAGCATGGGGTAGGAAGGACTCACAGCTGGAAAACCAGACAGAAGACAAAACAGGGGCAAAGAGATGGTAGGGGAAGCCCACAGAAAGTTAAAAAAACAAAAACAAAAACAAACAAGAGATGGCCCAGTGGAGGAGACCTAGAAACAGGCACCCCTGCACGCTTGACGCCTGCAGGCTGTGAGTCTCCTTGACATTAGTCTTTGTTTTGTGTTGCTATAACAGAATACCTAAGACTAAAATCTTACAAACATTAGAAGTTTCTTTGGCTAATTGTCTTGGACATAGGGAAGACCAAGAGCGTGGGGCTGGCATCTTTCAAGGATCTTACTGATATGTCATCCCATGGCAGAAGGCAGAAGGTCAAGAGAGTCAAGAGCAAGAATGCTTTTTTAACAAGCCCACTCTCAAAATAACTAACACACTTCCTCCCTTGATAAAAGCATTAACCCATCCATGAGGGCTCTGCCGATCCTCTCTTATTGGGTCCCATTTCCCATCACAGTTGCATTGGGGATGAAGTTTCCAGAATATGAACACATTCAAATCATAGCACCCTACAAGAGACAGCTGGGCAGGAGAAGTGGATTCTTGGCTCCTTTTAGTCTCCAAGCCCTTCCCTCCCTCCTCTGTGTCTACAACAGCATAGTACTTTATTTATACAGTATAGCATAGTAGTTTTCGTAAAGCCTCATATGATCATATTATTTCCCAGCTTAAAATTGTTTTATAGCTCAACATTATCTCTTTAAAAGTCCTTAATGTGACCTATAAGAGCCTTTCATGACTGGTCCCTGCTTACTCCTCCTGCCTCATCTATTTTGCAAATAATGACTGTGTTTGGTAAATTTTAGTTTTAATCTTTTTTCACTTTAAGAACTCTCCGAGAGTATTGGTTGTATTTATACAACCCAACTGCAGGAGGATGCTGGGAATGAGTGCCTGTCAGCCTAACAGATGGCCCAGCAGGAGCTGACTCCTTCAACCAGGACTGCCTAGACCACCACCTGCTGAGTGGGGACAGGGAGTCGAGATAACCTAAAGGAGTTTTGAATCAAGAAATTACACTACCATCCTATGACATTTGTCAGGGGCTGTGGTTCTGACAGAAAAGTCCTCTCTTTCATTTTTCCAAATCTTGGCCACCTTTCAAGAGTCATTTCAAATATTACCTCTGTGATAGCTCTCTTGGGCTCAGGAATAATGTTTCCTATTTTGGCAGCATCTTTGTTCATGGGCATAAGGAATTTGGAACCCAGAGGCAGACAGGCCTTGGATGGTCACATGAGGAAGTGCTAGTAGTCCATAGGCCCACACAAACTTAAGCTAGTTGTCCAGAAGCTAGTTTCAGAGGTTCATACAAACTTAGGCTCAGTTCTTGCTCTAATCGATTGTCCAGCCTCTTGCTGGGGTTTGGGAGCACATAGTTCGTGCAGGGGACAATAGCTGAAATTAAGTGAGAAGTCCTATCAGAATGTCTCTGGATGACCAGTTCCTTTAAAGCAAGAACCATCAAAGGATATAAAACAATGATTGAGGTCCCTAAGGAAAGCCATGGGCAAGAGTAAGGCAGGGTGTCTGGGGCCTTAGCCTAGAATAGGAAAGTGAATCAGATCCCAGTCATGCAAACCAAGTTGACCCACCAGAGAGGTGAAAATTCTGTGGGTCTCCAGGTGTGAAAGGCCTGGTGGATGCTGCATCAGTGAACTATCAAAAAACTATTGATTCAGCGTGACCAGCTGCTAGATTAATGTTGTTAATATCCCAGCCAATGCTCAAGAAGTAAGTGTGGTTGAACTTGAGGGAGAAGGGGACTAGCTGAGAGCTGCACCTGCTCCCAGCTGGGGGAGGCAGGGTTTCTACTTCCTTTTGGAGGCCCGCCATGGCCTTCCCATGATATTTGCCATCACCTCTCTTTTGTTTGTATTCCTTACTATAAATAACCTCTGCAGCAGGTAGCACAGGGCCAGGCACACACATCAGTTGACAATGCAGTTGGATTCAATGTCACGAAGCTCCTAGACACTGTGGGCCTTGGTGTGTACTATGCTCCCTAAGCCATCTCTTTCTTTTCTTTCTTATACCTCTGATCGACACTCCTCTTCCTCCATGTGTATTAAAAGGTATAAATAACCACTCTGTATTCTTACTGGGAAGTAGCCTGGGGCCCACTAAGAAATGGAGTACAGTTCCTTGTACCCCATATGTGTCTTTCTCTGCCTTCACCCCTCAGTTAAAAAAAAATCATCTATTCCTTCCTCCTTTCTGCCTCAACATCAGTGGAAAAACGTGATCTGGTTGTCATGGAGACCAGCCACTGACTTCAGAGAGCCTGTTTATTAAAGATGAAAGTAATGCATGCCTGGCTGATCTGAGCAGCTGTCAGAGAGAGATTCAGCTGTTAGTAGAGGAAGTCACTAATTTCAAGGCGTGATCACTCATTTAAGAAAGAGAGCGAGAGAAACCCTTTTCATTTTCTGAGCAGAGCTGGGCAGTGGGGTTAAAGTTTGACCTGGGCAAGCATTTCTTGTTCAGGTTTTGTTTTGTTGATTTGGTGACCTGCATGGTAACTACACTTCTTTTTCCTTTTACTTTGTATTGTAAATACATAGCTTTTCAGTGGTGTGACAGATCAATTGGGCTTTGTGGGTTGGCCCAGGAAACCCAAAGCCTCTGGTGACGTTGTTTCCTTTGGAAAATGTACTCTGGATTCCAAGCCACCTACCTACAAATGAGATTGTCTGTTTATTTGTTCAACAGTTTCCACCAGGTGTGCGAGAGGAAAAGTGGTGGAGTCAAGCAACACAGAGAGAAATGAATGAGTTTTATGTGCACTTGGACAAGTGGGAGAGAAACAGTCCCCTCTGAAGGGAGATGATCAGTTAGGGGGCAGACCCACGTGAGTTGTGTGATCTTAAGGGGTCCATTTGATTTTTTTTTTTTTTGCTCTTTTCATCTGAGAGAAAATTGAATTCTGAGATTTGTTATTTTGATTCAACAAGATTTTCTAAAATCAATTAAGCAAATTGGGACCATTTGTCCCAATAGTGCCCCCAAAGCAGGGTTTGAACACAAACCAAGTAGCATGGGAAGCTGGCAGCTGACCCTCAGGCACAGAAACGAGGTTCCAGTCCTAGTCCAGCCAAGCCTCTCCTCCTTTCTCACCTAGTGTTCCTTATCTGAAAATTAAGTAAAGAGTGAGCTGATCTTTCCCAATTCAAAATTTTCTTTTGTTTTTAGTAGAGATTGTCCGTGCTGGTTTCCATAAACAGAAAGCGCTCCTAATCTTGAAGACCCGATGGAGAATTAACCCTGGGTCTAGGTCAGTGTTCCTTAAGCGAGCACAACCTGTGCCTCTGTCACAGATGTCTGAAGCCAGGGTACTTCTTGTTTCCAGGTAGTTTCTCGGCGCCAGTGTCCAGACGTTGATGTGACGGTCTGGGCAGGAGCTCCTGTTCTGCTTTATCCCAAGCTGCCTGGTGCTTGGGAATGAGGATGGAGAATACAGCTAGGGAACAGGAAATGGGATTGTCTGTGCTTTCAGGACGGGCTGCATGCACAGCCCAGAGCAGCCTGAGGCTCCAGAAAGGAAACTGGAGGGCAGCAGTCCTCAGAACTGCCACTGGCCATCCCCCGAAGCATTTCACCCTCTCCTTGCCTAGGTCAGGTAGAACTGCTGTCTTAACTCAACGTCGTGCCTTCACCTTTTCCTGAATTTGTCCCGAAAACATTTCTACCATAACATGTGCACAGGTCTTGGGTTTGCATATTGCACTGAAAACAAAACACAACTTAAATCTCATTCATAGCTAAGGCAGGCTATAATGCGCACGCACACACACACACAATTTTATGGTAATTGTGCAAAGTGATAGGGGAAAGGGAATAATATTCATTCATTTAACAATTACTCACTATAGGCACTTACTATGGTTCTGGCACTTGTTCTAAGTATAAAGCTACCTTCAGGGAGCATACATTAATTTTTCTTAAAACCACACTTATGGAAGTATATTTTATACACAATAAAATTTGTCCATTTTTTGGGGGGGGTACTGGGGATTGAACTTGGGGGCACTCAACCTCTGACCCATATCCCAACCCTATTTTGTATTTTATTTAGAGACAGGGTCTCACTGAGTTGCTCAGTGCCTCACTGTTGCTGAAGCTGGCTTTGAACTCCTGATCCTCCTGCCTCGGCCTCCCAAACCGCTGGGATTACAGGTGTAAACCACTGGGATTACAGGTGTGCACTGCTGCACCTGGCCAAAATTTGCCCATTTTAAGTGAACAGTTTGGTGTGTTTTGACAAAAGCACTGGTAGGCCACCACCACAATCAAGAAATAGAACATTTCCATCACCCTGAGAAGTTTTCTTGGGCCACTTTGCATTAACTTCCTACCCCTTCCCCAGTCACTGGTAACAATTGATGTGATTTGTGTCACTATATTTTGGCTTTTCTAAAATGTCACACAGATGCATACATTTTATTAGCGAATACAACCAAATAAAGAAATAGGAATTTGCATTCTCAAGTGAGGCAAGAGCTTTGAATGGGACTCAGGCTGTGCTACTGGAGCATATGTGTTATGTCAAGACGGGGTTTCAAAGCTGGGATCTGAAAGCCTAGCAGCCGTCCGGTGAGGAGAGAGAGAGTACAAAGGCCACAGGAGAGACTGCAGGGCCAGTTCATCTGGGACTCAGAGTTCTCATTGCTCAAGGATGAAGTAGGAGGGGATAGGAGTGGCAAGTCAAGAATCTGAAGAGAGAGACCAGTCCAGACAAAGAAGTTCTTTATAAGCCTTGTTTGATCTTTATTGCCTGTCGGGAGCCATTGAAGGACCTTAAGCAGGAAAGTGACAAGATCTGATCTGCATTTTGGAAAGATCCCCATCTCCATATGTAGGAAATAGATGGAGGACAATGAGAGGGTGGGGCCCCCATGAAGAGTCTGTGCACGATCCAGTGAACGATGCTGGGAACTCCACCAGGGTAATGGAGCAGGTTGGAGGGGTGGGCAGAGGAGACAGTGGGTTCCGAGAACCCCTCTAATGACATGATGTCTGGGTAGGCATTGGGTGCAGGTTCTAGAGCTCAGGAATGAGATTCCCACTGAGCTTTTCTTAACTGTAAACTAGCTTTCAGTTCTTTCATGAAATTGACCTAGAAAAACCTCAAAGGATTTGTCCTGATAAGTGGAATGTTTTTCCTATGAATAGGGTTTTCTTCTTCTACAGTTGGTCTAGAGATACATGTCTCCATATTACAGAGCTTTGGAAAATCAGGGAAAATTTACCAACTTCAGGAATGTTGCCTTCCCTTCTTCCATCTATTGGGTATCTTCTCATGAGGGAAGGGAAATGAACACACCAGATCTGAGCTTTCTTTTCACACATTGCCCTGGGGCCTGGATGCTAAATATTTGATGACACTGATAGATGGTGTTTGGTTGCACTTACAAAATCACACCCATAGAAATGTTTCAGCATACAGTACAAATGGACTAAACGGTCAAAGGAAAATCTTTTCCTCTCTGACCTCTTTTGTCCTTTAAACAGAAGGATATTAAGGAAGCAGATTTAGTCTGGATTCCTTAGAGAAACAGAACCAATAGAATATATGCAGTTGATAGAAATATTTATTAGAGGTTGATTCACAAGGTGTGGAGGGCAAGAAGTCCCACAGTCTGCTATACACAAGCCAGAGAACAGGAAAGTCAGTGGTGCAAGTCCCAGTCTGAGTATGAAGGCCAGAAAATTCAAGAGGACTGATGTCTAAGGACAGGAAAAGATGGATGCCCCAACTCAAACAGAGCAAATTCACCCTTCTTCCATCTTTTTGTGCCATCTGGTCCCTCAGAGGGCTAGATAATGCCCACCCACTTTGGTGCTGACCATATTCTTTTCTCAGGGTACACATTCAAATGCTAATCCCTTTCGGAAACACCATCACAGACACACAATGTTTACCAGCTATCTGGGCATCCCTTACTTCTGTCAAATCAACCCATAAAGGTAACATCACAAAATCTCATCATTATTATTTTTGTTTTGTTTTGTTAAAGGAAGAATGGAGAAACCTAATCTTTGGTGTTCACTGGGGCAAAGAAGGGCTGAGCCACAGATGTGACACTATTTTGGTGTAGTGCACAACTATGTGAAAGGAAAACTATATTGTTTCTCTCCAAGGCCAAGGAAGCCACAATCTCGAAGAAACTCACAGAAACTCCTCCTAAAAGAAAACAAACATGGAATTCTGTAAGCAATTTCATTCTTTTCAGGATTCATAATCTAAAATTTAAAAGCCCATTCCTTCGTCATTCTTACATATGTTTGATTGGAGGAGTGTGTTAGTCACTTTTCTGTCACTATAACAAAACACACGAGATGATCAACTTATAAAGAGAAAGAAGTTTATTTTGGTTCATGATTTTAGAGGTTTCAGGTTATGATGGAGCAAATTCATTGCTTTTAATTTAGGCCTTTGGTGGGGATGCTGGATGGCAATGTCAGGGAGGGCATGGAGAAGCAAATTGCTCACCTCATGTCCCCCAGAAGCAAAAGAGAAAGAAGAAGAGGCTGGGATTCCACAATCCTCTTTGAGGGCACAACCCTAATGACCTAATGATCTCCCACTTATAAGTTTCCGTCTCCTAAAAGTCATGGCACCTCCCAATAGCTGCACCTTGGGGACTATGCCTTCAACACATGGTCCTTTGGGTTTATCAAAGGATCAGTGCGGTCCCAGTCCTCAGGCTAGGCTTTTCCTGGATCCGTATAAGTGACGGGATCACAAAGAGAAGTGAATCTTCTTTCCAATGGCACATACCATTTTTTCTCATCTTGGCAAGAATTCATCTAACAATGGTGATTTCATCTAACATGTGTCCAAAATCTCAAGAGGACATCCTCTAAATGATCTGTGCCGAAAACATGCCTCTCCCATGTCCCTCCATAACTAAGAGCATGAGAAAGGACACTCACCCAGCTGCATGAAAGGTGTGACTCGTGAACAGTCATCTTGCCTGGCTGAGAACTCTGGGATATTATACGTGTGATTCTTTTTTTCTGCTTTCCTTTATGATGACACTCATAGCTGGGCCTCCTGCTTATTAGCCATCTGAGGCTTTTTAAAAAATATTTTTGCTTTCATTATAACATAAGTTACCTTCTTCTTGCATCTACCACTGCATTTTCTGAAGAGGTTATGTCAAGGGAAATTCAATACCCACTCTTCTCATTGTTCATTCGTTGGCTTGCTCACTCATCAAAAGACCACAGCTATTTGATACTTCAGAAGATTATTTTCCCCCTTAGGTGATGTGTCAAGGGAAGGGGAGCTGGCCCCGGGTCAGGTGACTGGGTTCTGTTCCCAGTTTTACTGTTGACTCAATAAATGCCCTTAGGCCAGTCTCTGAGCCTCTTCATGCTTCTGTCTCTGGGGATGAAATCTGCCAACTGCATCATGCGGATTTCAACCTCATTGCCCTCTGTGATAAAAATAGGAGGAGACCAGGTGTCCACGTGGCCTCAAACTGATGGAAAAAGGATGACCATGGGACCTCAAAGATGTCCTTGAGGGCTGGGGCTGTGACTCAGTGGCAGAGTGCTTGTCTAGCATGTGTGAGGCACTGGGTTCCATCCTTAGCGCCACATATAAAAATAAGCAAATAAAATAAAAGCCTGCTGTCCATCTTAAAAAAAAAAAGATATCCTTGAGCTGCAAATTCCATAATAGAGTCAGGTTACAGCAGTGAACCTCAGACATTTGTCCAGTGGCCTGTAGGATAAATTCTAGCACTTGAATTTTTCCAGCCCAAACAAGGAATTGTATCAGCCTCCCACTCCTGCATATTCTGCCCCTTTGCACCCACTTCTCTCTATTCCCTTGCCATATATTCACCACTGGTTGTTAGGATTTGCTTGGCCATTTACCTCCTAGACTGGAAGCTTCTTAAACGAGGGGATTGTATCTGCCTTCAGGTAACACCATCCTTCAGTACCAAGTACGCACCTGGCAAGCAAAAATTATGTAAGCAATAATTGTCAAATGGACAAGTGGATTAATGTCACTCAGCCTTGATAGATAGAATATTCCACTTCTGCATCATTGTGGTTGTCATTCCTGGCCAAGATGTGGTGGGATCTGATGGATCCCATCGCCCCATAACCCTTCTTACTATTATGTTATAATGAAAGTAGGTCTCAGTCCAAAGGCTGTCACACATACATATTTAATAGTAAGAAGATCCAAAAGCATTTGTTCAGCTAGTTCTATAAGGTCAGAGAAGTTCCAGCTCTCTGACCCTCTATCTGTTCTGTCCATTCTTCACATGAAAGTTTCTCTTCAATGACAGAACAATATTCTAGAGACCAGATGTTAATTAGTACCAGGTAAGCAAAATTGTCTAGATTTCTGTCTGAGCCCAAGATAAGTTTAGAATCACACTTCTGACATCATTCTAAGAGACAATGACTAAAGGACTAAAGGATGCCTGGAATCTTACACCCAGCTTATGTTAGAGTGAAGAGTGTCCTTGGTGTTTTAGCCAATTAAGTTATCTTGAACACCATTAGATTCAACTGTAAAAATCCATTTTTAACATTCTTTGTTTTTAGGTACTGGAGATTGAACTCAGGGGTGCTTAACCACTGAGCCACATCCCTGGCCCTTTTTATATTTTATTTAGAGACAGGGTCTTACTAAGTTGCTGAGGTTGGCTTTGAAACCTTGATTCTCTTGCCTCAGCCTCCTGAGCCGCTAGGATTACAGGTGTGTGCCACCACACCTGGCCATTTTTAGCATTCTTTATGTAAATTAACATATCATCAATTTTACCAATGAGAAGCCATTTTTCTAACTAGCCAAGTTTCTGCTGTTGACCAACAAATAAAGATAGTTATAACAGTTGAGGAGATCACCTAAATAAATTTTTCATAGTGAACAAATGGAAGCAAACTTAAAGAGCAATTTAAAAGACCCGTGAGGGTTTACTCTTTGAAAATGAAGGAAAGAGTGGCTTGGTCCTGCAGGGCTTTCCTCTTTGCATGTTCTTACCAACCCTCAGGGGAGATTACCTAGATGGCTTCCCCAGGTATATCACTGTGGTCTGCATATGGGAATAATTTACCTTCTGGGTTTCCTTACAATCTCTTTATCTATGCAGGTAATTCAGACTCAAGGGGGATGATGTCAGATGGGCCTAGAACATTTTGGTTTTCCTCCCAAACCAAGTTTTCTTACCTTCCTCCCTTTGTTCCTGCTAAATACTTATGTCAAGGTGAGCTAAAGAGTCATCTGTGCTGAATTCTCCAAGTCCTCACTCATCCCTCTGTGTTCCTGCCTTCTCTAGCCTCTCAGCTTTAGATGGATGCCCTGTACTACTGACCCACCCTGTACTTGCCTGGAACATAGCCATGTTGTAGGTGGTGTTCTCAAGTTATTTGTACCACTATTGATCCACTGATCCTTGGTGTTATTGTGCTTAATAAATATCCCCAGAGTTGTATGAATGTTTTCCTACACACACACACACACACACACACACACACACACACTCACACACACACACCCAAGATACCCCCCCATACATATTCTGTAAGACTGAGCTTTTATCTTGGGTGTCTGCTTGCACCCCACTGGGATTGGTGATTGTCTCTGAACTTCAGACAACTTGGAGATCCTGCCTAGCTCTAATTGTTCTTCTTCATAGGACTGGAACCTACCCCAGGCATGGTACATCATTCACTGGCTCTTAGTGGACCCATCATCTGGAACAATGCCTTCCTGTCTGGTTGGCTGCCGTGAAACCCTTTGGTTACAACACAGCCTCACTGTATTAATTCCTATGGATATTGACCTCTTGGCTACCCCTGAAGAGCCAGCCCTGATGACAAGAGGTTCCCTTAACTCCAATGCTATCTGGTTATGGATACTTTTCTTTCTCTGCCATCTGTGCTTCCAAGTTTTCCTAGTGAATTTGGCTTATAGTGCTATAGTAGCGTAGGGTTAATTTAAAAAAAAATTTTTTAGTTGTAGATGGACACAATACCTTTATTTTATTTATTTTTATGTGATGCTAAGGATCGAACCCAGTGCCTCATGCATGTTAGGCAAGTGCTCTACCACTGAGCCACAACCCCAGCCCAGTAGGGTTCAATTTTTATATCTCTTCCATAGTATCCACATTACCTGTCATTCCCACTAGTCCTGCGAGGGGAAATCCCAGGAGCAGCTTTAAGTGGTGGTGCTTTGCTCTGTATGACCCTGCTCCTAGAGAAGATTGGTTCAGGGAAGACACCTAACCAAAAGGCAGCCAATCAGTAGGTTGTTCAGTAACTTATAACCAGGCATGCACATGATCATGTACACACACACACACACACACACACACACACAGCTGTGTTAATCCCCATTTCTTTCTTGGAAATTTCAACAGGGAAATGCCAAGAAAAAATACTTAGTAGAATGCTTAGAACCAAGCATGTAAGAGTTGGGGCCTTAATAGATCATAACAGGTCCCAACTGCAAAAGATTGTAACTCTAAGCAAGAGGTAATAGAGGAGAGAAGAGTTTCAGACTAAGGGAAAGAGAAGCTCACAGGAGACAGAGTTGGATCAATGATGGAAGCCAATGGCCCAATTCTGGTGGCTATCAGGCTAGTGGCAGAAGTTGTTCCATCTGTTCCCCCACCATTCTGAGAGCAGCAGTAGCTTCCCCTAAACACAGCCATCATGACAGAGAGAGGTCAGCTTGAACCAGGGATTGGTCAGCAAACTTTCACTATCAAGGGCTGGACAGTAAACATTTTAGGATTTGTGGTCCTTATGTCCTTGTTGAAACCATTTGTCTGTGCCGTAGTAGCACAGAAGCAGTCAGGGACAAGATGTAAATTAAGTATAGCTGTGTTCTAGTAAAACTTGATTCAGGGGTACAGAAATATGAATTCTTTATAGTTTTCATTTATTATTATTATTATTATTATTATTATTTTAATTTCTTTTTAGCTTGTAGGCTGTACCCAAGCAGAGGATGAAAGCATGGATATAGATTTGGGGTTGCTGTTTCCTGACCCACCTGAGTGCTGAGGAAACCAGGTATAGAATAAATAAGTGCCTTGGATCAGTGTGGGGGCTTCTAGGGTGGGAAAGACTTGGGTCTTCCTTCCCAGGGTAAACTCTGTGAGTCCTCTGGAACTTCATGTCTCCCATGGCAGCAGAGCAACAAGGGCATGGGCAGAAGGAGCTGGCTGTGGACAAGCACCTTCTAGGGTGAGGGCAACACACTCAAAGTGTCTAAGCCTCTGGTGGAAGCACATGTACAAGAGGCTGATGGACAGCCGTCAGATTTGGAGAAGAGTCATTTGGGAGGAGACACCTGCCTGGACACAACAATCAGAGACCATGGCAGGACAGAGTTCCCTTGGCAAGTACTGCAGGGGCACCAGCAGATACTCAAAGATTTTGAGATCAGACCCTCTTCAGAGAAGAAGACTTTCTCCAGGCTCCCGTAGAACTGTTAAGGGGCAGGAGTGAGGGGACTTGTTGTCTACTTATGCTGGCCTGACGAGGAAGATTATATGCAGAAAACACTGCGAGATCCTTTGGTTCCAGGACTAAAATGGAGTGGATATTCTTGGCAGAAGAATCTGCCTTTCCTTAGAGGACTTTTTTCTTTCTTTTTCTTCTTCTTCTTCTTCTTCTTCTTCTTCTTTTTTTTTTGTTTGAAATGAGGTTTCACTATGTTGCCCAGGCTGACCTTGAACTCCTGTGCTCAGTCAAGCAATCCTCCTGCCTCAGTCTCCTGAGTGACTGAGACTACAGGCGCATGTTGATGTTTATATCTGCAAATACGGAGGGATATTTAAAAGCCACACTCCTCTCTTCCCATAGAACAAAGGGTCTTCCCAGACCGGCCACAGTATGCCTCACCATCCCAGGGGCTGTACATTTTCTCTGAAATAGAATGTCACAAAGCAGTGCAGGATCCCAACCAGCCCTCCAGGTGCTGGACGGTGCCCCTGTGGCAGTGACATCACCCAGGAAACAGGAGGCCACAGTGAAAAGTTCCACAATCTCTGAGTGGTGCTGTAGTGTCAGGGATTATTCCAGAATCTTCTCAAAGTGTTCATTGACATTCAGAACAAAAGGTCTGGAGATGATACCATAGGCCACGATTGTCTACCATTGATTCATTTTCATGGGAAGCAAAGTTTTTGTTTTCTTTATGTCTCAATTTCTTTACCTGCCCGACTGTAGTTATGTTACATTTCTTTGTTTAATTCTCCAAGCCCCTGCTTAACAGATTGTTTTTCTAATGCTGAAATGCAGTCTGCAGAGACTAAAAGTTACACAGTGGACATATAATTTATCTAACCACCATAGTTTGATATCTCAAGGGTAAAATAAAATGCAACTATTTCCGTCAAATGGAACTTAGGAATTCATGATAACTTTTGCTTTAACTTTTAAACACCTCTGAATAAATTATCAGTGTCTGGCTTTTTCCCCTCTCCCTGGGTCATCTTTTCCCTGGAGGCCATCGCAGTCTCTGTGCAGAGAAAGGGTACAAGAGCACTCAGGCATTGGTGAGAGGGTTTCTGGCTCACCACTATCCTCTGCCTTCCTTTGGCATCGATTCACCCGAAACTTGGCATGTTTTCCTTTTAGTCATGTGTTGGCATCTACCATTCATGCTCCAAATCCCACCATGGCCTCCAGTCACCAGGCCCACATGCTCTCATTTTCTTGCTCCCAGTCTCTTTGGCTCTGAAGCCCGCAGTGCTTAGCTGCTTTCTGCTCCCCCTTTTGGGGAGTGAGGAGTGGGGGTCCCCTGAGCTGGTCACATCCTGGGCCCCTTGCTCAGCCCTTGTTGGTGCCTTTTCAGAAGAGGGCTTCTCGGATCTGCTTGCAGAGGCCCTGGCTAGCTCCCAGGGAGGGGAACCATAGTTCTCACTGAGCCTAGTTCTCTTGAAGAATATGGGTTTTTATTGCCCCAATAAATAATGTAGAGTAGATGGCAAGGGCAGGGTTTGAGACCCTCTCAAAGACATTCTTTAATGTCAGTCTTTTATAATTCTCTCTTCTCAGATGTACTAGGTCTTGGATTCTGTTACTTAAAATAGAAAGATGTCAAATATCCTCAAATTAATTTATAAATTTAGTACAATCCCAATAAAAAATATAGCTGTAGGTTGGGCGTAGTGGTGCACTCCTGCAATACCAATGGCTCAGGAAGCTGAGGCATGAGAATTGCAAGTTTAAAGCTGGCCTCAGCAATTTAGTAAGGCCCTAAGCAACTCAGTGAAACCCTGTCTCTAAATAAACTACAAAATAGGGCTGGAAATGTGGCTCAGTGGTCGCATGCCCCTGAGTTTAATCCCTAGTAATTACACACACACACACACACACACACACACACACACACGTAATTTTGAGGGGGGAGAAACTTGATATGCTTATTCTAAAATGTATAGGGAAAAATAAGTTTCACCAGTAGCTAAATCAATCTTGAAATGGTAGAGTAAAAAGAGGGATACTGCTTCTCAGATGCTGAGACACCTTACAAAGTTGTCTGATTTTTGTTTGTTTGTTGCAGTACTAGTCATTGAACCCAGGGCCTTGTGCATGCTAGGAGAGAGCTCTACCACTCAACCTTTTTAAAAAATTTTTATTTTGAGAAGGGGTCTAAGTTGCCCAGACTGTTCCCAAACTTGCAATCCTCCTGCCTCAGCCTCTTGAGTAGCTGGGATTGTAAGTATGCACCATCATACCTGGCCAAAGTTGTTTTTCATGTGGCAGAGATATGGAATATAGAGTTCACAGGTGGACTCTGTTTACCTTTTGCTCCAATTTGGATCTATAATGTTCCCCTCAAAGCCTATGTATTGAAGGCTTTGATTACTAGCCAGTTGCATTATTGAGATTCCAAGGTTAAGGGTAGAATCTAGTGGGAGGAAGTTAGGTCACTGGGAGTGTGTCCTTGAAGGGAATGCTGGGACCCTGCCCATTTCTCTTTTTGCTTTCTGTTCACCATGAAGTTAAGTCTCCTCTGCCACTTACTCCTACCAGGATGTACTGTGCTGCCACAGGCCCCAAAATAATAACCAAGTGACCATGGACTTATATCTCTAAAACTGTGAACTAAAACAAACTTTATAAGTTGATTTTCCCACTATCATTCTCTAAACAACCCATTCACCCCCTAGTAAACTGAGGTACCAACAGTTTAATGGGGGGTGAATAGGTTGCTTAGGGAATGATAGTGGGAAAAGAGGCAGAGAAAGAAAGGATGAAGGAAAATAAAGTTGAATCTCTACCTAACCAAATACAAAAGATATTTACAACAGATTAGAAAGCTAACCACAAAAGATAAAATTATAAAGTTAATAGAAGAAAAGAGTTATAACCTGGGACAAATAAAAAAATTCTTAAATGAGATTTTAAAAGTACAAACTAGAAGGCAGGTTGATAGTTCTGATTACATCAAAATTAAGGGTTTCTGTTAGAAAGTGACAGTAGAGTTGAATTAAATTTCAGAAATAGGCAACAGATTATGATGTCTGAAAGTGACAAAGGATCAATAATTAGAATATACAAAGAACTTTGGACACTCAACAAGAAAAGACCAAAAGAAAAATGGGCAAAATATGCAAGCAGAAAATTTACAAACAAGAAATGTAAAACCTAGCAAGAATAAGGAATAAACTGCAAATTAGGAATCAAAGAAATGCAAATTAAAGCAATGAGGACAGATCACCTTCCACTCTAAGGCTGTCTTTCTTGCCATAAGGCTATTACATAGCTTTTCGCCTGGGAAAGTTAGAGCTGGATAATGCCAAGTGCGGGCAGGCGTGTAGGGCTAAGAGCATCTTCCTGACACTGGTGGCAGACAGGTGGGAGAATGATCTGGCACAAGCTAATGAGATAAAAAGTGTAGGACAGCTGATGACCCAGCATTTCACCCAGATGCCTTAAAAAATCCTCACACAGTTCCATTGAAGGGATATATGTAGGAGTTGGGAGTCGATTCAGGATTTGTGGAGCTTGGCATTAAAATAATAATTTGGGGAACCCTGATGTGATATTGTGATATTAATAAGAAGTATATATTTGGTCTTGGACACTGGTTTCTGGCTAAAACCCTAAGATCCTTAGAATCTCCTTAGGGACAAGTGTCTTTTTGTATGTGAATGAGATGACTGGTGGCTAGAGGGCCAGGGAGACTCAGGATGGGGGCTCCTCACTGGAAAAAGCAAGTCATGGTTAGAGGGTCACTTCCCTTCTGACCCCCAGGGAATGCAGAAGAGCTGAAAGTCAAACTGATCCCCAGCGGCCAATGATTTAATCAATTATATCTACATAATGACACTTTCATTAAAAAAATATATTAAAAACTCTGAAGTGCAGGATTCAAATGAATGCCTGGATTGCAAAACAGGTGAAGGTGCCTGGAAAAGGCATGGCGGCTCCTTGTCCCTCCCCACACACCTTGTCCTATGCATCGCTTCACCTAGTAGCCATCTTTAGCCTCTGATTTCCTTTGTAATAAATAGGTGATCATACGTAAAGTGTGCTGAGTTCTGTGTGTCACCCTAACAATTAGTCAGACTCAAGGAGGGATCATGGGAACTCCAACGTATAACTGGCTGGGCAGTGTTGGCTTGTGATTGGCATCTGAAATGAGGGTCGGTCCTGTGGGACTGAGCATTCAACCTGTGGGATCCAATGCCGTTGCCATGTAGACAGAGTCAGAATTGAGTAAAATTAGCGGATACTAGCTGGTGTCTGCTGGAGAGTGGCTGTATGAAGAAGGAAGCAACATCTGGGCAAAGAAGTTGTTTTTTGTTGTGTGAGCACAGCAGGAGAAAGTAGTTGTTGTATCTGTTTAAGAAAAAGAATATAAATTATGAATAATACGAAATTAGGTACAGAGAGTTCCAAGGAGCTTATGCAAGCGAGGACCCCAAAGCTCACCTTTATCAGCCTTTTGGTGAATTTACCTCTGCATGTGGCAAGGTCCACTGTGAGGTTGTATGTAGAGAGTCAAAAAACCTCTAAGCCAATTTGGTTGTCACATCTTTTGGGCACTTTGGAGTAGATAATGGGTGATATTATTTCAGCATTTCTTTTAATAATAAGACATTCAGGGCTGGGGATGTGGCTCAAGCAGTAGCGCGCTCGCCTGGCATGCGTGCGGCCTGGGTTCGATCCTCAGCACCACATACCAACAAAGATGTTGTGTCCGCCGAAAACTAAAAAAAATAAATATTAAAAAATTCTCTCTCACTCTCTCTTAAAAAAAAATAAAAAATAAAAATAAATAAAATTGAACACCTCCATACCTGTGCATGAGTACAGGGATATCTCTCTCTTCCTTTAAAAAAAAAAAGACATTCATCTAAACTTTACATACACACATCAAAAAAAGTGTGCTCTACTCAGAGGTAGAGCACATTCTTAGTATGATGTGCAAGGCCCTGGATTCAGTCCATAGCTCAAAACCAAACAACACACACACACATGCACACACACACACACACACACACACACACAGAGGCACAAACACACATACACAACAAAAAGCAAACAAAACCCCAATTTCCCATAATAGGAATAACTAACTCAAAAATCTCCGGTAGTGAAGGCTGGGGGCTGCTGGTGTAAACTTACGAATGGATTTATTCAAAGTATAAGTCAGGAAGTCCCCATGCCTTTGGCATGGCAGGAACTTATTGAGAGAGAATATTTTGCAATACTTCCCAGTTTGTTTATTTTCAGACACGCCTGTCTACTGCGGAGTGCTTGAAGTAAGAAGCTGTGTGAGGTTTGCTGGGGTGTGCTGGGGCCTGCCCCACTCTGGGCTGAGGGTCAGCCTGTGCCCCTGGGCAGCATGCTAAGTTTACCTGCTTCAGCCAGTTTTCTGGGAGGTGATTGTCAGACTCTGTAATGAGAGAAAGTGGAAGCTGGAAATGCTGGGCTCCCCTGGGAAGCAAGGTACCTTGAGAAAATGAAGAAGCCAGAGGACCATCAGTCTCCACTAAGTGAAGCCAGCTCTAGCAATGGCTACTGCAGGTCAGAATATGTCACCCCCAAATATGCCACTTTGGCATGAAGGTTTTTTGAGTTGAAGATGATTGAGAAACAGCAGACAGCCAGGTGTGGTGGCGCATGCCTGAAATCCCAGCTCTTGAGGCCAGCCTAGACAATTGAGCGATGTCCTGTTTCAAAATAAAAATATAAAGGGCTGCGGATGTGGCTCAGTGGAGAGTGATTGTCTAGCATGTGTGAGGCCCTGGGTTTGATCCCTAGTGAAGGAAGGAAGGGAAGGAAAAGTGGAAGGAAGGGAGGAGGGGAGGGAGGGAAGGAGGAAGGAAAGAAGCAAACACATAAAAACTCTCTGCCCCTCTTCCCTATGATTTGCCTAAAAGCTGGCTTGGACTCCTAACACCAGACTCTGATCATCCCAGAGACAGAAGGAGACAAACCTATATAACAAATTCATTAAAACAACTCTTCCCTTCCACAAGTTTCTCTCAAGTATCTACCTCCAGAAGCCTGAAGTCCTTTCCCTTTGTCAGGTCACTTCCCTACAAATTTATTGCTTTGTTAAGAGGCTATAAAAGCCCCAAGTTCACCCCTGAAATTGCTGGTCACTGAGTCTCTCCTGTGTGTATGTGTGCTGACATGTCAAGAAACTGTTTTTCTCTTGTTTGTTTGTTTTTGTTTAGGCTTTTTTTTTTTGTTAGTGTTATTTGCAAGGCCCCATCTTGAGAACCCAGGAGGCGGAGGGAAAGAGCCTTCTCCTATTCTTCTTCCTTACATGAACATAGGGCAGGAATCAGGCAGGGCAGGCAGGTGAAGGACGCCAGCTGCCGAGCAGGGACAGCCCATACCGATGAGCAGACAGGGACTTAGCTACATTTCAGTGACTGTGGCTGGTGTGTACCTGGCTTATTTGATACCCAGAATAGACCCATTTCTGTGAATCCTCATTTGTATGACAAAATTATCTTTAGTAATAATCATAAAATAGCACAGATAATAATGATATGATCAGAAAAGAAACATTCAGTGATCTTTTAAATTGAACTTCGTATATATAGTCATGCCAATAAGGAGTAAAAATAAAATAAATCCTAATAAAATAAAGAGAATGGATTATACTTTTATAACAGATCTGTGATTTTTGAAAAAGGAAAGAAAAATATCTGTCTATCTGCTGCCATACAGGATGATAACATTACAGTTCATAGCAAATAAGAATAATAAGAGTAAGCCAGGCACAAAGGCACAAGCCTATAATCCCAGCAGCTGGGGAGACTGAGGCTGGAGGATTGCAAGTCCAAAGCCAGCCTCAGCAATTTATTGAGGCCCTAAGCAACTCAGTGAGACCCTGTCTCTAAATCAAAAGGGCTGGGCATGTGACTCGGTGAACCCTGGGTTTAGTCCCTACTCTATCAAAAAAAAAAAAAAAAGAAGAAGAAAGAAAAATAAGAGTAATTTCTATTTAAAAACTAGTCAAATGTTTATGTAAGAACTAAAATTTGTAGTTACCAATGGAAACAGAGGGGAAGTAGGGAGGGACTGCTTAAAGGGTACAGAGTCTCCTTTGGAACAATGAAAATGTTTTGGAACCAAATAGAGGTGATGGTGGCACAACATCAAGAATGCACCGAATGCCTTTGAGTGCCCTTTAAAATGGGTAATTTTATGTCATGTGAATTTTACTTTAAAAAAGGTTAAAGAAAAGGTATAGCTGGGGGTTCATGCTCTATTTCACTACTAAATTTCTGAATGCAAATGAAAACTCCAAGTGGTTACCTAGAATGAAAGTAACTCAATTCCATGTCTTTCCTCTTGACCACTATTGTGTTCCTGTCTGCTTCAACTCTACTGTTGAAACACAGATATGTGAAGGCCCCAGGAGTTGGACATATTACTGCCTTGGTGAAAACCCGGAAGGATTCTGACCTTTCTGGACTTTTCCTGCTGCAGTGAGACTGTGTGAGGTGAGGGTATGAGTGGGAGTTCTGTGTAGAGAACAATGCATAGCAATGAAGAAAGAATACAGTTTGGAACTCTGAAGCATATGTATATTATTAGCTTAAAAATCACTATAGAAATTAGAATTTTAGACCCCAGAACCATTTTGTGAAAGAGGAATATTTTATCTCAGCCATTGTGCACAATCCACTATTTGTGGTGATAGTTAAAGGCAGCACATCTGTCATCTCAGCAACTCAGAGGTGGAGGCAGGTGGATCTCAAGTTCAAGGCCAGCCTCAGCAACTTATCAAGGTCCTTAAGCAACTTAGCAAGACTCTGTCTTGAAATAAAAATATAATAATAAAAAGGACTGGGATGTAGCTCAGTGATAAAGTGCCCTCTGAGTTCAATCCCCAGAACCAAAAATAAGTGAAAACAAAACAAAACAAAATAAAAGCAGGTTTTTTCTCTTTCATTTTATAGACCTAGGGATGGAACCCAGGGCTTTCCACATGCTAGGGAAGCATTGAACCACACACTCCATATTTGGTTTTATCACTGCTTTTCAATTGTCTATGGACAATGCTCTCCCTTACTGCCTGCACCTGTGACAGACTATGTCTCTGGTTCACACCCCTCACACACACCTTGAAGCACTACCAGTTGTGGGCATCTACCTGCAAAAGGGGACACCACTGAGTTTGGTTGTATTACCCTTCAGGGAAGACATCACACTGTCCTTCCAACCTTTCCTGACATGACCGCCTTGGGAAGGTATGTTTAGAGAAGCCATGTTGGAACAGGTAGAAGAAAACAGTAGGGCCCCCTCCTTTTTATCAACGTCTCTCCTTGTGGCCTCAGTTACTTGTGGTCAATTGTGGTCTGAAAACATTAAATGGAAAGTTCTAGAAATAAGCAATTCTTAAGTTTTAAATCATGTGTCATTCTAAGTAACATGATGGGATCTTTTGACAGCCTACTCTATCCTGCCTGAGACTCAAGTACACCTCTTTGTCTAGTGTATCCACACTGTATATACTACTTGCCCTTTAGTCACTTTGTAGCTATTTCAGTTATAAGATTGTCTGCACTAGTATTGCAGGGCCTTTGTTCAAGTATCTCTTATGTTACTTCATAATGGTCCCAAAGGGCAAGAGTAGTGATGGCAGAATTTGGACATGACAAAGAGAAGCCATAAAGTGCTGCCTTTAAGTAAAAAAGAGAAAGTTCTTGATTTAATAAGGAAAGAAAAAATATTGTGTGCTGAGTTTGCTAGGGTCAATAGTAAGAACAAATATTCTGTCCATAAAATATCAAGGAGGATAAAGTTCATGCTAGTTTTGCTGTTCCTCTTCCAACTACAAAAATTATCATCACTGTGCAGGATAAGTGTTTAGATAAGATGAAAAAGGAATTACATTTTTTATATATAAAAATAGTATATTTTATAGGGTTCAGTATTCTTCATGGTTTCAGGTAGCCACTGGGTCCCCCTAGAATGTATCCCCACAGATAAAGGGGAACTGGTGTGGTACGCATCTCCACATTTACCCTTCCACAGGGCTACCTTAGAAAACCAAGCACCAGATAGTGGCAAGAGTTGGGGAGAGGGCACGTGACAGGTTTTTAGAGCCTATTCTTACCCTTTTCAGAGAGAGTTAAGTGGATCCCACTATAGAAAGGAGGATCCATGGAGACTGCCTGCAGTGGTCATCATGCCCTAGGGGGTCAATAGAATTACAATAGTATGATCCAGGGCACCAAGGAGGCTCCCCTGGCCATACTGGATGAGTTTAAGAGGCCCAGTGACAAGAAAGAACAGCATACATGCCAGTGCTCAAGACACAAACCCACCTTGTTGAAGGCTACCATAGTGTGTTGTGAGTCTGTGTGTGTGTGTGTGTGTTGAGGGAGATAATTTGAATATGTTGGGGGTGGCCACTGTTGCTTCACCTTCCTGGGCGCCTTCCAGGATCAGAGCACAGGTCTGGTAAGGAGCTTAACCTGCAACTGCTGCTCAGGACTGGATTGTTAACCAGGGCTAGAGAAGTAGAGGCATCCTTTGGCATCTGTAGGGGATTGGTTCCAGGAATGCTCCTGCCCCACTCCTCCATCAGGGTCCCCAAATTCGTGGTTGCTCAAGTCCCTTGTGTAAAATGGTGTAGCAGTTGCATATAACCTATGCACATCCTCCCAAGTCATCTAGAGTTTAATCCTAGTGCGGAGAAGGTGAGGAGCCAGATCAGTCTTCAGATAGAACCATAGGGACTACCGTGAGGCATCAACCAGCACCTCACCAAGCATGTAGACAAGAACATCGTAAAAAAGATGACACCTAAGCTGTATCTAAAGGATGCTGCAGAAGGAGCCAGGCAGGAGGGCTGAGAAGAAGGCACCTAGCAGAGGGAAGAGCATGTGCAAAGGCCCAGAGGTCCAAGAGAGCAGGCAAGAAATCTGCCATGTGTGGTTCCTGAGTGGGGTGTGGGTAAGAGGCTGACTCGCACAGGGTTTGTAACCCCTACTGACTGGTCTGTTGAGGGAAAGAAGGAGCCATTGAAGGGGTTGAAATAGGGGTCTGCACTAGAGAAAGCAGGTTGGGGCAGAAAATACAGGTGGGAGGGTCACCATAACAAACCTTGGTTCAAAAATGGCTGGGGGAAAATTCTCAGATTTATTTCCTCTCTGCTCTATACTTTGAATTTTATTTTATGCAGCATATTTACTGGTATTTTTTCCTCAATCTAGATAACTGCTAAGTGTATGGTTTTTGCCAATATAAAAAGAATCTGTTCTGTGGCGCAAACCACTTGTCCTAGTAGCCCCCACCCATAGAAGTTTGCAAGATGTGCTGAATTTAGCCCTATGCTAAGTCTTATGGGCTAGTGACCATAAGCTGAGGCTGAGGAAGAGAGTGGTTCCTGCCCTGCAGTCCTGAGAGAGGCACAGGCAGCATTGCTTCCATGGGCCCAGCAGCTCTCTGGGTTGCTCAGAGGGCAAAGGGTCCTGCTGGGGCAGATCATGATAAAGCAGTTTAAAAAGTGAGAGGGAAGGAAGGGATGATCCTACTTCCTGCCGGTTCTGCACTGATGGTATTAGGCTTATGAGATGAAAAATAATTTTCCAGCCCACAAAACTCAAATTCACTGAAAAGAGGGGGAGAAAGAGAGAGAGAGAGAGAGAGAGAGAGAGAGAGAGAGAGAGAGAGAGAGAGAAAACAACTCACCTTGGCATTGCTTTAACAAACTTCAAGTAGACTCTACATCCCACTGGAACAATCTAGAATGCATGTGCTAATTTCTTCTATATTTCAGGTCACATTCTCTGGCAGCCCAGCCCCACTTGGCAATAACACGTTTAAAGAGAAACTACTTGGTGCCTTAGGCTTGTCATAAAAAAATGAATAAAATTTAAACAGGATTTGAACTTGTAAAGACATTGACATTGCTGGTTCAATTCAGATTGGCCCTCCTCCGAGTATTGTTCTCTACTCAAGAGTCACTGCTGGGAACCCATGGTAGCTGTCCAGTGTCGTCCAGATGCGGTTAGATAAACTTCCATTGCTCATCAGGGCTCTCCATAAGTTGTCTCTTGGATTTCCCCTCAGCCGACTGTAAACTTTGAGTCCCGAGTTCTAGCTCAGTTTGTAATCTTACTGGAAGCCCTGTGCTTGTTTCCGTTTCTGCATTCTATTAGGATGTGTCTTTTGCAACATAAAGAATGCAAAACTAACGGAATGCATTTCTATTCTTACACTCTACTTTGCATTCTTGTTTATGAAATTTCCCCTAACTGCCTCCCTTCTTTTCCACCTGCCCAAATATGTCAACGATTCAGATTTGGATCTACCCTACTATATTGGTGGCCTCCTCTTCTACTTGCCAAACAAGACCTCAGGGCTGGTTAGGAGTCCAGCTCTCTCCTACTCAGCAATGGTGTCCTGACTCCAGGTAAGTTCTGATGAGTAAGGTGATTAGGGTCACCGTGACTGGTTGCGGTGAACAATTAATTATAGGGAAGAAGGTCTGCCTGGAGACCTCTGGCAAGGCTTCCTCTTATGAAGCTGTCCCCTTTCTTTCACTGATTCAGGACATCGCCACATGGATGCTTCACTTGGAACCTGTGTAGCTAACTGCAAGCAACTGGGAAACCAGCCTACAGACTAGAGTGGCTAAGAGGGAAGACGGAAAGTACCTGGGTTGAAACAAAGCATCCATCATTAGGTAACATGTTGCATTTCTTTTTAATTTAAGCTAATTTGAGTTATGTTTTCTAACAGCCAAAGGCTTCCTAAGTGATCCAGGAGTTCCTAACCTAAGGAACTGTCAAGAGGTGTGGTTATAGAATTCAGAGGTCCATGAAAGTTACCTATTAACTGCAATTTAGTATTTCCTTCAATGATGAATATAGGCAACAGGCTTAGCAAATTAGCAGAACCCACGGCTTACAGGAAGTCATGGATAGAAAGCAAGGACATTTTCATATTATATTTTGGTTGTTAAAAGAATCTTGAACAGTATTTTCTCTCCCCATGAATGATGGTTCATGTTATATTACTTGCATAAATTAAATCTCCTCCTGTAAGCTCTTTGATCACCATATGATATCCATTTCCTTGTACCCGGTAGTACCTGTACAGCACTAGTCACCCAGTAGATGCTCAATAAATGCTTGTTGACTTGACTTTGCCTCTGAGCATGACCCTAAGGGAAGTGGCATGGAAGGGGATAATTGTCTCTTGTGGCATCAATTGACAGAGGCCACAAACATTCTAGTTTTCCTTAATCTGATTTGCAGGCTCAAGGGCCTTATGAATTTCCCCAGAGCAAGATGTATTATAGTTGAACAAAAGTTCAATGTTTAGGATAACAAATATATAAATAGGAGGGTTAAGATGGGAAGAAAAAATAAGAAATCTCCCTTTGGGGAGGTAAGGAGGAAGAGGTCTTCCTGAGAGCTAAATCAGTTTTCAAATGCTAACCTCCAGCTAGAAAAGTAGGAAGAACCTACTAGAAGAGGAGACTAAGGATAAAACAGGCAAAAGGGAAGCTCCCTCTGCCTGTCCTCTGTTCACTAACAATAGGAGCCTCAGTAAGGATGATGTGCACAACTGACATGTGCTGTCCCCACGTTCCTGACCACAACCCAGTGAAGGAGTTACATTCACAAGTTACAGATGAGGACACAGCCAGAGAGGTCTAAACACACACCCATGATGGATTGGTCAGGGTTGTCCAGAGAAGCCTAGCCTATAGGATCTGTCTCTCTGTCTCTTTCCATCTCCTACTGATCGTGTGAATGTGTGTAAGCATGCTTGTGTGTGGAGAGAGAGAGATTAATTATGAAGAATTTGCTCACTTGATGATGGAGGCTGAGAAGTCCCACCGTCTGCCACCTACAAACTGGAGACCCAGGAGAGCTGTCGGTACAATTCAGTCTGAGTCCAAAGGCCTGAGAACTAAGGGGGCTGATGGTATAAATCCCAGGCCAGGGGAAGAGGAGAATGGATTTCCCAGCTTCAGAAGTAGGGAACCTTGCTTCTGTTCTCTTTGAGGCACTTTAGTTTTGGATGTGACCCTTGAAATCTCTATTGTGATTCTATGAATAATTAAATGTAATAATGACCCTTATTGTAAGGGTTCTTTGTAAAAAAAAAATAAAAATAAAAATAAAAATAAATTAATTTAAAGAAGGAAGTTGTATATGTTTTATAGTCTGGGTACTGAATTTATTCAGCCCATCAATAAATGTTAATGATTAAAAAAAAAAAAGGAAAGGAGGAAACAAAAGAAGCCATCTATGAGTCCTCAGACTCAAATTCCAGAAGTAATATTTAATCTGGGCACCCTGTGACCTGTCAAGCTAAAACACAAAATTAACCATTACACCTAACTTGTACAGAGAATATCTCCAAAAATAGCCATAACTCCTAGAGCCCTCACAATGATGGTACAATCAGTAGGGTGTTGACTGAGGAAGGTTAGTATTCATAAAAAGCTATCATCTAATGTACAGTTCAAGTTCAAATTTCCTCATTCTAATAATGACCTTCACGCACACACACATATATTTTAAATTTTCCTTTCAGCTAAGATCTAGTCAAGGACCACATATGGCATATAATTGTCACATCTCTTTAGTCAGTTTCCTAGCAGCAGCAGCAGCAGGAGCATTTTGGCCTAGCATTATAATGATATTTTGTAGAACATCCTTCAATTTGGATTTGCCTAATTGTTTCCTTATGATTTGATTCAGGTTAAACAACTTGGGGCAGGAATGTGGGTAATCCACTCTTTGACTAACTGAGAAGATAACCGGTGTTGACTGCTTCTGGATCCTTCTAAGTGTGAGGAGAGCCACAGAACCCATGTTCTTGGGGGCATCCTGTTTATGAGTGAGTTTCTCGAATACATACCAGTCTGGGGGATCCTGTGATTTTTGTACAAATTAGTGAAGCTACTTGTATCAAAACAGGCCCTTTCTTTTCCAGACTCTTGACTGTCCTACATCACCCAGACAGTGCCTGAACCTAGGGCCTGAGGTTGGGCTTGAGCGGCTGCCAGAGGATTGCTGTGGGTGGAGGCAGCAAGGGGCTGACAAATGCCCTTGCTGTTGTCACAACACCCAGAGAAAATTTCTCCTTCCTGCCTGGTGGCTCCCAGCCCTGGTCCTGGAAAGGCTCATGAGGGAGAGGAACGGGGCCAGGCACCTTATCAGGTGGGCACAGGAGAAACGCAAAGATCCTTAGTGAGAATGGGCTGCTTTTCAGATCAAGGCCATGAAATCATAGAGACAGGAGAAGTAAATCCAGCAGCAGCAGTGTATACTTTGAGGATTTTGCTGTTGTTTGTTGTGTTTGTCTTTGCTTATCAACATTCTGGAGCTTTAAGCAAAATTACAAAGGACTTATTACTGTTTGGCGCCTTTAAGCCTCTCTCTTTCTAAACTCCCATAGTTGTCCTCCCTTAGACCCCTAGAGCTCAAAACCCATCAGAACTGTTTCGGTTTCTTTGTTCACACTGAAGTATAAAGGGCTAACCACACTTTATTTTATTTTATTTTTTTCTAACCACACTTTAAATAGTTATTTCTCTCTTTTTTTTCAATAGTTTTTAAATTGTTGATAGATCTTTATTTATTTATTTATATGTGGTGCTAAGAATTGAACCCAGTGCCTCACACATGCCAGGCAAGTGCCCTATTGCTGAGCCCCATCCCCAGCCCTTAAACAGTTATTTCTATAAAGATACCTGTATTGGCATTTTGCCAGGCTCAACCACCAATGAATGAGATGTGGCTTAAAATGGCTTTACATGTGCCAGATGGGGAAAATATATGAGTTTATGTATGGATGTTCCCTAAAATCCATTTACTTGTTCAATAAATATTTAATGAGGCCACTATAGCAATAAGGGATATATATAAAAACAAGGGAGGAAAGAATTCACACAAATGGGGAAAATGTGACATGGAACATTAAATGTCTTGCCTGAAATTACCAAATTTATTTCTTCCAATCAATCTATAAATAATTCAGATGTTTATTGATAATTTCATGATGTGCCCTTCACTATGCAAAGAACCATAGAAGATACTGAATTTGCAATCTCATTTTTGTAGCATGTACACATGAAGCAATCTAGCAATGAACTGAATATTTGTATGCCCCCCCCCAAAAAAAATTGATGCCAGCCCCCATTGTGATGGTATTTGGACGTAAGACCTTTAGGCAGTAATTAGGGTTAGATGAGATCATGAGGGTCGGCCCTCATGTTGGGAATAGTGCTCTTATAAGAAGACAACCTGCTCTTTCTCCCTGAGGGTGCACAAAGAGGTCTTCTTTTGGCTTGTCGACAGTCATCATGATGTGTGATGGTGACTGTTTACAAGCCAAAAGACGACCTTTTTGTGCACACTCAGGGATTATCTTCAAGCCAGAAGAAGAGAACACCGAATGAAACCAACCTTGCTAGCACCTGACCTTGCACTTCTAGCCTCCTGAACTGTGAGAAATAAATTTCTGTCATTCAAGCCACCTGGTTTATGATTTTTTGCTGTAGCGGCCTGAATTGACTAAAACACTAATGAAGCAAAATAATGAGAATTGTAAATTAAACCCTGATATAAAAGTTAGGAGTTTTAGTAAAGAAATAAAAGGCCTTAATATGGGATCTTTACTGCCTCTGCTCACACACCAGATACTGGCTTGGTTTTATTTTTGGAGGAGGCTGCATAATTTTTAAATACCCCAAACTACAAAAACTGTTATTGCAAGCCTCTGTGTTCTCATTATCCAGACTTAAAAAGTTAGCAATTTTTAACTTTTGTTTCACATATAAGTTCTGTATAAAACAAGAACAGTATCTTAGATGAAGTTAAAGTTCTTCCTGTTTCATTCCACAGCCTCATCCCAAACGCTTCTTTTGTTCAATACAGTCCTTGTGAGATTCATTGGTGTGGTGTGAGGCAGTGATTTGTCCACTTTCAGGCTGAACGATGTTTCGCTGTGTGGCTGGACTAACCGTGTTCATCCATCCTGTGACTGATTGACATTTGAGTTGTTTGCCTTTTTTTAGAAGAAGAGTCCACGGAGGCATTTTATTATACGTATGTTTTACATTCCTAGGAAAAGAATCCCAGGATTTTTCCCCCCTGTGTGTTTTCATCTTGCTTCTTTGTGGTCCATGATGCGAGGTGAGGTTGTCAATACAATGAAACCAAACTGATGGGATGGGAGCAGATTTTTCTGCCATTTTTCTAGGTCTTTGAGCTGCACATCAAATCTGGGGCTTATCACTTCACACTTGTTTAACCTGCCTGTGAGGTTGACAACAATTTTCCCAGCTCTGTGATCATCAGTGATTTCAAATTCGCCAATGTAACCATGCTTCATCAGCACAGTTAGAAACAGGACAATGACTTTGGAGAACAACCTAATAAGGACCTGACGTTTGCTTCTCTTTTCAGCATTGTTGATGCTCTTGAGATCATCAGCCAGGACATTCATGCGCACCATTATGGTGGCACAAAAAGATGGCGGAAAGAGCTGTTTTCCTTTTTTAACTATTACAAATAATCCTGCTAAGAATCTTTGTACATGTCTGTGGGTGACCAAATGGGCCATTTCTCTCAGGTATGTAACTTGGAATAAAACTATGGTATCACAGTGTATATATATGTTCAGCTATAGTCAATAGTACCAGTTTTCTAAAGTAATGGTACCAGCCAGGCATGGTGGCACATACCTGTAATCTCAGTGAATTGGGAAGCTGAGGCAGGAGGACTGCAAGTTCAAGGCTGGCTTGAACAGTTTAGCAAGACCCTGTCTCAAAATAAAAAGTGGAAAAGACTGTGGACATAGCTCAGTGGTAGAGCATCCCTTCAATCTCCAGTGCCCCTATAAATAAATAAATTACATTAAATTAAATAAAGTTGTTGTATCAGTGGCTTCATATCTTTGCTAATACTCAGCAAACACCTTTTTAAAACTTTATCCTTTTGATGGATATATAGAAATATCTCACTATGGTTTTAATTTCACTCTCTGATGTCTAAAGTGGTTCAGCCCCATTCATATATTATTAGCCATTCAACAGGGATCTGACAAATGTCTGACCTTCCCCCATTTTTCTCTTATGTGATTTTTCTACTCGTTGATCTGTGGGACTTTATGTGGCTTAAATATAGAATATTTGTTTAAAATGTCACAACTTATCCCTTTCTGTGGTTTGTTCACTTAATGGTGTCTTGTTATAAACAGATTCCTAATTTTAGGTGGTTATCCAATTTATCAGTCTTTTACAGTTAGTTCTTTACAATTCCCGATTAAGAAATCCTTGCCCATCCCAAGGATAGAAAATTATCCTTTTGTTTTTATCTAGAATCTTTATTGTTTTTTTCCCTTTTGGAATTAGATCCACCATCCACCTGCAACTGATTTTTGCATATGCAGTGAGACAGAGGACAAGTTTTGCTTATTCCCCATATAAACATCTCATTGACCTAACATCATTTATTGACATAACCTCTCTTTTTCTACCACTCTTCAGTGCCATCTATATTATAAACAAGTGTCCATTCCAGCATGTGTCTGTGTCCAGACTCTTCCTTCTGTTCTTTTGACCTGCTTGTCCTTGGGTCTTAACTGCACTACTGATTCATCCCCAAAAGACTTGGGAAGCTGGGGTTTCTGCACATCAATTCCTAGTACTCACTAATTAAAGTTTGCTTCTGGGGACATTGACTCTCTAGGACTTCTACTCTTCTCTATCTGTGCACAAGCCAAGAACAGTTCTATGACAGGAAATGTCTTCAGGGCCTCCTTCTCCACTCACAAGTTTCTTGTGGGCATAGGACTGATTGGTTATTGGCCAGATTCCTAAGGGATACAGTTCTTTGCCACTTAGGATTACTCAACATGGCCACTTGCAGTCAGCAAGAGAAAGGAAGGCCCTAGCAACAGCCACTCCATTTTATGGAACACATGTGCACAGAGTCACACTAATCTAGTTTTGTTGACTTCATTCCACTCATATCACAGGTCCCACACTACTGAAAGTGGAGGGCATCACACAGGAATGAGGATACCAGGAGGCAGAAATCATAGAGGCTACCTTAAGCCTGCAATCTGCTACAGCAGGCCTGGGAACTAGTCACCAAGTCATAGGTGATTAGTTTGATGCTGGCAAGACAACACCAGGGTCTGCCATGTGTGTCTATCTCAAACCTCTCTTAAATTCAGACTTGTATATCAACAGCCTGCCACATCTTCTCCCAGACAGCTAACAGGCATCTTGTTCTTAGCATGTCCCACACTGAACTTCATTCTACTCTAACAAACAGAAAACATCCCTCATTCTTCCTGTTGCAAAAACCCCAGCTCTGTCTTTGACGCCTCTCTTTTTCTCATAACTGTTGGTTTTGTCCCCTTGATTTATCTAGAAACTGACCACTTTTTACCACCTTTCCCACCACCCCAACCTGCTCTGAGCCACTGTCATCCTTGGCCTTTTTTATTTGTTCTATATCCCCTGTAGCCTGCCACCAGAGGGATTCTGCTTCCATATCAGTCCACGGCAGTTCTCAGCTCAAATAGCCTCCAGTGGTTTTTCCCAAGTTTCTCAGAGTTCAAGCCAAAGACCTTCCATGCATGTGTCCGGCCCCAGCCTCTCCCCCACCCCGCCTCCCCCACTCCCCCACTCCCCCACCCCCAGTTCCATGTACCTTTCTGCTTTGCTGCAGCATCAGAGGCAGCCTTGCTGTCCCCTGACCAAGCTAAGCACATTCCCACCTCAGGGGCTTTGCATTGGCTGTTCCCTCCAGAAGACACTCCCCGCCCTGAGAAACACACTGCTCATACTTCCAGCTCCTACTGATCTCAGCACAAATGTCCTTTTATTAGTGAGGCCTTTTCTTCTCCAATATAAAACAGCAGTCTCCCTCCTTTCTCCACTTTATTTCCTTCTGTAAATAATATGACAGATCACAGATGCATGTAAGAACATACTCCTTCTCTTCCCCCACTGGAGTGTGGTAGGTTCCATGAGGTTGGGGACATGGTCTCTTTTATTCACTACTGTATCCTCTAGTCACAACCCAGAACAATGCTTCACATGTAGGTAATTCTCTATAAAAAACTGTTAAAGGAATGACTGCTACACCCTGAAAGAGACCTTGGAGGTCCTCTAGTCCAGTCTCAATTCAGAGAAGGGACTAGCTATTACGCGTTGAGTGAGCACTTGAGCTGGGACAAGAACCTAGGTCTCTTTTTCTCTCTGACTCATTGCTTTTCTTATTCCACTAATTCCTCTCTATAGAGGAAAGTTCAACACCAGCAACTGATCACATTTAGTAAACTAATAGGAAATTGTGCTGAAGGTGTTCCTGAAGATTTTGCCAAGTGAAACTATTCTGTTTTTTTAAAAATTTATTAGTTTATTACCAAGCAAATGTCAACAGTGAGTAAAAGGGAACAAAGCTCGAGTTGTTATAAATGATGAAGGAGAAGATTATTGATCAGGTGAGTCATCATCCTGTCCCAGGGAACAAAGGTCTGAGCTGTCTTCAAAGGTAAATGATTCTGGGGAAAAAGCAACAATGACAACAATAACTCAGTTTTCTAGGAAGATAAAAAGTATAAGTGATGCACAGTAAGAATTTAACAACAATAACTAGTAATAAAATGAGACAATTATTAAGAGAAAGAGAGAACTCAGTTTGTTCCTTGGATGAACAGGAGAGGAATGGCTCTTAACTCTTTCAATGGCATTTTCCACGATGTTCTTTACTGAGCTGTGGCTCCATGAACTCCTTTTAAATAACCAGTGTCTGGCCTGTAAATCCCAGGAAGGGAGTCTCTCCTCTATGAGTGGCTTGGGATTTTTTTGTAGAGAGGGTGTATGTGGAGAAATCTTTCTCCTATTCCTTCCCCTATCTCTTCTCTGACTCTCCTTTTTAACAAACTCTGCTTTCCCAAAATAATTTAATTAAGCTAAAACAACTTCCTAGGTTCCTAGGTTGTTTCTCTCCTCACCTTGTTTTCAACTGCCTTTCTTACTCTGTACTCTGTTCAAACATATTTTCTGTAATAGACATTGAGATGGAATGCAAACTGAAAATAATAATGTAATTTTATTGGCATATTTCTATAATTTCTTCTGCAATATGTAGGTAGGAGTGGTGGACAGGTTTAACATGTCAAAAATAATTAATTTGGCTTTTAGTTGACAAATAAAAATTACATTTTTCACGTACAACATGATATTTTGAAATAAGTCTACATTGTAGAATTGCTAGATTAAGCTACTTAACATATTCGTTACCATATATACTCGCCACTTTTGTGGTGAGAGCACTTAAAATTTATTCTTAGAGATTTTCAAGAATATAATATACATTGCCCCTGATTATAATCACTATATTTCAAATCATCATGTTTCAAATTTGTAGGCAGAAGATGCCAGAAAGTTCTCTGTGAATTTAAAATGTAGACACTATGATATGTATGATATATATGTAATATATTTCATATGTACATACATAAATGTACATTTGCTCTAATAATCACTCCAGGGGGCATGGATAGCCTTTGAAGGTACCAAATTAGGAAAGCACCATCTAGACATGATTATGGAAACATTATGACAATTGTTACAAAGTCTATATGGGAGGGTGTATCAATTAGCATAAGTGATGTAAAGAAGGTTTTCCTTTAATTGGTAAAGAATGGTCCAGTTATGAGGTTAGATAGAAGACTGCACTAGGTCCCACCATCCTGGTGTGGGAGAGCACACCTTTGCATTGAGTCCAGGAGCCTCACACTTTGGGCAGTTCTCCAGGGCCAGAATCTATCTGTACGAGGGCTTTGCAATCTGATCCTACCAGAAGCCCATCTGAGCCACTGCCAGAATATTGTAATGTCTGCTTCCTTCTCATGCAAGGTGCTTATTAGTATGTGAGTGTGGGGACTTGACCAAGATTAAAGGAAAGTTTCCATGATGATTTCCATGCCTGTTTTCTAATAAAGTTTTGTATGCTTGGCAGAAACTGACCTAAGACTAGTTTTCATCTAATTATGAACCACCTGGGGCCAAGGAGTTGGTAGAAAGGAATGTAGAGTCTCTACCCTCCTCTAATGTCAGTTATTTGGCACAAGAACCTGATAATTACTGAACAATCAAATTGACTTAGGTCAATTCTCATCCCATATACTTGACCATATTTTATTTTTATTGCTCTTGGTGAAGAGGAAAAACAAATAGGTCCAAGTTATTAGTGAAGGGTAGCAGATGTAAGATTGTCTCAAACTCGTCTTTTCATTGATTTAAGTATTCTGACATTCTGGACTTCTTGGTGCCTTTCAGATATAAAATGGTAGGACTTAGGTTTCCTAAGGTGATAACAGCTATTTTTTTTTAAAAGAAATCTCTTAATAGTTAATGAAAGAAAGGACGGGGGAGTCTAGGCCAGAGAATCAAAATATCGTGTCTGCCGTGATTTTGGCAGAGAGGCCATGGTACCTGAGGCCAGGGGGGAGTTGTGGAAGGAAGAGAATGAGAGGAGCATTCTCTGCAGGACACCCCAAGAAGAGGGCCAAGAGCAGCCTCCTATATCAGTGGTTTGGGCTGAGGCAGAGTGGGTCCCAGAAAAGCAGTCATGACCCAGTTGAGGAGGTCAAGTTTCCTAAGGACCAGGTGCAGAAGGGCACAGTGAACTCTGTGCCGACTGACTTTATCATTTTAAGGAACCAGACAGCTCCAAAATGCAAAGAGATAAGTACCTTTGCCCTTCTTCTGTTCCCTCCCATCCAGCCACAAAACTAAACACACACTCAGAGTCAGCGGGGAGGAAGGCCCAGTGTTCTGTCTTCTGATGTGTGTGAGTGTGGAGGGTGAGGCAGCTATAGAAAGGTTTTGTCTTTCATTTTTTTTTTTTTTTTAGTTTGAAACATTTGGGGCCAGATGAATTAGCATAAAGCAAACATAATTATATTAACTTCAGAGATGGAAAATACCATGTATGTTAAATTCTATGACCTTTCATGAAGGAAATTATCTATGTTGATCTGATTGCATTTCTGATCTACTTGCTGTTGTTTAGAATAAAAGTGTTGGTTGGTTTTATGATTCAGTACCTTTATTGGAAAATATTTTTAAATGGAAATTTTATATATAGTGAGTGTGGAGACTTGACCAAGATTAAAGGAAAGTTTCCATGATGATTTCCATGCCTGTTATATATATATAAATACAAAATAAGTATATATATATATATATATATATATATATATATATATATATATATATATATATAGAGAGAGAGAGAGAGAGAGAGAGAGAGAGAGAGAGAGGCCGAGAGAGCATGGGATACTAAAATTCTGTAGTATAGAGCAAAATACCATGGTGATCATTAAAAGTCACCTGACTTTAAAGATAAAGAAATTGGCATTGAGAAAAATGCTGTTTGAGAAAAAAATTTGCACAGCTTAGCCAAGGTAGCATATTTGGTTGGTAATAAAGATTTATTTAGAACCTAAAATCTCATGAACATGTATTGCCCCAAGTACTTATTTTGCATATAGGTGATATCTATAGATAATAGGTGCCTATTCTGGTGGAGAGAATTTTAAATCTTTTTAAAAAGAAAAATTGTAGTATTAGTCATTTTTTACCATAAATTTTTTTGTCTTTCATTCTGATCATTCATTTACCATTATTAATCACCATCTACTTTATTATTTTCATACATTGATTCAACCTAGCTTGTGTCTAAATTTTCACAATTCTGGGTCATTTCATTTTAGGTGTTAGGGAAGACACTGAAGAATTGAGATCAAAGAATCTTGGTAAACATTTAATATAATCTCCTCATTTTAAAGATGAAGGTCGGTGCAGTGGCACATGCCTACAATCCCAGCTACTCAGAAGGCTAAAGCAGAAGAATTGCAAGTTCAAGGCCAGCCTCAGCAACTTAGTGAGTCCCTAAGCGAGTTAGTGAGATTATGTCTCAAAATTAAAAAAAAAAAATTTCAAAGGGTTGGGGATGTTGCTTTGTGGTTAAGTGCCCCTAAGTTCAATCCCCGGTACCAAAAAAAAACAAAAAAAGACCAGCCTGGGCAACATAGTGAGACCCTGCCTCAAAAACAAATAAATGACACCACTTATTCAAGATTGCTGAGACAATTAGAAGCAAAGATAGATTTAGAACTCAAACCTTATGACTCTTGGGTTTGGGGTCCTTTACCCACACTACACTGCTCCCAATTTCCCTCTGTTCTATACTTTAGAATTTGGACTCCTCCTTTTCCTTTTGAGTGGATGTAGACTGCTTTAAATTTTGTGCATCAAGATGGACTGTTCATATCTTACCCCTTACCTTTTCTTCTCCTCTCACACCTTGTGGCATCTTTGGTGGGAATTAAAAGGAGATGGGAGGGGGCACATTTAATAAAAGCCAAGTAAGACAGTCAAACAAGAGAAATTCTGTTTTAGATTGGCTTGTAGATAATGCAGTCTGAGGAATCTGAAAGACACAAAAACATTAAGATAAGATACATGGTCCCAGGTGGGAGGACAGGACCCATAGGTAGGACAGAGAATAACAATAGATGAAGGGGATGCTAAAGGTAGAGTCATGAAGGAAAAACTTGAGAGAGAAAAGAGATCTTGTACCCAACAGAGGAGGAGCCTGTGTGAATTGATAGGAGACTTAGCATTTTCTTTTAGGCTTCATGCAGTTGATCAAATATCCTAAAGGTTATATAAGATTACACATTGTACATTTATAGCTATAAGCCTAATCAAAGTGTACTTAAAAAAATAACAGGAGGCCATTGTTCTGGTCCAAGCTAAAAATCAAAATGGAGTCACTCACGCTAAGGTTCCAGTCACCAACATGAACCTAAGCTGTTCCTGTGAACTTCTGAGAAATCAGGATTAGTGATAACAGCAAAATTTCTCAAATAGACATCTCAATTGGCATGATACTGACATCCTCCACTTTAATTCTTAGACAAAATAAAATACAAAATAAGTAATCTGAGTACAGTGGGATGCCCTGGGTAAATCCTCAGCACCAAAAAAAAAAAAAAAAAAAAAAAAAAGAAAAGAAAAGAAAAGAAAAAGTTTAACTAATTAATTATTTTCCTATTATTCTATCTCCCTGACCCAATCTTATAAGGATGGTAACTTTAAAATAACCAATCCAGACTGCACAGGCACTTCACAGAAGAAGAAATGCAAATGGTCAAAATACATGAAAAAAATGTTCAACATCTCTAGCAATTAGAGAAATGCAAATTAAAACTATACTGAGATTCCAACTCACTCCAATCAGAATGGCAATTATCAAGAATACAAGTAACAATGAATGTTGGCAAGGATGTAGGGGGAAAGGTACACTCATACATTGCTGGTGGAACTGCAAATTGGTGCAACCACTATGGAAAGTTTTTTAATTCCTCAAAAAACTCGAGATGGAACCACAGTTTGACCCAATTATCTCCCTCCTTGGTGTATACCCAAAGGACTTAAAATCAGAATACTATAGTGACACAGCTACATCAATGTTTATAGCAACTCAACTCACAATAGCTAAGCTATGGAACCAAACTAGGTGCTCTTCAACAGATGAATAGATAAAGAAAATGTGGTATATACACACAATGGAATATTACTTGGCCATAAAGAAGAATGAAATGATGGCATTTGCTGGTAAATGGATGGAACTAGGGAATATCATGCTAAGTGAAATAAGCCAGTCCCAAAAAACCAAAGGCCAGATGTTCTCTCTGATATGCAGATGCTAACACACAATAAGGGGGTGGGAATAGAAGTTCATTGGATTAGACAAAAAGGACGGAAGAGAAGGGAGAAGAGATGGGAATACGAAAGACTCTAGAATGAATCGTACATAACTTTCCTATGTTCATATATGAATACATGACCAGTGAAACTCCACATCAGGTACAACCACAGTGATGGGTCTAATTAGAATAAGTTATACTCCATGTCTGTATAATATGGCAAAATACACTCTACTTTCATGTATATCTAAAAAGAACAAATTTTTAAATGTAATTTAAAAATCAAAATGACCAATCCACTTTTTGTTTCAGTTTCTGCTTTCTTCATCCCTTTTCAGTTTATAAAACCAACCCCTTCTGCTTTTCCCATCAGAATACTTATTCTACTTTATGGAATGAGTGTTGTTCAATTCTATAATTGAAAATAAGATCTTTCAAATAAATAGCTGTAATTTTGCTCTTTGACAAGAGTACGTTGAAAATGTGGACATAATAGCAATACTGTTCTGCCATTTAGATCCCCTCCTGGCCAATCTCAGCAATCCTAAAACAGCTCTTACTGATATGCCAAGCTGACAGGAGACAGACAGACGTGGGTGATGGGAACTGGAGGTTAAGGAAATAATTCTATAAAATGGGCCCATCGTGCTGAAGTCCACCTGCTTTCACTTTTAAAACGCAATTTACCTGCAGCCCTGCCTGGCTTAAGTTTGTAGGATATATTACATTCCTTAGCAAACTACCTGTTATCTGCAGGAGAGATGTGGGCTCTGAAATGCTTTTAAGAAGAAAACAAACTTACTCTGAAGGAGGGGACTTTGCGACCCTTGCACAGACCATATCCCAGAACTCAGGGAGATGAGGATAATTCCCACTAACCATAAAATCAATAAGAATAGGTTCCAATTAGAACCAGTCAGCATGGGCCAATGACCTAGAGTTGTCATGGCAGTGGGGACTTGAAAGTATGAAGTCATCTTGTTCTCATTCAAAAGTCAAGAGGTGCATCTGGGCGTGAATCTCTGGAAACTTCCCTGGGACCACACCCCCACCAAAAATATTAGAGAGCAGAAGAGGCATGCTGCTGTCCCTCTCCTCTCTGAGAGGACCCACTCTCTCCCTTAAGAGAATCCCCTTTACTCCTGTCTTGTTCCTTCTAATGAACTCCTGTCTGTTCATCTGAGCGACATGTCTAAAATCTTTCTGGCATGATTGCAAGAATCCAGGTTTGAAGTAGAGGCCTCCAGGCTAACTCAGTTTCCTGGAAGGTCCCAGCGTTGTAACAGAGCTATTCCATAGGGTATCAACTTAAGAAGAGTCAAGGGAAATGCACAGGATGTGTAACTGGAGTGAAACTGTGGTACTTTTTTGTTTTGCTCAAGTCATGCCTGATTTCTGAACTGTTTTGACTGATATAAGCAGGATATGGTAATGTAGTAGAAAGGTTGGAGATTTGGGCCTCCAACAGATCTGATATCTAGGCACAGATCATTCCTTCCTAATTTAGGACAAGTTCTCTTTAGTGATATCAATTCAAAGTTTTCTAATTCTAAAATCATAGTAACAGTATTCTATGCTTTGTAGGGCAGTGGGGAGAATTCAGTAATACGGGTAATGCACTTAGACAGTGATTGACTTGCAGTTGTCAATAAATGGTGGCCTTTATCTTCATGGCACTACACAGTTAAGGAGAGAAGGAAGGGAGATAAATGTCTGGAAGAAGAAAGGGCAGGAGTCTTTTTCTCATTTTTGAATGGAGGTGGGTGGGGGGAGAGCAGAGATCAGGTAGGAAAAATGAGGTGGTGGGAAGAAGGATGGAAGAAGACAGGAAAAGGATTGGAAAAAGTGAAGGCTAAGATAGAGAAGAAAACAGGCCAAGCCTCCAGAAAGAAATGCCATGAGCAGGGATGGGGGTACATCTATCACCCCTCAGTGTTGTCTGTGCGACAGCAGCCAAGGCATTGCCTGTGAGCTTGTTAGAAATGCAGACTCTCAAGGCCCTCCCCGACCTGAATCATAATTTGCATTTTAACAATATTCCCAGGTGATTCCTATATTCATTAAATCTGCAGAATTGATGGTATTTTTTTCTCTCCTGGGGGTTGAGCAGATTCAAATCAACAGGAAGGCCTCTGGGGCTTTTTATTATGATCATTATTATTATCTCTAAATGTATCAGGAAGATTTCCTAACTAAGTGGGTAGGATCCAGGATGGGACACTTCTTTGGGATTCTGACCTGGACAGAGGATCTTCAAGTCAGAGGCAGGCTGTGGGTTCTGAAGAGATTCTTGGAATTTCTCTCCTGGATCCAAGGTAACAGATGTGTAAGAACCAGGAAAGTTGGAGAGGTGAATGTTTTTCCTCTATTGAGGAAACAGGAAGAGGTTTAGGATCGTCCTTCTAGACCCATTTGGCAAGTGAGGCAGGAGCCATGGCTGGCACCCTACTCCCTGCCCATTCAGCTCCTGGTGCCTACTTTACCTCTGGACAATAGAAACACTTTTGTCCATGGCCTGTATATAGGTCCTTCATCAGAGGTGCCTTGGAACGACCGATGGAATAATGCCCCTGGGCAAGCCACTTGACTTCCCTGGCCTTGGGCCCTGACACATGACAAAGGTCTAAAATTGTGAAGTGTGGTACCCAGTGTTTCCCAGTGTCGTAGGGACTAGAATTGTGGCTTTCTGATGACTTTTTCTCCAAGACTGCCCTTCTAAGTCAGCAGTCAGTCGCGTGACCAAAATGGGAGAATGTCACTGTGGATGTGAAGAGCATGGCGTGAGAGAGCACTCGCCCCATCTGACAAGGACAGTTGCTGTTCAATTCTGCCAGTTGCCACAAGGGATTTGAGCCTACCACAGCCAATACCCGGCCTCAAGGAAAACAAAAAGTTCAGATCTTTATACTAAATATTCTGATTTTTAAAGGCTGACAGTGAATTCATTAAAAACAAACAAACAACAACAACAACAAAAATCCGCTGCTCATACAAAACAAATCTGAGGGCTGATACAATTCACAGGCTGTCAGTATGTGATCTCTTCCCTGAGTCTTTCAAAAGAGGAGGATTGAAATTTTTATCAAACAAGGCAAAAAAAATTCTTGAATTTGCTGCTTGTCCCAACGTGGTAGGCCCTGGTGATGAAAAACTTCGCAAAGGACACAGTTTGGATGAGACACTGTGACCACACCCCTTCTATCACAGCTCCATGTGAAAATACAAACGCGTTCAACAAGCTGCACGTACTCGGGAGGGAAGCACATGTCATAATTAGTTGATTAATCACCGCCAGCCAGTTTCTTGTCGTGTGCTGATACATGAGTAAATGGATGTCCAGGGTATTGATCACATCCAGGCTAGGATTCCTCTGAGGCCATCCCCTGAAGGACACGGTGACCACAAAGATCTGCCTCCAGTTACTGCCTTTTGCAAAGTGATCACAGGGTGCATAGCCGGGTGTAATCCAAGCACCTCTTCCTGCAGGCAGTGAGTGGTCACTGCTGAACTATGGTAGCTGTATTGCTTTCAGCCCTAATGGGGATCTTTACTGAAACAGAAACCTAATTCCATTTAGGTTAATAATATGCCCACTCAATCTTCCTTTCCAGAACCGACACAATCTGGACACTTTCTGAGTGGGCCCTGGAAGTGATTCCTTCTTGCAGGTAGGTAGCTGATCAGATACTGCAGGGTTAGGAAGGACTTCCATTCTTACTCTAAGCCATTTTGATTTTTAAAAAAAATTTTTGGTTGTGAAAATGCCGTAACTCTTATCTCTCATGCAGTGTTGTTAAAAATGTTGTGTAGACCCACAGTAGTTGGCATCTGTCTCCCCAGTGCACCAATCTGATGCTTGGGAGTGGGAAGAGATGGTTTTTAGGTCTTGATCGGGGACTCCAGCAATTTACTCCCACTCTGCTCTTTCAATCCAGGCTCCTCTTTGTGATTAATGGATGTGGAAATAATTCATATGGGACAAAATTGGATTCTGGGAATATGATGTTCTGGATGCAATTTCCCTCTTTCCCACCATAAACTCCAAAAGTTCTTACTCTTTGGAGTAACTGAGAGTTAGTAGCTGCTAACTCCTCTGGGTGGCTGAGTGAGGTCTTGTGCCACAGGGGTGTTCAATCAGCTTTTCATTACTGTAACAAAATTCAAAATCAAGTTAAAGAGAAAAAAGGTTTCTCTTAGCTGTCCACGGTTGCTTGCCCCACTGCTTTGGGGTCTGTGGTGAGGCAGTGCATCATGGCAGGAGTGTGTGACAGAGGCAGCTGTTCATCTCACAGCGATCAGAAAATGAAAGAGAGAACTAGGTCAGTGTCCTGATAGTCCCTTCAAGGGCACAACCCCAGTGATCTCACTTCCTTTTGCTAGGTCCCACCTCTTATATGTTCTACACCTTCAAATAGCCCCACAGGCTGGGGACCAACCGTTTACCTTGTGAGCCTTTGAGGGGATATTCCATATCTAATTATGGCAAGTGCGTTTCATTATTTGACAGAATGGGTGAGGTTTTTTTTTTTTCCTCCTAGAGGACTGGGCAAATGATTTGAGAATAATGTCAAAGGTGAAGCACAGAAGTCATCAAATCCTTGAAAGAGTTGGGCTATCGAGGCTAAAGTCAATGCAGACCCAGTGTAGCTTTGCTGGTTTTCTTACCAAGGCCAAGGAAGCGCTGCATGGGGGACTGGGTACTCGATTCGGAAGCAGGGGCAGCGCGAAAAGGTGCTGAGCAGAGTGCTGGCAGCTTCTGCAGCTCAGCCTGTGAGGACTGAGATCTCTTCACTTTGATCATCTATGCGCCTCACATCACTTAGAACACATAAACACTGTTCCCTGAGACCTAATGAGCCCACATGGGAAAATAACATCCCATTTACAAAGGGCCAGCAGCCAGAGTCAGGATAATCAATTAGAAAACACAAAACACATCCCAGGAAAATAGAGCTATAAGAGGAGTGTCTGAGTGGGGAAGGACAAAGAAGGATGGGCACTTAAATGGAAAACCAGCAACATCTCTAATGGAGGGAGAGAAATAAACAAGAGTCCAAGGGTCTAAGGATGGGAGGAGGAAGAGAAAGGAAAATGATTCTAAAGGTCCCTTCTTGATGGAGTGAAGGGGCAATCAGGAGGAAGCTGCAACATCTCAGTGGGGAACTGGGGCTTATTGGTGGGGATGATGCTGGTTGGGTATCCCTTATCTGAAATGCTTGGGACCGGAAGTGTTTCGCATTTCAAAATGTCTTCATATTTTGGAATATTTACATATATATAAGGAAATATCTTGGGGATGGGCCCCAAGTCTACTCACAGCATTTATTTATGGTTTATAGACACCTATACAAATAGTTTGAAGATTTTTATTTAAACAATATTCTTAGTGTCCCTGCATCTTGAATGTGACTGTCACCTGAGTTCAGATGTGCAATTTTTCTCTTGTGATGTCATATTGATACTCAAAAAGTTTCAGATTTTGGAGCATTTCAGATTTTAGATTTTCAGATTAGGGATGTTGAACCTGCAGTTAGTATCATGTTTTCAAATTCTACGGGAGAAGTATGTGTCAGAATAGAACAAGGAAGGGAAAATTTGCTCAGTAACCAAAAAGAAAATAACAAAAGAGAAAAAAAAAACAGAATAAAAAATTACAGGAAAAAAGTAATTTGGAAGAATACAAATAGCAATCATAAACAAAATGTGAGGACTGAATTCTTTAAAAGACAAACTATAAGTTTGGCTTAAAAATTAAAAACTGTATATGTAAGAAACACATCTAAAACATAGTTTTAAATTTTTCAGCCAGGCGTGGTGGTACACACTTGTAATCCCAGCAGCTTGGGAGGCTGAGGCGTGTGGATCTCAAGTTCAAAGACAGTCTCAGCAATTTATTGAGGCCTTAAGCAATTTAGTGAGACCCTGTCTCAATATAAAACATAAAAGGGGATGGGGATGTGGCTCAGTGGTAAAATACCCCTGGGTTCAATCCCTGGTACCAAAAATAATTTTTTTTTTTCAAAGTGAGGTTGAAAATCAAGAATAGGCCAATTCAAGCAAAAAATTAAACACAAGTAGAAATATTACTACTTCTATTACATGTGATGGAATATTAGAGGAAAAGCATTATGAGAGGGTTATTATGTAACAGTAATATAAAAGACACCGTTTATTAAAAAAAAAAAAAAAACACAGACCTGCAGGATGCATGCCTCTAATCCCAGTGCCTCAAGAGGCTGAGGCAGGAGGATCACAAGTTCAAGGTCAGCCTCAGTAACTTAGCAAGACCCTGTCTCAAAATAAAAAATAAAAAGAGACCTGAATTTTAACACAGATAATTCCTGTTACTTAAACTACTCCAGAATACTCTAGTCTTAGTGGTAAAGTTCCCTGAGTTCAATTTCTAGTGACATAAAAAATAATAATAATAAAAAGTAAAAGCCTACAGGTAGCAAACAAAATAAAAGCCAAATCTAAAGCAAAAACAATCAGTAATACAATATATATATAAAATATACATATACATATATCTCTCTATATATAAAATGGTAGGAGACTTTTATATATTCTCCCATGATTCAAAAAATTTAGTAGATTAAAAAATAACTAAGAATAGAGGGAAATGAACAATATGATCAGTAAAATTGATTTAATGACTATATTTAGATATCCTATTCCTCAGACAATATACATTTTATACATTTTTTTGTGTGTCAATGAAACACTAAGCTTTGCCCCTGATAATACAGCAACAAAAAAACTCAATCCTGTATCAGTCAGGGAAAAAATATATATATTTTTAAAGAGGTGAGATCTAACAGATCAACTGATTGTAAGTCAACAGAATTAGTTATATATTATAAAATGACAAAAATACTTATTTACATGGCAATCAAGAAATATTTACTAGACAGAAAATGGATCAAAAAGAAAATTTAAAGCAAAATTGCAAGCTACAGAGAGAAGAAAGGAACAGCTAAGACTAAACCTAGGGCACATAGTGAAAGCTTACTCAGAGGATAATTTATAGCTTTATATAAATTCATTCTTAAGGAAGAAAGATAAAAAATAAAGGAACTAAACATTCATCTTAAGAGATTTGAAAAAGAGCAATAACCAAAGAGAAAAGGAAATTAACAAAGATACAAATTTACACAGAAAACTAAAAAAATAGAAAGGATAAATCAAAATGTGGCTCTTCAAAAGACTAATAAAATGGAAAAATATAACCAAAGTTTTCTAAGAAAAAAGAATAAGAGAAGAAAGCTATCCAAGGGTTGAAATGAGATAGGAGATAGAATACACATAAAAAGTAAAAGAATTTTTATAATATCTTTATTTTATTTATTTTTATAATATCTTTATTTTATTTATTTTTATAATATCTTCATTTTATTTATTTTTATGTGGTGCTGAGGATCTAACCCAGCACCTCGCATGTGCCACTCAAGCGCTCTACCACTGAGCCACAGCCCCAGCCCCAAATTAAAAGAATTTTAAGAGACTTCTACTAGAAACTTAGGAATAACGTATGTGAAACCCTAATGAAAACAGATGATTTTTTTTTTTGTAGAACATAAATTAATAAATCGATGGAAGAAGTAGAAAACCTGAACAGGTCAATTGCTGCAGAAGTGATTGGAAATGCAATTAAAAATCTTCTCAGGTTGACTTTGTAACCATGTTTATCTGAAATTTAACACAGATAATTCCTGTTGCTCAAACTACTCTAAGCTATAGAAAAAGATGAAGGGCAACCATTTTGTGAACCAACAAAACTGTAATACTAAAACCTGATGAAAGAAGAATAGAGAATCAAAACTGAGCATAATGGTGCACACCTGTAACCCCAGCTGCTCCAGAGGCTGAGGGAGGAGGATCGCAAGTTTAAAGCCAGCCTGGGCAACTTAGTGAGGCCCTGTCTCAAAATAAAATGAAATAAAGGGCTGGAAGTGTGTCTCAGGGATAGAGTATTTGTCTAGCATATGAGAGGCCCTGGATTCAATCCCCAGCACAAAAAATAAAAAGCATAGATAATTATAAAGTAATCTTACTTATGAATGGATGCAAATTTGTAAATGAAATTTAACTTTGGTTAAATTTCACATAGTGACAGAAATATTTACCACTATCTTCTCCCAAAACCATAATAAAACTACAGCAAAATTATTAAGGAGGCATAAAGCTGAAGGACAAAAGAAACAGGAGTGACGGGGCTTAGTACACGTGAGGTCCTGGGTCCAATCCCCAGCCCCTTCCTCCACTACCACCCCCAAAAGAAAAAAAGCAGAAGAAGCAATGGCCCCACAATTTTGGGTAGTTTGAAAACAGACATACAAATGAAAACTGGCAGGGCAGACCATAGAAAGCCGGAATGCAGACCAGAAGTGAGTTCACCCCCAGAAAAGTTCAGAACTTACAGGAATCAAGTGAAAATGGGGGCTCCAAGAGGAGATAAAAACAGGAAAATTAACAAAAAAAAATCTATACAAGATTCAGAGTTGGGTGCTGTGGTGCACACCTGTAATCCCAGCAATTTGGGAGGTTGAGACAGGAGGATTAAAAGTTCAAGATCAGCCTCAGCAATTTAGTGAGACCCTGTCTCAAAACAAAAAATAGATAGATAGATAGATAGATAGATAGATAGATAGATAGATAGATAGATAGATAGGGCTGGGGATGTGGCTCAGTGGTGAAGCTCCCCTGGGTTCAATCCTCAGTACCAAAAAAAAAAAAAAAAAAAAAAAGGCTCTCAACCTCAACCTCACTTTACAAATACAAAGTGGCCCTCTACTTTTTCTTGGCAGAAGACTCTGTAGAGGTAAAACTAGAGGGATGCTGGACCAGGCATGCTGAAGCAAGGAATCTAAATGAAAAATGGATATTAGGTGGAAGATTAATTACAGAAAGGTGGGGCCCTTGTTGTCTTCTGTGCCTTACTTACTACTTTACTAGAAGCCATATTTATGCCTCCACAGAGGGAAAGGAAGGAATTCTTGTGTGACCTGACCAACCCAGAAGAAAAAACCCCTAAATGTACTGACAGAAACCCTCAAGGAAACAGACAGTGGTGCAGGGAGACCAACCATTAACAGGTTTCCCCACACTTGCTGAACTCCCAGTGAGCTGTTTAGTGCATCACTTAAACATAAGCAGACAACCAAGGATCACAGACATGTTAGGAAAGGTAATGTGTGTGTGTGTGTGTGTGTGTGTGTGTGTGTGTGTGTGAGAGAGAGAGAGAGAGAGAGAGAGAGAGAGAGAGAGAAGAAAAAAGAAGTTTGTAGAGGGGAAAAAGCAAAAAGTAACTGGGTATAATTATGCATGTCTATAATCCCAGCTTCTTGGGAGACAGAGGTAGGAGGATTGCAAGTCTGGGCAATATAGCAAGACCCTGACCCTGCCTCAGGAAAAATAAATAAATAAATAAAAAGTTAAAAACAAAATAAAACAACACAACAACAAAGACACAGAAGGGTGAAGCCAGAGGATTGATAAGCTCAAGGGAGAGAGATTTTAGTGTGCTATGCTGCTGTCCCCACCAAGTAGTGGAATTTTAACTATGTATGGCCCACACCCTAATCTAGGCAACACAGTGAGGCCTAAACTTTTAAAATAAATTTAAAAAGAAAGAAAGAAGAAAAAAAGCTGCCAAATTTTTTTAAGAGAAATCTTGGGGATTAAAAATGATACTAGAAGAGAAAGATTTGTAGAAGAGTTGGAAGTATTATTATATTTAGCAAAGTTTAGGACTACTAGTTTAATTTGAATTTCAAACAAGCAACAAATTACTTTTGAATATAATATGTCCTATGCAAAACTTAGTTTGAAAGAAAAAATTTCCTGGGTATCCTACTTCAGGGGGTGGGCAGGTACTGGGGTTTGAACTCAGAGGCACTCAACTACTGAGCCACATCCTCAGCTCTATTTTGTATTTTATTTAGAGACAGGGTCTCACTGAGTTGCTTAGTGCCTCACTTTTGCTGAGGATGGCTTTGAACTCAAGATCCTCCTGCCTCAGCCTTCAAAGCTGCTGTGATATAGGCATGTGCCACTGCCCCTGGTTATTTTTTTTATCAGCACCCTACTTAGAAGATGAAATTGATAAAGAAAACTCCAAGAAAACATACTGAGAGAAAGCAAGACATACAATTCAAGAATCAGTTGAAGAAGACTAATGATAAGAAGTTCCAAAAGAGAGAATAGAGGTAATAAATTATCAAGGAAATTTCCCCAAATGAGGAAGTCTATCCAGAGCCAAACTCAAAGGATAAAAATTCCCTGTCACAAAACGCAGCATTGTGAAATTACATGGCACTGATGACAAAATAATGAAAGATCAAGCCACATACAGAGAAATGAGAATGGTAAGATATCTCTGTAGGAAACATGGAGTGATGCCTTTTGAATTCTCAGAGAAAATTGCTTCCAATCTAGAATTCTATACCCAGCTAAACCAGCCATCAAATATGGAGACAGAATAAAAAAATAAATAAAAAACTTTTTTTCAGGCCTCAGGATCTTAAACTCTAACTTCCATAAGCCTTTTTGTTGAAGATATTCCATCAAAATATGAGAGTAAACCAAGAAAGAAGATAAGAACTGAGAAAGAGAGAGATATGAAGGAAATCTCTGAAAGAATGATAAAGGGGAAGATGACAGTTGTACCACAGGCCAAGAGAATCACCAGTCCTGATTGGAGCAGTACAAAGGCTCCAAGTGGGATATCCATTCCAAAAAGAGAAATTTGATAGAATATATGATGTCTGGAAGCATTGAAAAAATGAGATATTTTTAATTCTGTCACGGAATTTGATTGTGAATTAGTGATAAATATAGAGGAAAATCAAGAAAGCAAAAAAAAAAAAAAAAAAAGTGAGAAAATTATTATTGCTAGAGAAAAACCAAAAGTTGTACAGGAGGAAATTTAATAGAAGTTCATTGCATGACTTAGTTGGGAATATTATTTACATAGTCATAATAATGTAAACTGGATATTAATCAAACTAAAGTATGATATAACTACATGGCATGAGGAAGAGTATGAGTCCCTGGGGGCATGTGGGTGTCAGTGTGTGTATATGTAGGGTATGTGCAGGAAAAGAAGCCAAGTTCTATAATCCAAAAGTTTGTACATAATATCAAATACAGAAATATCAAGAAAGAGCAGAATAAGTACACCATTAAAGAAGAGAAAAGTAGGACTGGGATTGTGGCTCAGCGGTAGAGCGTTTGCCTAGCGTGTGCGATATCCTGGGTTTGATCCTCAGCTCTACATAAAAATAAATAAAGAAAGAAAAGGTATTGTGTCCAACTACAACTAATAAATAAATAAATAAATAAAAAGGAATAGAAAAGCAAATATGTAGGGAGGAAGCAAGGACTACTATTTGGTGTTACACATTTTCTGGAAAATTTGACTTTTAAAAACTATTTACCTTAATAAAAATAAAATTAACCATTCTAAAAGATAACAAATTTTATTTTGAGCAATATACTCAAAGAATAGCAATCATGACCAATGCAGGATTTATTCTGGGAATTCCAAGATGAGCTAATATCAGAAAATCTATTGATATAATTTATTACATCAATGAACCAAATTTTGAAAAGCTATCATATCAGTGTTGAAAATATTCTGTAGAAAGTTTAATGTGTAATTATACATTTCTAAGTAAACTAGAAGCAGAAGAACATTTATAAAATATATAGAAGACTACCAAAATTAAGAACAAACATTCCAAATGGCTGAAGGAGAACGGTAAGAGGATGTTCTTGAGGGGTATTAGCTTCTGCAACATGAGGAACCTTTTCCTGTGAAGTTATGAAATGTAAGCTCTATCTTTTCTGAAATTCCAAAATGTGAAGGGCCACATGTATTAGAATCACTTTTTAGAGTCCCAGGAATCTACGTTGCAAACAAGAGCTCCAGGTCATTCTGTCTTATATTATCATTGAGAATGCTGTTTAATACAATGGAAGTGACCAGAGTATTTGAACTGAGAAGCAACAGAATCAGATTTCCAAAGACCTTCTCCCCCCACCCCGCCCCCATTCTGCTTCAGTCTACCTTTCCCTGGGTCATTGCAATGGAGGCTCCATAGAGTTATTTTTGTAAATCGACTGCACTGTTTCCTATGGAAGAGTTGGGTCATTTGGCTCTCATGCCAGAAAGTTAGTGGAAATGGCCCTGGTTCCTGGAGCATCATGCATTATCTGATTCACAGCAAGATAACATATTTCTGAGACAGGGAGAGTAATACATGCTGGGTCTCATTTGAAAAATCTTGAAACTTGGATTTGAAAATGTGTCTGTTTGTTTAATTCTGTAATAACAAAACTTAAAATAGCTCTTAGAGATAGTCAGTGCCAGTTTTGCAAATGCTAGAGAAAGGAAGTAGGATAAAGGAATTCCTCTGGGTGGATCTCAGAGCCTTCCTGGAGCCATTTTCTTTCAGACTTTGGTGACATCAGTCTAGAGAGGCAGATGGGCTTTCTGGAGAGATCCTGGGGAGTTAACAGCCAGAGGACTCTCAGCAAACTTAAAATAACATGAAAAACGGTCCTTCTCACAACCTGGGTCTAAAGAACAAAGGAAATGACTGAACAACCCACAGACGCCTTCCCCAGCCCTGGGAGACTCTGAGCACAGAGACATAGTGCTTCTTAAAGTCAAGCATGCATAAGAATCACCTGGAAGGCTTGTAAAAATGCAATTGCTGAACCCCTGGCCAACACTGCTGATTTTGTAGACTTGGTTTCAGCTTGAGATTTTGCATTTCTAACAAGTACCCAAGCAATGGTGGTGCTGCTACTCAGTGGAACCACACTTGGAGGACCACAGCCCTGCAGTAGGCAAAGGAAAACCTCTCATCAAGATCTTCTTTGCCTCGACCATGACCTTGTGACCCTTCTGAGGAATAAGAAAGAATGCCAGTGGGAAGGATGCTGGGGTCACACAGGTTTTCAGAGGTGTAATAAAACCATTGGCTTGAGGCCAAGAAATAGACCTAGGGCTACTTGACTAGATGCTATGCACCTGTTTGTAGCACTCAAATCACAAACATCTCATGAGTGCCTATCATAATTATAGCTATAGTTCCCAAAAACTCATGCAAGACGTTTAAACTCCACATTCATGTGTTAATTATACTAAGAGGGTGGAAACTTAATCCAACTAGGGTGTCTAGAAGTGAGACCTTTGGCAGGTAATTACGATTACAGAAGGTCATTAGGATTGAATTCTGGTGGCTTTATTATAAAGAGGTAAAGGCCCTAGACACACAGATATGGAAATGCCACTCCTGTCTCTTCTATATGACGTTCTGTGCTGCCTTGGTACTTTGCCAGCAAGTAGATCATCACTAGATGTGACCTCTAGACCTTGTATCTCTAGAACCATGAGCCCAGATGAACTAGGATTGAATTCAGTGGTGCTCTACCACTGAGTTTCATCCCCAGCACATGTTATTTTTTAAAATTTTGTGATAGTATCTCACAAAATCGTCCAGGCTGAACTCAAACATGTGATCCTCCTGTTTAAGCCTCCTAATAGCTGGGATTTCAGACATGTGCCCCCATGAGCGTTGCTAAAATGAGCCTGTATTCTTTATAAAGTAACCTGTCTCAGGTATTTTGTTATAGTAACAAAAAGCTGACTAATACACTACCATTTATTGAAAGCTGTCCATATGCCAAATACTTCATAAACATTTAATGTTCACAGCAGCCCAATCACTACCTCTACACTAATTTTGCTAACATATTCCCCATATTCCCAAAGGTTGACCCTTTGGCCTGTGTATCTTTCCTTTAGCCTGTGTATCTTTCCTTTGGCCTGTGTATCTTAAGTTCATGGCCAAGGTCCCTATAACAAAAGAAATATTAAGAAGAGAAAAGCATAAAATACTATTTAACACAAGTTTTACATGACATGGGAGCCTTTGTTAGGAAATGAAGACCTGAAGGAATGGGTATTTTTTGTGTGCTAGGCTTGAGGAAGAAGTGGGTAGTCATGGTGAAGTATGACTGGCCAATGTATAGTGTAATGATAATGGCCTTATGGTCACTTAGCTATGCTTCTTTGTCTAGATTGCTCTCAGTGTCTCTGTTTCTTCAGAGATACGGGTGTTCCTTTCCTTTGGGTATAGGGGGTGTACCTCTTAAATGAAGGTCTTGGGACCTACTTCAGGGGAAGACCAGAAAATCCTTCCCAGGTTTTAGGACATGCTGCAAGGGAGTTGGGGGAAGGTAAGCTGACCTAAATGCTTCTTCTCTTTTGCCCCCATATTTTGAGGTAGTATGTCCTGAACCCCATCACCTGGAACATGCCTCTCCCATAGCTCTAAGGGCTTGGCATAAACACCCACTTGTCAGAGAATCCTTTCTGGCCACCCCATCCAGGATCTCAGCCACCATGGCCATACTTCCTGCCACACTTTGTGCTGTTTTCTCTCCTGGGCATTTGTCACAAACATTCTACATATTTTGCTTGGTTTGTTTATTATCTGTCTCCCTCATCAGCACCCAAGTACAAGGACAAAGACTGTGTCATTGTTATGACATAGTCAGGTACATAGAGCCTAGATCTTTCTAGTATGCAGAATCAGTCATTAATGGGCAAAATAAACAAGTGAAACTTTGAGAGGGTCGAGCCTTGTTTTGCAGGGACATTCAGAATTTGGTGACATGATGATTAGAGCCTATCAGTTAAAAAGCAACACATCTGGATTGGTTGAAGCTGCTTACATATATGGGAAGAAAATAAGTAGAAATTAAATCAGAAGATAAAAATTAGGGGCAGGGTTGGGAGCAGGCTGAGGGGAGAAGCAGCTCAAGTAGGACACCACTTACTTTGGCCCTGGGGGCAGTTCTCCCTCAAGGCCAAAGGTGGCTCTGAGCCAGTGGGTGTGTCCCTTTGGCTCTTATTGGGCACAAAATACAGCTGCTGTAGTCAATACAGGGAGAATCCTGCCCAGCCCAGGCTCTGGAAAGCAGGATTCATTTCTGAAGCACAAAAAGTTTGTTGAAAGAGCAGCTTTCAAATAGTCAAACCATCTGACTCTGGAGGGAACTAGAACCAGGTGTCCACCAGGAGGTGGGGGTCAAAGGGAGAAATCTGCATAGGCACCAGCTTCCAGCCAGCAACCAGACAATCCTGAGGCAAAAGGAAGGATCTAGACCTAGGGTTTAACTGTGCAAACAGACTTCGTTGGGTTGGCCCCCTTATCTGACAGAGTCCTTGCCACATGGAAAAATTAAACATTTCTTCTCTCAGCACCTGGTTCTAACAGACAGCCTGGAGTGTTGACTACTTGGCAGTGACATAAATTCATTTGTTAATGAACTCCAAGGACAGTCCACGTGTCCTGGCCAGCATGGCCCATGTCTTATTTGAACATAGAAAAAAACCAGGGCTTGAGCTCTTGAGTTCATTGTGCACACACAGACAGGTGCTCTGTTATGCTTCTTAGTGCCATACCATGTGATGAGAGAGAAAAAGGGATATAAAATAAAAACCAACAAACAGACTTCATCCACAGAGATCAACTGACTAGCCACGAGATTGAATCCAACTTAATGCTACAAACAGTAGTTGCAGAAATCAACCTAGACTAGGAAATCCTCTTTTCTAAATAAAGGCTGAGAAGAGAATGTGACGATTGGGCTTCCCAGGCTGAAGGTTCTCAAGGCATGGAGTAGGGAATTGATAAACCTTACTTCCTTCTCCAACAGGAAGCGGGAAGGATCTACTATGTGCTATTGAGTGAAGACTGTGCATTGTGTAACAGCAGTCCCAGGGCAAGCTGTGGGGAGCCTAAAGAAGGAGGTGTCAGGCTAAGGCCTGGGTCAAGGGTAGTGGAACTGCTGATAGAGTTTACTTAACAAAGGATTTCTAGCATAATGCTAAGTGAAGTTAGCCAATCCCAAAAACCAAATGCCGAATTTTTTCTCTGATATATGGAGACTAATTCATAGTGGGGTTGAGAGGGAGAGCATGGGAGGGTTAGAGGAACTCTAGATGGGGCAAAGGGGTGGGAGGGGAAGGGAGGGAGCATGGGGGTAGGAAAGATGGTGGAATGAGATGCACCTCATTACCCTAAGTACATCTATAAAGACACGAATGGTGTGAATATACTTTGTATACAACCAGAGATGAAAAATTGTGCTCTATATGTGTAATATGAACTGCAGTGCATTCTGCTGTCATATATAACAAGTTAGAATTTAAAATAAAAAAGGTTTCTAAGTCAAATGTATTTGGGACCTATTGAGTTGAACCAAGTTAAACTCATCTGTTGACTGTGTTCTTTCATAGACTAATATGCACTGGGCATCTACAAAAGAGGATGAGGAATAAAGTGTTTCTCAAATATTTGACTACTTGTGCCTCTTTTTGGAGCACCCATATTAGAAAAAAAAAACTGCTCTAAACTCATTTATCCGCATGTACACGTGCTGGGGAAGAAGGCTGTGGACTCTGTCACATTTAATAGGTAAATTCATTAGGTTGGTAGGGAAAGGTTTGGTTACAAATGGATTAGCGAGTTCTTGAAATGGAAATTAGATTTAGGTCCCCTTCCAGACAAGACTCGAGGGTGACCTTCCTGGATACACCTCACAAAACTTCAAATCAGACCTGCTGTTAGATCCTCGTTTTATTTGTGTGTATTTGCTTTAAAGGGCTGTTGGCAACCTACCCAACTGATTTTATTGACCTCTAAAGGGTTGGAATCTGCAGTTTGGAAAACACCAAACTCTATCTAAACATAAGCATATTAAAATGTTTATACCCCTCTTTTCAAAAAATTCTGTGCTCATTAATTTATGAGATAAGAGAAGAGTAAAGTGGGAAGTAAAGGAGAAGGCTTCAGGCCATATTTTTCTTTTAGGAAAGGTAGTAAGTAGTTAGTACTGTACCTTCTTCATGCAGCACAGGATTCTAAGTAGTCCCTGGTTTGGAAAGAGAACAGGGAGAATTATGGTAAAAACTGTCATTAATATGCTGCTTTCAAATTTTACATGTAATTTCACATTCTAATCTTATTTTCATATGAACAATTCACTTCTAGTCCCTCTGTTAGTTCTAATGGGGATCATAGATGAGTCCCCAGAAAATGGGATTGCTAAGGTCTGCAGCACACCTGCAGTGCCTCTAACAGGTATAGGGGAGGACAAATGTCTTTCTTTTCCATCTCAGGTTCATGGCTGAGGCTCCTATGACAAAAGACAGACTAACAAGAGAAAAGCATAAAGATTGAGCTGATAGAAGTTTTGTGTGACACAGAAACATTCAGGAATGAAGACCCAAAGAAAGAGGAAAGCTGTGTATTTTTATGCTAGGTTTGAGGAGGACGTGCAGAGTTGTGGAGCAGGATGATTGGACAACAGGGGTTTGGTGTACAGCTGATGAGCTGGGGAATTTAGCAAGGTCTGTGTGTTTGGCTTCTTCTCCATGCTGCTTGTCTTCAGAGATGAGGATGTTCCTTTCCTTGGGGATAGGAGGGCATCTCTTGAATGAAGGTTTTAGGATGTGCTTCAGGGGCAAAGGGCGAGGGAGAGGTAAGAGAAGAGTGAGCTTCCTGCTTCTACTCTTTTCTCTCACATGCTCTGGTGCCATGTTTTGGGGTAGAGTGTTCCAACCCCATCAAAGACAGCTACAGGACAGATTGGTCTCCTATAGATGCTCTTTTCTTTGCTTCACCATGAGAGTCTAAATGTCAGCCCCCTAACCCTGAACCCGGGCTCAGTTGCTGACAGACAGGAGACTCCAGACTCAGGAATCCACAGTCTCCTGCTACATGAAGAAAAACAGGAAAAATTAATGTTAAAAAATTTTCTGTTAATACTTTTTTTTTTACCACATCAGAAAAGCCCTGGCCTTGACCTTGGGGTACGGTTTCTAAGACCAGTAAAAACCTCCTTCTTACCCCTTTGGTGCACCAAAAGAGCATGTCCAGAGCTTTTTTTTTTTTTTTTTTTTTTTAATCTAGCAATCAAATGTGATATTTTACAAAGTACTGTGGTTTTTCAAGCCTTCGTTTCAAAGGGTCTGGAAAATATTTGTATTTTCAGTTTTCCTTGTCCACAGTCTTCTCTTTTTGATTCACTTGGTTTCCTTTTGTGCATGTTGACTGTGGAGTTCCTCCTTATTGTCCCTTGGAGTAATATGTGAAATATAAAATGCAGTCTTGTTTGGAAAATTAAAGGGAAAATATAAGGGCAGGTAATGGGGCTTGAGGAACAGCAGGGAGGACGTGGGGTGGCAGAGGCGCCCAAGGGACTGTAGTCCACTCAGAATGGTAAATGATTTGATGTAATTTCAAGACAGAAAAAAAAGTGGATTTTACTGCCCTAAATCAATTTAACTGTTCAAATGATTATTTCTCCCCTGGTGTTTATAAAGATATGGAATGAAAGGAGGCAGATTCAAAAGAGTTTTCAGAAATTATTAAACCCACAAAGTCTGTTTGGATTGTGCCTGATGTTAGGAATCCTAACTGACCAATTTTACAGTCTGCACAAAATGGACAGGAGAGCGTTGTGGTATAGAGGGTGGCGTTGAACATGCATCTGTGATTCTGGCTCTGTCGCTGACTCTCGGGGTGACCACGGATGGGCAAGTCATCTACCTGGCCAAGCCTCAGTTGCTTTCTTTTTAAATGGGAATCATTCACAAATCTACTAACCACAAAGGGTTATTGGCAGGATTTATTTAAGTAATGTACAAAACATTTACTAAAAAGTCTGTTGTATGTGAACTCTCAATTTTTTGTTATGAAACTATATGAACAGAGTTGCTTTGTTTAAGCCAAGATTTGGGCCTTAGCAGAGAGTGTCATGAAAGCTATGTAAAAACAGGCCAGTTTGGTAGGCTTTTTCTCTGAATCCCAAGCAAAGCAAATTTCAGTCTAGAAGAATTTGTCCTCAATAGGAGACCTTTGTGATGTTTAAAGACACATACTACAGATTCTCCTTGATTTATGATGGGATTACATCTCAATAACATATGAGTTGAAAGTATCCTAAGTTTAAAAATGCGTTTAATATACTTAACCTACTGAACATTGTAGGTTAAGAAAGGTAGTAAGTAGCTAGTACTGTAGAGCATGGGTTGCTTCCCCTCCTGATTGAATGGCTAACTGGGAGCTGTGGCTCACTGCTGCTGTCCAGCATCATGGGAGAGTATCATGCTGCATCATTATCATTAGCCTGGGAAAAGATCCAAGTTCAGAGTTTGAAATACGGTTTTCACTGAATGCATAAAGTCAAATCATAAGTCAAACCGTCTTAAGTCAGGGTCTGTCTGTAGTATGTGGGGGTGGATGCAGGGCTCCTGGCATCTAGTGGATACAGGTCCGAGATGCTGCTTAACATCCTATATCATGTAGGACTCTCCCCACAATAAAGAGTTATTTGTCCCCAAATACCAATTGTGCAGAGGTTAAAAACAAACACACACAAAATTGACCAAGCATAATCCCTTTAATATCTTAGGTCCAGCAAATGCAGATATTATCCCAGCGGTTAGCACTAGAGTCAAAACCCTGACATTTAACCACAATCTATCCCAGGCTCTCAGTGTAAAGAGGAGTGGGTGGGAGCCCAGGAGGCCCACGAGAAAATGAGACCAATGAGAGCCTGGGTTCAACTCTGATGGATGTAGTTTGGTGAGAAAATAATCTGGGTCCTGAGATTAGAGCACAGATATGCTGACCCTAAGCGACATGTCTTGACATATTTATTAGTCAAGGAATGACTGAGGCCCATTTGAAAATAAATATACACCAGGGTGACCCTTCTGGAAAGGCTTGTTTTGATTCAAACCAATTCACTAAGTCGTGTTATGATTTTCCTGGATTTGTGCAAATCAAACCCAAAGATTTCCTGGATTCTTGTTGACAAAACCTCCCAAGAGGGAACTGGATCAGAAGGTCTTGGCAACTTCCTACCTTCAATTTGAGATCAAAGAATAATAAGACAAAAACAGAGAAATGGGCTGAGAAACGTTACCATCAGGGTGTAGCCATTTCCCCTGTCATCCCATAAGCAGGTATGTGTCTCTCAATTAAATGGAAGATAGATTGTTCTGTTAGTGAGATGGAAAGCTATGCACTTGAGAGCCACTCCTTGCTTTTATCCAGCAAAGAGGACACAAGGCAGCAATTCAACATTCAAGGTAGCCCAGCAACCCTTTTCTCCGCAGCCCCTGGGGCATCAGCCTGATTGTGTAAGAGCCAACCTTCAGCTTGGTGCAAGGGAGGTTGGAGGACGGCATGCCTGACTGGAAGAGCTGAGTAGAAAATCCTTGCAAAATGGCACACTGACCTTCCCATGTCAAACCAGGAAGGCCGGAGTGCCACTTGAACTGCCATTAGCACTTATTTCTATTTATGAAATCCTCTTGAACTTTTTTTTTTTTCCAAATTTAAATCTCTGTTGGAGCTTCACAAAGCGTACATCTTCTCCAATGACAATTTAAATCTGAAAAAATTTCCAAAGGAAAGAAAAATTGAATAAGCCTCTTGGTTTGGGGAGAGGGTGGACAGTAGCAGCATAAGGAATATAGGACCTTGTCACTCTTGGAGTAGGCAGGTGTGAGCTTATGAAATAATGTCTCAGAATCTCCATAGGAAGTGAGTAAAAAGCACCCAGTTGTCCCATCTGAATGCTTTGCTACAGCTAAGAGTGCCAAAAACTTTGACTATATGATCACCTTTGTGAAGCAGGGAAGTTCAAGCGATCTTCGTAATGTTGGTGAAAGTGGGTTCAATAAAATATTTCAAAGCTAGAATGCTCCTCAGAGCACAGAAACTCTTGGTCATCAGAAATCACGGGCAAGCATATGACTTTAGAATAATCACTATATTTTGAAGAGCTCCCCAGTGGACTATGATATCATAAAGACTCCTCTCTTCAAAGCACTTTGCCCCAGAAAGGCTGTAACAGAACCTGGGGATCAGTATGGCCAGAAAGAAATCAACCTGTGACATCCACATGCGCAAAAAGGGCAACAAGACAGAATATGCAGTGGTAGAGAGAGCCCTGGCCCGTGAACCTGAAGACCAGGCCAGCTTCCTCCTGCCTGTGTGATCTCAGATGTCTCCAAACCCTTTGAGAACTCAGTAAAATGAGGATGGATGATGGCATCTGCTGTGTGCTTCCCACTGGGCTGTGAACATTTGAGAGAGCTTCACGAATCGTTGACTCAACAACCAGTGTCTTACTGTTCTCGTCAAAAGGTAATGAGAGTTAGAATCAAATTGTATCCTATTAAGGAAATATGTTTATAACCAGATTACTTCCTGAGAACTTCATGTTTCCTGGCATGGTCTTTCATTTCTCTCCTAACATAAAATCTGTCAGGAAACCTATGTTTTCCTGAGTAGAAAATTGCATAGCCAGTAAATATATTTTAAAACATTTTATGATCTCCTTGGGTCATCTAGATGGGATCTTTCGGAGGCATTCCTAGACAGATTTTTTTTTAAACTATAAGGGACAGAAACCCATTCAAATTAGTACAAACAAGATGGAGTTATTACAAAAACAAACAACAAAATATTTTTTAAAACCCGGCAGGTCATCTCCCATGCGCCTCAATCAAAGTAGAGGCTCTCTTTGTGCAAATGCCACCAGAAGCCCATAAATCATAAACCCAGCCCAATAGATGCCCCAAGCCCCCAAGTCTATCCGACTGTACTCTGCAGTTTCTGTGTCTCACTCTAATCTCTTTCCTTCTTCCTTCTTCTTCCCTACAGTACAAGTGCTATGCTGTTTTCTCCAGCTCAGCTTCCTTTTTAGCATGCAAAGTTCAGAACACACGTGTCACCAAAGCAGTAGAGTGACAAGCACTTTTGGAAGTGTCCTTATACAGAGCCAGTTTTGGACGAGTGCTTAATCTCTCTGTGCCTCAGTTCCCTTATCTGCAAGGTGGAGATATTATTCCCAATCATAGTGCCTGGTTCATGATGCTGAACATTAGCCTTTATTATTATTAACGTTTGGGAGAATTTATAAAACTGAAAAAGAGCAAACATAGGATTGCATATCCAAACTCAGTATCAAATGCTAAACTAAGATCATGTGTATTGAGTTTTTTAAGTAAATTTCCAGAGAAGGTGATTTGACCTAGGTTTTGAAGTAAGTGGTTTGAATAACTTGGTAGAGAGAGATGTTTTGATTTTCAATGGCTATGTAACAAATCATCCAAAAACTAGTGGCTTAAAACTATACTAATGATTTATTTACTCATAGTTTTCATTTGGGGAGGGCCTTGGCAGGGATGGCTGTCTCTGCTCCATGTGGCATCTACTGGTTGGACTGTCTAAAACCTCTTTACTTCATGCCTGACATGTCGGGTGGAGCTGGTCAGGAATCTGTAAGTGCATGTGGCTCTTCCTTGGGCCTCACTAGGACTTTCTATCATCCCGCTTGTCACAGGGTGGTCAGCCTTCTTACAAAGTATCCAGCTTTCCCCAAATACAAAAGAAGCAGCTTCCAGACCTTCTCAGTGTTTGGGTTCAGAAGTCCCAGAATGTCTTTTCCACCAATTTGTATTGGTCAAAGTAATCACAGGACTAGTCCCAAGAGGAGGAATATGTTAGCATTCTATCACTACAACAAAGAGATGAGATAATTTATAAAGAGAAAAGGCTTATTTTGGCTCACTGCTTGATAGGCTCAAATCTGTGATTGGTTGTCCTCATTTTTTAGGTATGTAGTGAGGCAGGACATCATGGTGGAAGTGCATGGTAGAACAAAGCTCCTCGCCTCATGGTTATAGAGCAAAGAGAAAGAAAGAAGAAGGAGCCAGGGCTGTACTATACCTTCCAAGGGTGTACCCCCAATGACCTATACACCCCCTGGGCCTCATGTCTTGTGTGTTTGGATTCTTGTGTGTTGGGAGGTCCTACCACCTCCCAACAGCACCACTTTTAATACATGGGCCTTCTGGAACATTTGAAATTCAAACTATAGCAAAGGGACTGCAGAAGAGTATGAGTATCAGAAGCATGGTTCATTGGGGCCACCATGGCAAGAAGTTAGCACAGTCTTAGCCGCAGAAGATGGTAGATGCAAAAAACCCAAACAAACAACAACAAAAAAATCAAACACTAAAAACAAACCAGAATCAGCACAGATGGGCATGAGCATGAGAATTATGAAAAGAGACTGACTTAGTTGTTGTTTTGAAAGATAGGCTAGAATCTGAGTGTTTATTTGGATCTAAAATAGTTCTGGGCTGGGGGTGTAGCTTGGTGGTGGGACATTTGCCTAACATATGTATGGCCCTGGGTTTAAATCTCAGCAATGAAGAAAGAAAAGAAATGAAAAGTTGTATCAGATACCACATAATACACAAAATTTCAAATTAAGGAGAAACAACACTGCTCTCCCGCCCCCTGTCCCAATATCCCTGGAAATTTGAATAATTTCTTCCTTCAACTTCAGAGCAAATTCATTTGTTGAACTCACATCAGGATTTTTTTAATTTTATTTTATTTTAAAAAGCATAGATAGATATTTATTTAGAAAGTAGATACATATACAAGGGAATCATGTCAGGATTTCAAATTGGCATATGACAGTGACAAAGTCTCTGGGTGGGATATTCAATAGGAAGTTTATTCCCAGGCCTGCTCTTGTCATCTCTCACTGTCAGCATTTTTCTTCTCCATTTCCCCATTTCCTGAAGCAGTAAAACCCTTAGTTTTCTATGAACTGATTATTTTTCATGTGAGTAGATTCAGAAAATTTCCCAAAGAAATGGCTTTGGCTTTGGCTTTGACTGATCTTGAGTATTTGTCTTAGTCTGCTTTCTGTTGCTATAATAAAATACCTGAGACCACATACTTTGTAAAGAATAGTTTATTTGGCTCATGATTCTAGAATTTCAGAAGGCCAAGTATATAGTATATAGTCCTAGCATCTGGTAAGGCCCTTCTTACTACATGATACTTGGTGGAGGACCTCAAATGCTAGCAAGCTAGTTCAAGTTTCTTTCCCTTGTTACAAAATCTTTAGGGCAATGGTGGGGTGGGGGAGGGGGGGTGTCCCACCCTGAAGATATCAGTTAATCCTAATTACCTCCCAAATGGCCCCACTTCTAAATACAATTAACTTCTAAACTAGGGGATTAGGTTTCCAGTATATGAACTTTTGGGGACATACTTAAATCATAGCAGTATTGTTTGAGGAGCTATTCTCTGCTCTGTTGTGGGGTGTATGGGATTTTGTATAGGGATGGGTCTGAGGTTGGTGTGGGATGAGTGGTGTATATTCATGGTGGTTTCATAGTTGGGATTTGCAATTTATGCACCACATATATCTCTCTCCTGTCCCAGAAATGGAAGGTTCAGCCTTCCCTTCTGACATTCCTTCCTTCTAGCATGACCCCCATTTTGTTAGTTTTCTTTCACTATAACAAATACCTGAGATAATGAACTTATGAAGAGAAGGGTTTATTTCGGCTCATAATTTTAGAGATTTTGGAATCCACAATCAGTTGACCCTGTTACTCTTGGGTCTATTGTGAAGCAATACACCATGGTGGTAGCTCAGAGCAGGGCAAAACTACTCACCTGGTGGCTGGGACGTGAAAGAGGGCCAGGAAGGAGCTAGGATCCCACTAACCCCTTCAGGGCTCACCTCCAATAACCTGAAGGCCTCCCACTAGGCCCCACCACCTCCCAATAGCGCCACCTGGAGGACCAAACCTTTAACACACAGACCTGCAGGAGACATTTAAAATCAAATTCTAGCACCCAGGGAAGGCGTCACAGTTATGTTAATTAACCCAAAGGACTAGTCCAACTTCACATCTCCTTGCCAGAAACTGTGCTAGCATGGGGGAAAATGCCAAGAAACCAATCATACTGAGCTGGAGCTGACCCTAAGTTTAGAGCTGTGAGAGGTCCAAGGCTCCTTCCATCCACCAAGTCACCTCTTCTTTATAAAGCCCCTGTCTCCTGTTTGCCATTGTCTCTGCCTCCTCAGGGGACAGCTGTATCACTCCCCTTGGACACTTAGCTCTTTGGAGATTCCATCCCCACTCTCTTCATTCCAACCCACAGATTTCTCTGTGGTGCCTTCAAAATGTGAGATGTTTGTTTCAAAAAGCACATGATTGTATTTTAAAGTAGTATGAGTTGCAGGGTTCATTAATGAAGGCATCCTACTTAACTAGAATGTGAGTTTGTTCATGGTTAATCCTTAGTGCCTGGCACAGAGTAGGAGCTCAGTTCACAGCTGTTGAATGATGCATGAATATCACCCTGCAAGTAACTGCACCCTGCTTGGTATTTTCTATTTGGTTTCCAAAGTTTGTCCTTTGGGACTTTTCTCCTATCACAGACTGTATCCAGGGAAAACAAGAGCTGAGTTTCTTAGAAACAGCTCTGTCAACAGCCTCCCCCCACCCCACCTCCTCTGCCAGAAGTGGTGAGGCAGTAAACAGCTTTTATCAGAAAACTGGCACTTGGAAAATGTAAAAGCAATTAGGGATCTGTGAAATGCCTCAGGAGAGCATTATTAGGGAGTTAGAAGGGAGAGTACACACACATATTGGACAAGACCTCTAAGACATAACCTTTTAGAAGACAGCATTGATTGTAAATAGTCAAGCTTTAAGTTTAATCGTTTGGCAGTTACTGAACTTTATATACATCCTTTTGTGTTTTGTAAGATGTTGGATTGAAGGGAATTATCAAGGGGAAAGTCTAGATATTTCTTCAGGGGGGCATTTTATGTGATTTTCTTCTGCCTTGTGGATTAATCTCCTCCAGCTGCCATAACAAAGTACCACATCCTGGGTGACTTAAACAACAGAAATTTAATTTTCTCACAGTTTGAGAGGTTGGAAGCCCAAGATGGAGGTGTTGGCAAGACTGAGTTCCTCTGAGGCCTCTCTCCTTACATATGGCCACCTTCTCACTGCTTCTTCACATGGTTGTCCCTCTTTGCGTGCCTACCTCTGGGGTTCCTCCTTAGGACACCAGTCCTATTGGATTAGGGCCCATCAAGATGATTTCATTTACCCTTACTTACCTCTCAAAGTCCCTTCAGCATAGGGATTTTAGAGAGCCACAATTGAGTCCATAATACTTACTGTTCGTGTTGGATAAAAAATAGCATCCTTTTTCCCCTGCATGTACTCTTTCTGCCAGTTTCTGGAATTGTTAAACCAGGAATGGGTTGCAAATAAGTGTGAGGACATGCGGGGGACATCAGGAGGAAATGTGTGAACGTGCCTGCCATTGTAAGCATCTTTAGTCCAGTCATTTTCTTTTCTTTTTCTGTTTGTCAGAAGATAAGAAATTAGTTTGGGGTGGGAGAAGACATTTATTTAACTATTAAAATTCTTTTCAGAAATCTTGGTCATGTACTACTGTAAAAACCCAGTGAGAACTATCTTTTGGTTTTATTTGCATTAGGCTGAATTAGTCTGAATTTTTTGGAAGCTCCTATTGAACATGCCTAGACATCTGTAAATATAAAAATATTAAGTTCATTAGAAGTAAACATTGCAGTATGGAAAAAAAAACAGCGGGGAGGTAACATTATAATATTTCCATCGAACTATAAGACAAGGAACCAGCCTGTGAGTTCTAGCTCCTCCCCAGTCTAGGCATGCATAATATTTCTAGTCTTGGAAGGGTCTTATGTACCATTAGAAACCAAAGCTATTGACAAAAGAGAGACTAGAGCAGGCTGTTATGTGACACATCAAACTTGCTAGGTCTAGGCTTGATTGCTGCATAGCTGGCTACTGGTGACCCTTAATTGACCTACAGAAACTACACGATGGACTTTGCTTTTCAAAGGAAAGAGATCATGTCAGGACCTCTGATATACTAGTTCAATGATAGAGCCCTTGCCTAGCATGCACAAGGCCCTGGGTTCAATCCCCAATATTTAAAAAAAAAAAAAAATGGAATGAGACAGTGGATAGGACAGATGCTATTTTTTTTTAATAAGTTTTCCTTCATTTCCTACATTTTCTAAGGGACATACAGTAGCTTAGAAGAATATATATTATAGAAACAGATCATCCATGTTTTCTTGAAATGACAGGATTCCAGATGTCTTCTTTTAACCCACCTGAATTTTATAATTTTTTAATAAAGAGATTGATATACTTAGTAATAATTTAAAAGTTCTCTTTTGTTCAAGGATGGGAGAATTTTCAATTAGCTATTTTAGTCTCTCATTTGTTCCCTAGTATTTGACAGGATAGACATACATTTATTCAATGAATTTGCTCATCAATGCCATAGATTAGAATTTAATGAATTATCTATGTCAATGTCACAGATGAAAATGACTGGAAGGGATGATATTGGCATAGCTGTGGGAAACATTTTCTGTGTCAATAGGGTTACAGGGACTATGAATTTAGCTTCCAGGTCATGGTTAGACTTCTTTTTCTTTTTTTCTTTTTTTGACACACAGCAGACTGAACCCAGGTCTCACATGTGCTAGGCAAGTGCTCCATCAACTGAGCTACATCCCCAGCCCCATATAGCTACACTTGCTAACATCTCTCAAAAGGAAGAAACTTCCTGAGAGTTTAAAATTGATTGAATCTTATCAGCCAATATCTTTTATTTGAAATGCAATTGTTCTTACTTTCCTTCATTATGGGAATGGGAAATGGCATCAGTGAGAAGTGATATGGTATATTTTGGTCTTTTACGTCAAGAACTACTTAATAATCTAGTTTTGCAATCATTTTATCTATAATAAATGCTACAGTGACTGAGGCTTACATTTCCTTTTCAGGCTAGCTAAATACTCTTCTCATCAAATAATAGCAAATGAAATTATTTATAAAATTGAAGCAATTATTTAACATTGTATATAGAAAGTTATTAGGTTTTGCCTATTGACTTATTTCTCTTGTGTTTTGGAGAACCATGGGGGTTCTCCATAAAAAAAGGACACATCTGAAAATGTCAGGGCAGTATGTATATAATTTTCAACCAGATTTAACTTTTATAAAGGGAACCTTTAATTCAATATTTAAAAACATTGTTTACTAAAAGGAAAAATAGCTTGAATTAAAGTCAGGAAAAAATCTGACAATAAATTTACAAATTGTTCCTGAAAGTTTTACTTTAATTTCTATTTCATCCGAGTTCACGAAACTTCACCAATCTTATCTTGCAAAGGTATGCAAAAGTCTTTCTTGTAACCACATAATTGATTCTTTCACTTAATTTTTTTTTCTTCACAGGAAATGTATTAATTTCCCAAAGTCCACTGAAAAAATAACAAAGCTAAACCTATATATTCATTCTCTCTCTCTCTCTCTCTCTCTCTCTCTCTCTCTCTCTCTCTCTCTCTCTCTCTCTCTTTCCTTCCCTCCTTCCTTCCTTCCTTCCATCTTTCTTGGTGAGAGGCAGGGGATAGATTAAACCCAGGAGCACTATACTAGTAAACTACATCCCTAGTCCTCTTTATTTTTTATTTTGAGACCCAGTCTCACTAAGTTGCTGAGGATCTTGCTAATTTGCTGAGATTGGCCTTGAACTTGTGATCCTACTGCCTCCGTCTCAGGGTGGCTGGAATTACAGGCTAGTGCCACTGTGCCTGGCATTTACAGGTTTTTTTTTTTTTTAATTTATATATGACAGTGGGATGCATTACAATTCTTATTATACATATAGAGCACAATTTTTCATCTCTGGTTGTATACAAAGTATATTCGCACCAATTCGTGTCTTTATACATGTACTTTGGATCATCACATTCCACCATCATTTATAACCCCATGCCCCCTCTCTTCCCCTCCAATCCCTCTTCCCTATCTAGAGTTCATCTATTCCTCCCATGCTCCCTCTCCCTATCCCACTATGAATCAGCTTCCTTATATCAAAGAAAAACATTTGGCCTTTGTTTTTTTGGGGGGGATTGGCTAAAATGGGCCAAGGACCTGAACAGACACTTCTCAGAAGATGATATACAATCAATCAACAAATACATGAAAAAAATGTTCATCATTACTAGAAATTAAAGAAATGCAAATCAAAACCACTCTAAGATTTCATCTTGCTCCAGTTAGCATGGCAGCTATTATGCATACAAACAACAATAAGTGTTGGTGAGGATGTGGGGAAAAAGGTATACTCATACACTGCTGGTGGGACTGCAAATTGGTGCAGCCAACATGGAAAGCAGTATGGAGATTTCTTGGAAAATTGGGAATGGAGCTACCATTTGACCCAGCTATCCCTCTCCTTGGTCTATACCCAAAGGACTTAAAAACATCATACTACAGGGACACAGCCACATCAATGTTTATATCAGCATAATTCACAATAGCTAGACTGTGGAGCCAACCAAGATGCCCTTCAATAGACGAATGGGTAAAAAAAAAAAAAAGTGGCACATATGTACAATGGAATATTACTCAGCAATAAAAGAGAATAAAATCATTGCATTTGCAGGTAAATGGATGGAGTTAGAGAAGATAATTTACAGGGTTTTAATGCTGTTTTCTACTCTAGAACAATTTCTTTCTTTGGTGCTAAGCACATGTCCTACCATTGAGCTACATTTTTATCTACAAAAAATATTAATTAACTTCATAAAAATAGTTTTGTTCCATTTAAATAAATAAGTGGGTTTATTCATGTGTCAAGTACTTCATACAAGTATTATAATGTGTGTGTGTGTGTGTGTGTGTGTGTTGCTGGCAATAGTAATAAGGTCAATTGAATCCAGGGCTTCACACATGCTAGGTGAGTGCTCTACATCTGAACTACATCCCAGCCCCAAGTGTTATACTTTTAATTGAGATGCTGTAACAAAATACCAAAATACATTATATATACAAGGTAAACTTTCTGTTGTCACATGGCGCTTTTAGAGAATGACAGAGTCTTTTCTCTGGAAGGAATAGAGTCTGATTACAAACTAAATAGTCTCTATTCTATGTTCTTAGACTCAGCTACTTAAAATCTTCTTTATTGGTGACTTACTGGGTTTCTATCTTAAAATTTTGAGTAAATGCAACAAGTCCTAGGTCATCTAGCTTCATTTTAAGCAGACTCCACTGTCCAGAACAAGCCAATGAGAAATGCCAATAACTCAGAAAAGTCTGGTAAGTTTAAACAATAATGTATGGAGGGGTAGAGAGGGCTGCCAAATGTCCTGCACAGAAATTCTGGTCAATTCTTATGAAGACAGCTATTATGCAGCTATTTTTACATGTCAATTGTAGTTACTGCTGTCTGCAGCTTTCATTTATGGGTTTTAAAATTTTTTAAACTAACTGCTTCTCTTCAGAACAATTATATACAATGTTACGAAAGATACAAAGTCCATTTCTAGCTGATTTCACCTGCATTGTGTTTAGTTCTTTGGTTAATATATTCTTTCTAACACTAAACATTTGCCTATGCCAGTATTAGAGACAGTAATTAACAGTAACAGTAATTACTTTTAACAAATATAAATACAGATGTCGCCATGTAAGTTCTGGTTAGATGAACCAGTTAAACGATTATGTTTGCTATCTCTCCTTGAAGAAATAACTCTTAGATGACAGTGAAAGATTTAAATAGGCATAAAATCACAAAAACAAAAGGAATGGGAGAAAAAAATGAGGTAACATTAAAAAACTGGAAGCTGGAAGCGTTTGCACTAAATGATTTGAGCAAGGTTTCTGAGCCTTGGTGCTACTGACATTTGGGGACACATACATTTTTTTCCTATTCTTTTCTGCAGATGCATTATAGGATGGTTAGCAGCATGCTTGCCTGAACACTGAATGCCAATAGCACCCCCTTCCCAGTTGTAACAATCAAAAATGTTCCCAGTTACTCTCAAATGTTCCCTGGGGAAAAACTACCCCTGTTAGAGAAGTATCCCTAGGGAAAGTCCAGAAGTAAGCTTATGCTGGTGAAATAACATCCCCAAAGCTCAGGAACTAGAGAAAAAAGAGAATAAAGCAGAAAATAAGACCAGCTAAAACTCTGTAGAAGAGGCAGGCTGAATCTTCTGTATCCCCTCTGCTAGAGAGTCCTTCTTTGGAGAGGCCAAGTTTTGGGGACTCCAGACTTGAAGGCACAGTTGAGGGTACAGGTTCCACACTGAACATATTATATGGAAATCTAATGTGTGAGTGGGATCCCAGCTCCTTGTTCCACTCAGCTCTAAGAACATTGGTTCTCAGGTGCCTATTTTCCAGGTAGGAGACTGGCACATTCTTCCAATTAAAAAAAAAAACACAAAACAGGGGCTGGGGATGTGGCTCAAGCGGTAGCGTGCTCGACTGGCGTGCGTGCGGCCCGGGTTCAATCCTCAGCACCACATACCAACAAAGATGTGTCCACCAATAACTAAAAAATAAATATTAAAATTCTCAAAAAAAAAAACACAAACAAAAACTGACCAAATCACATAAAAGAAAAAGATTTATTGTTATTCAAATTAAATGAATAAACAAATGACCCTAAAACCTTAAAGTTCATGAATCATCTCTCCTTTCCTTCTCCAACATATCTTCCAATCAAAGGTTTTCAGGACCTCACTTAATATGCAGACAGCCAGCCAAAGAGGGCCAAGTATTGGGAGAAAGCCTCCAGTAAAAAAGGAAAAAAACAAGGAAGAATAAATTTAGAGAAAAAAGCCCAGCATGATAGAGCATGTTCATATTCCCAGTGGCTCCTAGAGGCTGAGGCAGGAGAATGGCAAGTTCAAAGCCAGCCTTAGCAAAAGTGAGGCACTAAGCAACTCAATGAGACTCTGTCTTTAAGTAAATACAAAAATAGGGCTGGGGATAAGGCTCAGTGGTTGAGTGCCCCTGAGTTCAATCCCCAGTAGGAAAAAAAATTTTTTTTAGAGGAAACAAAAATATTGTGGGAAGTTCATGAAAACTTCCAACAAGTTTCACATAAAGTTGTCCTTTCCGGGGATCTGTTTTCTATATACCCTTCTCCCCTGGGTGGGACAGAGAAGCAGCCTCTTGTGTTGCAAAAGAAAAAATCCTCAATGAAGGAGGAGGCCATGAAAAAGAACACAGGTGACAGATTGAATGGGTTTCCCCTGGCCAAATTGAGGGCAATTTAAAAAATAAATGGTGAGAGTATGACATTGTAACTCTTGATTAAAATTGGAATCCATGAGTCCACAATGGCATAAACAAATCAGGCAAAGAGAAAGAGGTCATCAGTGGATACTATGTCCAGTGGGTAGAGGTTTGGTGAGGAACAGGTACCAGCAATATCTCAAGATGTTCTCCATAAAATACCAGTCACGTATAAAGAGAGAATTGTTGACTTTTCAGTGGGAAGAAATTGGCAGACTCAAAGTAACAAGTGATAAAGGTTAATATCACCAAAATGGGATGGGTTGACATTATATGCATAATGTGATGCACTAAGAAAAGGCACAGCATATTGTTGTAGAATTCCCTGCAAGAGCTATGGCTCTAGACTGGTGATGGGGAAACATTGAACATGTAGATGGGCAATCATTCTATGCAGTGAAAAGCATGTACTCTGAAGATATTAGAGGCAGGGAAAGACCGCAGAAACAATGACCTATCAATGCAATGTATGATTCCAAATAGGAGTCCTAAATCTTATAAGAAAAAGAAGCGTTGTTTGGGCAGTTGGTAAAGTTTAAATGGGATCTGGCAAAGATACCACGGTTAGCACAGCTGTTATAATCAGAGCTGCTTCTTGGCTGAGTTTTTGTTTTTCTTGTTTTTGTTTGTCTGTTTGTTTTGTTGTGTTGTGTTAGGAATCAAACAGTGTGGGATATGTCAGTTTCAACTATCAGAGACCAGAAAAAGCTATGGATGGGTCTTCAGAGTCAAGGGACTCACTGTCACAAAGGCCAGAACTCCATTCCTTATTGAACTCCATTGCTCTGAGTCCAAGATGAGGAAGAACAGCACGGCAGCCGAAGGGTGTGGTGAGGGAGCACTGCTTCATTCATGGTGGCCAGGAAGTAGAGAAAGAGAGAGAGGGAGGGGGCTGCAGGGAAGATGAACCTTTCCAGGCCATGTCCACAGTGACCACCTCCTTCAGCCTTGCCCCACCTGCTTACAGTTACCACCCAGTCAGTCCATTCAAACTAGGGAGGACTGATTAGGTTACAGCTATCACAATCCCATCATTTCACCTCTGAACATTTGAAGGACACTGTATATCCAACAATAATAACAACTCTCCGCAGGTCAAGCCGTTGGCCTGTCGTTCACACTCTACCACTCATTACAATAATTGTATCCATCTGGCTTCTGATGGTTAGGTACTAACCTGGACTCTATTTAGAGTAATAGAAGGTGCAGATGGGGTGGGAGTGGGTAGGAGATATCCTATGATCTTCATTACTATCAGGAGCCCAGTTGTGTAAAGACAGAACTTCATCCCTGGTCTACAGAGGGAAGTTTTCACGGAATTCTTAGAGCCAATCTTGCCAGCTCGTTCCCTATGAATGGTCTATCCACTTTGACCTGCCTGCTTCTCTGAGCTTTGCTGTCTGTCTTTTGCCATCTGCCAAGACAATTCTCAGAGTGGACCATTGCTTTCCCCTGGTTTCTTGGAGCCATCCTAACAACACGTTTGCACCATCTCCTTTGGACCCTTGTCACTCATTGACTAAATCCAATAAATAAATTTCCAATAAACATTATCATTGAAGTAATGCTTCACCTGCCTTCATCCAACGCCCTCAGAAATCCTGTGCCATGTGTTTTCTCCTGGCTTCTGCCAGTATTTACTGCTGCAATTCCTTGTGCCTTTCCTCTCCAGTTAAGTATATTGTGACTTCACCTAGGGATTGGCCTAGAGGCCGGGATAGGAGGTTGGGACAGATCTGAGGGGCCACATGTTTTATAGGGGTATGGCCTCTGCATTGTCTTTCAGAAGAGGAGAGTACTGGCCCAAACTTCAGCAAGGATGTAGTGCTGGCTCAATTCTGCAGGCACCTCAACCCAGATGCCACCATCCTATCATCAGCCTCTTATTCTTTGTCAACAGGGCCATGACCTTGGCATAAAAAACTTGCCTAATTTGAGAGATTAACCATTTTGGGAGCTACCCTCATGATAAGTTCTGAGTCTGGTTCTCAGCTTTCTCTGTATCTCTGCTACTGGAGAAAAGAGATTTATTCTGTGTAACCAAAAAGGCCCTCTGGTTTTAACATTTAGCTTTGAAAGTCAATTAATCACTCTTTGTCTTTAATTATCTTTTTCCAAAATATCAGTTGAGCATAGCAATAGTCACTTTTATTATCCTTGTCGTTATTAATTCCTCCACATTGCTCTGCACCTTTTATGATACCCATTTAGAGCATTTACTATCACCAAAGCAGGTTTAACATTTGTGTTGATGCCTTGTGCTCTCCCCCAACCTCCATCAGTGACATCTCATTGCTGACAAGATGGCATGAGACACAGCTCCAAAATCCCATCTTACCATTGCATTCTCAGACCATTGCTGGTACCAGATTTTCATAAGTTGGATTCCTCAGCAAGGAAGATATTGGCACGCAGGAGATTGACTAGGGAATACTCTGGGGGTCCGTACTCATAGTAGAAAAGGAAAGGCAAAGAAGCAGGACTGGGTAGAGAGAGAATGTGGCTGATTACACAGGGAGCTCAATAACTGGGCTCCCTCCAGAATTGTCCCCCACTGCAGCAAGGGCGTCCCCAGCTCCCTGTGTCCTACAGTCATTGATTGATGGCCACTCTGGGAAGGGGTCTTGACCATCTCTGAAATTCCCAAACAGGCAGATGATGGAGAACTACCTTCCAACAGCACTTCAGTGGCTGCGGGACCAGTCACTCAGGAGGGACTTGGTGGCTCATCCCAGTATCCACCATAGCATACGTGTAGTAACAGGAACACTCAATTTGATCTAACCAGAATGCATGCTGTGTTTGGGAAAAGAAATGTGTGTGTTTGTGTGTGTATGAGGTCCAAGAGTATAAAAATGAAAATCTTCTTTTTACATGATTAGTTCTCAAAAGTGGTTCCAAAAAGAAATTAAAATAAAAATCTACTATGAAACAAGCTGCATAAATGTTGTAATTTACTCAGGCATTCCTGTCTTCCCTTTATGAACAACCCCACTTTTTCTACCCACCAAGAAAATGTTATATTTCTAAAATAGTTTTTTCTAATTAGATTTTAATAGCAAAGAAAAGCATTTTGCATTGAGTTTTTACATTTTTGTCTTCCTGGATGGAAGCTAAACTATCAATCCGGTGCTAGACCCCTGACAACCTTAGTGTCAGTGAAGATGAAAAGTATTCACTAGTTGTCTCTTTATTTTTTTAATTTAATAAACTTTTCTTTTTCCAAATGTATAATCAGTTTGACCTGTTCATGCACCTCCACCAGCAGCTGGGCACCTCCACCCTGATGTTTTCAGTGTAAATTACTTGAGCTTTGTGCTTCCAAACCAGTTTGATGAGTCCTTTAGTAAGAAGCTGCTGAGGGCTGCAGTGGGGACTGTGACACTTCTGTGACAACAGCTGGGATTATAAGCTTATATTTGGAGTTTCCTTATAGCAATGGTCAGAAGTAGCTTTGTGGGTGAGTCACACAGATCCTTCTTGATGAGCCTGTTGTGAACTTGGCCTTTGGTCTTCTTTTGGGCCTTGGCCCAGATTTGTTCATTGAGTCTTTTTCTTGTCTTACTGTCCTGAGTTGTTTCCTGATCCTTCTTGAGTGGGACCGTGAATCTTGGAGGACAGTTGTGACCACTGCAGCCTTGCTAAGATGTTGGGCAAAAAGCAGTTACCTCTTTTTTTAAAAAAAAAAAAAAATATTTATTTATTTTAGTTTTAGGTGGACACAATATCTTCGTTTTATTTTCATGTGGTGCTGAGGATCGAACCCAGTGCCTCACGCATACTAGGTAAGCACTCTACCACTGAGCCACAACCACAGCTTCTTTTAAAATAAGGAATGATAATAGTCAGTTTAAAACTGTTGGACGTCTTTCAAATTCTGTTCACATCTTCAGTTCTCATAGTAATTCGACAGTGTCAATAAAGCAGACATTATCCCATTTGGTGGATAAGGAAACTGAGGCTCAAAGGGGCTGTGCTTCAGAGATAAGATCTGTATATAAATACTGGACAATGAATTCAATTAACAACAGAGTTCCTTTGTGTTTCAGTTAGTTGTCTAGAATCTTAAAACAACTGCTGATAAAAATAAATCATTTATGGTAAATTGCATTAACAGGGAAGGTATTTATCCAAGTGTTTTCTAGGGTACTTTTTGTTAGAAAATAAGCTTGCTCTAGAATAATTTCATCTGGTTTCAAGAACTTTGTGTTAAACAGTTATTCTGCCTTTTAAAAGATTTAAATTGTTGGGCTGCCTAGCATGTGTGAGACACTGGGTTTTATTCTCAGTACCATGTAAAAATATATAAAATGAAGATCCATTGACAATGAAATATTAAAAAAATTAAATTGTCAAACAGTGAATGGTGGAATTAGACAATTCCATTTCTATGGGTAAATGCTAAATGACTTTTGCTGGAGATTGTTTGGTATAAGTTTAGAACCTTTAAAGCAAAACAGAAGTGGTGAGATAGATGGAGGAGGTGCCTGGGGCTCAGCAAGATCTTAGCAATGGTAGTCACAGAAAGCACCATCTACACATGTTCCTCAGTATCCACGGGGGACAGGTATCAGGATCCCCCCAAATCATGCTCAAGTCCCTCCTACAAAATGGCATGGTATTTGCACATAGCCTGTAAACTTTATCTCTATAATACCTAAAACAATGTAAATGCTATGCAAATAGTTATGCTGTATTGTTTAGGGAATGACAGGAAAGAAGTCTGTATACATTCACTACAGACACATTCTTTTTTCCAAATATTTTTGATACGTGATTGATTTAAGCCATGCTTGATTGAATCTGGAACTCACGGATCCCAAAAGCTGATGGTATACTATATTCAGGGGAGAGCACTGGGAACAGTTGAGACCCACTCTGAGAAGCACTCCTCTATGGAGCATTCTCTGAACTCATTCAGTAATTTGTCATTTCACCCATTTTCGTTTTTGCACTATAGGCTATTTTGGCCCTTTGCTTTTGTATAAAACAAAGAACACATTTTTTGTTTGCTTTCTTTTTTGTCTTCTTTAAATAATATAAAATTACATCTGAGCAAGCACTAAGTACATTAATGTCAGATCTCCATTACTTGCTGAACACTTATTAAGTAGCCTGCCAAATTCTAGCCTTCCAGACAAGTTTATTGCACTGAAGCCTGAAATCACTGCCCATAGGCTTTTAGCAGCTTATATAAAAAACTTAATGAACTTGGGGCAGGGGTAAAAATAAGGAAGATATATAATTTAAAAAAAAATAAGTTTCAGGGTTTGGTTTTTAAAATAAACTATTTGACTTGTTTTTAAAAATAGTTAATTCATATATATTGTGTAAATTCAATGGCACAAAAAGTGATCGCCGAAAATCAAGTTTGCTTCCATGACATTATGATATATACTCTTTGGTTTTTGACCATGGTTCCCGGCTTATGGCTCCCTCCCCAAGACAACTGTGGGAACTAGAATTTCCCTTCCTCGAGGCAGGTCATAGAAACTCTTTCCCCCAAGTAGTCTTGGAGCCCACCATAAAGAAATTCTCTAATCTATCCTTGTCCAATGGTCGATCAGAAGAGAAACCACAGGGGTCCTGCCCCATACCCTAGAGGAAGGGATGCTGCTGCCCAGAGGGAGAATCTGAATAGACAGGCTTGCTGAGTCCCCACCCCCCAGAATTCTCAGCAATCATTCCTATACAATGAAGTCTCCATAAGAACCCCAAACCAGAGGGTTCAGAGATTTCTGGACAGCTCAGCACTTGGAGGGTCCAGGAGGGAGGAGTGCCAAGTCCCTGCTCCCATTCTCTGACTTATGTAACTAAGCCCTCAACTTGAAGGATTGGACTTGGTCTCTAGTGTCAGAACTGACTTGAAATGGAGGACACTCAGCTTGAGTCTGCTGCTGCTGAATTAATGGCTTGTTTGCAACGTGGGGAAAACTCCCATACATAATGACTCAGAAGTCTTTGTATTGTGGTATGAGAGTAGAAGAAAAATAATACACTGGTTTTCCCCAACACATCTTCTCACCATGCCCCAGAGCTACCAGTTTTCCTCTATAGAGGAAACAAATTCCTTGTATTTCCCTTTCCAGAGAAATCTTCTGCACAAGCCTGCACATAGATTCTACACAAATGTCAGCTTGCTATATCTACTTTTCTTCAATCCATATCAGAACATAATACAGCTACAAAATTTCTTTCCCAATGGCTAAATTGTATTAAATGGAAGGGATATGCCATAATGCACTAAATTATTAAAGTGCACTTAGTTTGTTTTTAATCTTTGTTACGAGCAATGCTGTAACATCCAGTCATGTGCCCCACAATGATATTTAGGGCAATGACAATCAAATATATGACAATAATCCCATAGTTATGTTGACTAGTAATGTCATAACTATCTTAGTTTGATGATGTTTACAGAACAAAAAAAATTGCCTAACAATGTATTTCTTACAACATCTCTGTTGTTGACATGTAGATTTCTCTTATGTTTTAACCTTTGCTACATTGGAACTTATTTTGGAGTAAGCAATGAGGTAGGGATCCAAAAAACTTTTCTACATGGCTACCAAGTTAGTAACAGAATAATTCATCTTTTACCACTGATTTGAAAGGCCTCTGTTACAACCAAAATTTTGGGGAGTTGGAGTAAACTTCTGAAATTTTTATTGCTTTATTTATGTCTGCCTGTGGAAATATTTTAATTATTATTGTCTTATAACATGTTTTAATATCTTTTAGGATATTTTCCCCTTATTAGGATTATGATTTTTTAGAAATTTCCTGACTTTTACTATTTTTTTCATATGGCCTGTGCAAAATTGATTTAGATTACCTATTTCCCCTCAAATTTCAAGTGCCCATCAAGGATTTGAAATGTGGCTAATGTTGCTAATGAACCAAATATTAAATTTTATTTATTTTAATTTATTTAAATAGCTAGATGTGGCTAATGTCTACTGTGTTAACAAGGTAACCCTAATAGGTTCTTGTTTGCATACGTATTGATTTATGAACATGAATTTTGTAAGCAGCCAATTACTCAAGTTTTCTATTAATTGTACCCTTTTTAGTTAATTCTCTTGGCTCTTTCAGGCACAGGCACACAATTATATAATCAGAAAGTGACAACTTAACCTCTTGAACATAACTGTGTGTGTGTGTACGCGCACGCACGCACTGGGGATTGAATCTAGGACCTTGCACAAGTCTGGAAAGTGCTCTACCACTGAGCTACACCACTGGACCTTTTAAAATTTTTATCTTGGGACAGGGCTTTTCTGCATGGCTCAGGCTGGCCTTGAACATGTGATCCTCCTGCCTCAGTCACCAGAGTAGTTGGGATTATAGGCATATACCACCAGCTCAGTCTCAATTAAAGCAACTTCTTTTTATTTATTTGTATCTTTTAGTCTGATTGAAATAGTGGTACATTAACAACTTCATGAGATTAATTAAATCATTCAACAAACATTAATTGCCTTTTAAATTTTAAGGGACTTGAAAGAGACAAAATAACTAAGAACTTTTTGTTGCCTTGAAGAATTTGTATGTAGTGTGGTAGATAGGATCATCTCAAAAGAAAATTTAATACAAGCCAGGCACAGTGATGCAGGCCTATAATCCCCACTACTCAAGTGACTGAGGCAGGAGGATCATAAGTTCAAGACCAGGCTTGGCAATTTAGCAAAACCCTGTTCTCAAATAAAATAATAGAGTTCAGTGGTAGAGCACTTGGCTAGCATGGGTTCAATCACTAGTACTACAAAAAAGAAAATGAAAAAAATAGAGAGGTGTAATAGAGTGCAATAAAACCCATGACAGATATATGTAAGGTTAAGGTTCTTTGGGGAAGCAATGGCAAAAGAGAGAAGAGTTCCTAAGTGGTGTGTGTGTGTGTGTGTGTGTGCGCACAAAGGTGGAAGAAGAGGCAAGGATTTTGGACAAAGGAGATAACAACTGATCTCTATGTAAATATATTAGTATTTTTCTTTTTGCTTAGTCTTTTTATGTGGTATAGACATTTGATAAAATATTTATACAAGATTGATCAAATATATTTTAAAATAATATTTATGCTTGGAAACACCTTACCACTGAGGCTCTCATAAAAATAGTACATGAGGGGGCTGGGGATGTGGCTCAAGCGGTAGCGCACTTGTCTGGCATGCGTGGGGCACTGGGTTCCATCCTCAGCACCACATAAAAAATAAAAAAAAGATGTTGTGTCCACTGAAAACTAAAAAATAAATATTAAAAAAATAGCACATGATATTTTAACTAATATTTCAAGTTACCTGCTTATAAGGATGGCAGTTAATTTAGCTGGTAGGTTAATTTCAAAGTTAATTTTATAGCAGTTTTAACTTTTCACTAGTAATTATTTCACACTGGAAATTCATTATGCCTCAAAACATATGATCTTTTCTCAGTAAAAGTGCCTTCACACCAGGAGGCTTTATGTTTCATACAGAGTTGAAGGGATGAACTTAAATTTCCTTTGAAATACTTAGCTCTATTGTTTCTTCTAGAAGAAAAAAATCTAATTAATCATCTAGCAAAACAAAAAGCCAGTGTGCATTGAAACTCTTTGACACATGATGCTAAACCTCTCTTTTTCTAATATCATCTGGGTCATGATCACGAAGGCTCTAGTATTATAAAAACTCTAGGTTAAGATGTCAGTTTGCCAAGTGATTTACCAAATTATATACATACCTATTTTTAAAATATTAATTGCTCATAAACCATGTACCAATGGGCTAAGGCCTCCGTGTTCAGTGTATTTGGAAGATGGATGTATCACAATTGTTAGGGGTTGTAAAAGTCCACCAAATAGAAGGCCATGGACTGGATTGAAAACGGTATGATTCTGTCATATCTGTCAAATTTATCAAATGAATCCCACACATTTTCTTTTTTTTTTTTTTTTTTTTTTTCAGTGCTGGGAATCAAATCCAGGGTCTTGGCATGGAGGACAAGCATTCCACCACTGAGTTATATCCCAAGTTCTCACATTTCTTTACAGTGATCTTTCTAGGCTGGGTTGAATGTTGTTATTGTTTTCCCTGTCTGTAAGTTAAGGATTTTTTTCTTTTCTTCTTGGTGCTGGGGATGGAATCCTGGATCTTATATATCCTAAGCAAGTACTTTGCCACTGAGTTACACATCCAGCCTCTTTCTCTGTAAATTGTGGATTTTCAATAGAACTAAATAAAACACTTTATTTTTTTACAGAAATATCAATTTTTCAGGAATTTCTGAACACTAGAGTACTTCTGAAGCACTCAGCTTCTACATAGGGCTTACGCTAACATGTAACTGGAGTTGTGTCTGTGAGAAGGGTGAGGATACCAAGGGATCTCACTTCCAGGCCCAATTTCTTCATGTTCTACCTGTAACTCTTCCTTGACTTCTCCCTCAAGAAAGCAGACCAGTGGTAGAGCACTTGCCTGGAATGTATAAGGCCCTGCAAAACAAACAAATAATAAACAAAAACAAAAGAAGAAAGACCAGCAAACAAAGAGACATAGGAAGGATGGTATTGGTGTGTTGGTCAGGATAGGCACTATGCTATGCTTTATCAATATTCCCTCCCAAATTTCAGTGGCTTAAAACAAAAGCTTTTAATTGTTTTATTTCTTGGATGCTAGCTATCCATTGGATTGACAGAGAAGCTCTGTGAACTTTAGTGACTCAGGAACTTGGGCTAATGAGCACCCACCATTTTGAACATTGCTGGAGACAAGAAAATTCTAAGGCATCAACCCAGATTCTTAACTCACAACACATGGGCTGGAACGAGGCCCAAGATCCCACCTTACCACTGAGGCTCTGAAAGTGGAGAGAACTCAAACTATCTGATAAAGGAAACCAATGATTACTATGATTGTATTGAAAATGCGGAAAGAGCAGTTTGGGCAAGAGCAGAGGTGACCTCAGCACAAATGGAACAATGAGAATGAGAAGAGAGCACAGTGTCGGCTGGTCTGTGCTATTCACACTTCTCCCTTCAACTCTTTTCCAATTCAATTCAATTTTATCAACATTTACTAAAACCTTTAGAGTGCAAAATACCTGCTTTTGTAAAGGTAGAAGAAGCAAAACTGTGGATATCACTTTTATTTTGGATGTTACACTCAGGCTACTTTGGGGTTACCTTAAGAAAAACCAACATAGATGGAACAGTGGCCTCCAAATCAAACTTAAGTAGGAATAAGCATTTGGATTATAAAAATAGTGTGGATAGGTATTGGGTTGATTGGTACTTGAAAAGTTAGATTCCTTCCTCATATCATTTACTAGCATATACTACAGATACATTTGGCATATGACATGAAAGGCAAGAGCCACAAAAGCAAAAATGGATCAATGAACTTCTTCCAAAGAAAAAAACTCTACCAGCTTTTAAGAAAAATCTTTAAGTAAGTGAAGATACATCTCATAGAATGAGAATAATTGCAAACCATATATCTGATAGGGGATTTATATTTGAAACACACACACAACGCCCACATTCCTCAACTTAAGATGGGTTTACATCCTGATTAAAGTCATTGTAAATTGGAAATATTGTTACATGGAAACATAACTTACTGAACATCATAGTTAGCAACACAGTCCTTATGACATGGGCCTGCTTTCTCTTTCATCCTCTTGTTTTTTGTGGTGCTCAGGATAGAATCTAAGTGCTGTACTACTAAACTATATCCCAGCCCAACTGGTTTGCTTTCTTGAATGGATGGTAAAGAAAGACTTTCAGGTAGCATGAATAAATTGGGCCTGGAAGTGAGTTCACATCTTTCTCTTCACCCACCCTTCTCATAAGCATAACTTCAACTACATGTTAGCGGAAGCCTACCACTTGTATAGAAGTTGAGCGTTCCAGACAGAAACACTCCAATGTTTGCATGGTGGAGTGGGAGCTGCAGCTAACTGCCACTGCCCACACTGCCCAGCAATGAGAGAGAGGAAGAGGGTCAGGGACAGGGACAGGGGGAGTAGGGGAGAGGGGGAGAGTGAGAGAGCACAAGCTCAAGAGCATAGTTCCTATCGCTAGCTCCAGGAAAGTTCAAAATTAAAAAAATACTCAAAATCAAAATTTGGTCTATCATCTACTGAATCATATCATCTTCACAGCATCATAATGTTGAAAATCATTAAGAGGATTATCCCAAGTTGGGAGCCATCTGTATTTAAAAACTTCTTAAATGCAACGGTAAAAAGACGACCCAATTTTAAAATGAGCAAAGGAATCTCTTAAGAATATAAATGTCTGGTAAGCACATGAAAAGATACTCAACTTCATTAGTCATTAGAGAATAGCAAATCAAAACCACAGTGAGTTGCTACTCATACCCACTGGGATGGGTAGAATCATAAATCCAGACAACAAAAAGTGCTGGCAAGGATGTCAACAAACTGGGAGTTTCATATATTATTGGTGGGAATGTATGATGCTACAGTTTGGTAATTCTTCAGAAAAACTAAATATATGGCCCAAGGGATATAGCTCAGTAATAGGGTGCTTGCATAAGGCTCTGAGTGCCTTCCCCAGCACAGAAAAAAAGAAAAGAAAAGAATAAAGATACAGAGTTACCATGTGATCCAGCAATTCCACACCTAAGTACCTATCCAAGAAAATGAAAATGTGTTCACAGAACACTTGTATACACATGTCTGTAGTGTTAGCAGCAAAGCCAGAGAAACTGCCTTATTCCAGCTGGCTGGATTCAGTTGCCCACCTGCAAAAAAAAAAAAACAAAAAAAAAAAAAACAAGCAAATGATGTAAAAGGAAAAATGAATTTAATGCAGTTTGGACAAACCTGGGGAGAAGATAATCAGTCTCCACTGGTCTTAAAAAAGTGGTTATAATTCATAAAAACAAAAGCTGGGAAATATACACATGTAGACTTAGTTAAGCTGTGTAATTAGAGAAGAGGTCACAGTTCCTGTTTTTCAACCTTTGCTGCCACCATCTATACTTGGTGGGCAAGTTTTTTTTTTTTTTTTGTGTGTGTGTGTGTGTGTGTGTGTGTTTAATCTCCCATTGAGAAAATAACAACTAGTAAATTGTGGGAGCAAACAACTTGGGACTTTTAATTTCATTGGGGCACTGTTACAACAGCAGCATACTTTTAAAAAAATATATTTATTTTTTAGTTTTAGGTGAACACAATATCTTTATTTTATTTTTATGTGGTGCTGTGGTTTGAACTTACTGCCTCATGCATGTGAGGCAAGCACTCCACCACTGAGCCACAACCCCAGCCGAGCAGCATTATTCTTTTTTTTTTTTTTTTAATTATTTTATTGTTGGTTGTTCAAAACATTACATAGTTCTTAATATACCATATTTCACAGATTGATTCAAGTGGGTTATGAACTCCCATTTTTACCCCGTATACAGATTGCTGTGTCACATCAGTTACATTTCCATTGATTTACAAATTGCCTTTCTAGTGACTGATGTATTCTGCTGTCTATCCCATTCTCCACTGTCCCCTCACCCCTCCCCTCCCCTCCCCTATCCTTCTCTCTCTCCACCCCCTCTACTATAAATCGTTTCTTCCACTTATATAATTTTTCTCCTACTCCTCCTTTCCTCTTATATGTAGTTGTGTATAACCCTGAGGCTCACCTTCCAATTCCATGCAATTTCCCTTAACTCTCACTTTCCCTCCCGCCTATCATCCCTGTTTAATGTTAATCTTCTTCTCCAGCTCTTCGTCTCTACCCTGTCCTTGGTTACTCCCCTTATATCAAAGAAGACATTTGACATTTGTTTTTTAAGGATTGGCTAGCTTCACTTAGCATAATCTGCTCTAATGCCATCCATTTCCCTCCAAATTCTATGATTTTGTCATTTCTTATTGCAGAGTAATACTCCATTGTGTATAAATGCCACATTTTTTTAATCCATTCATCTATTGAAGGGCTTCTAGGTTGGTTCCACAATCTTGCTATCATGAATTGTGCTGCTATGAACATCGATATAGCAGTGTCTCTGTAGCATGCTCTTGTTAGGTCTTTAGGGAATAGACCGAGAAGGGGAATAGCTGGGTCAAATGGTGGTTCCATTCCCAGCTTTCCAAGAAATCTCCATACTGCTTTCCAAATTGGCTGCACCATTTTGCAGTCCCACCAACAATGAACAAGTGTACCCATTTCCCCGCATCCTCGCCAGCACTTGTTGTTGTTGGACTTCTTAATGGCTGCCAATCTTTACTGGAGTGAGATGGTATCTTAGGGTGGTTTTGATTTGCATTTCTCTGACTGCTAGCGATGTTGAGCATTTTTTCATGTACTTGTTGATTGATTGTATGTCCTCCTCTGAGAAGTGTCTGTTCAGGTCCTTGGCCCATTTGTTGATTAGGTTATATGTTATCTTATTGTCTAATTTTTTGAGTTCTTTGTATACTCTGGATATTAGGGCTCTATCTGAAGTGTGTGGAGTAAAGATTTGTTCCCAGGATGTAGGCTCCCTGTTTATCTCTCTTATTGTTTCTTTTGTTGAGAGAAAACTTTTTAGTTTGAGTAAGTCCCATTTGTTGATTCTGGTTGTTAACTCTTGCGCTAAGGGTGTCCTATTGAGGAATTTGGAGCCTGACCCCACAGTATGTAGATCATAGCCGACTTTTTCTTCTATCAGACGCCGTGTCTCTGATTTAATATCGAGCTCCTTGATCCATTTTGAGTTAACTTTTGTGCATGGCGAGAGAAAGGGATTCAGTTTCATTTTGATGCAAATGGATTTCCAGTTTTCCCAGCACCATTTGTTGAAGATGCTATCCTTCCTCCATTGCATGCTTTTAGCCCCTTTATCAAATATAAGATAGTTGTAGTTTTGCGGATTGGTTACTGTGTCTTCTATTCTGTACCATTGGTCCACTCGCCTGTTTTGGTACCAGTACCATGCTGTTTTTGTTACTATTGCTCTGTAGTATAGTTTGAAGTCTGGTATCGCTATACCGCCTGATTCACACTTCCTGCTTAGCATTGTTTTTGCTATTCTGGGTCTTTTATTATTCCATATGAATTTCCTGATTGTTTTATCTATTTCTACAAGAAATGCTGTTGGGATTTTGATTGGGATAGCATTGAACTTATAGAGAACTTTTGGTAATACCACCATTTTGATGATGTTAGTTCTGCCTATCCATGAACAGGGTATATTTTTCCATCTTCTGAGGTCTTCTTCTATGTCTCTTTTTAGGGTTCTGTAGTTTTCATTGTATAGGTCTTTCACCTCTTTTGTTAGGTTGATTCCCAGCATTATTCTTAATGGTAAAAGCTTGGAAACAATCTAAATGCCAATCAACTGATGGTGAATAAACCCTAATATATGTCCACATTGGAATATTACTCAGCCTTAAAAAACGAGAAATTGATATATGCCACAATGTGGATGAACCTGGAACAAATTGTGCTAAGCAAAATAAGCCAGGCACAGAAAGTCACATGCTGAATGATTCCATTTGTATAAAATTTCTGGAATAGGCAAATCCATAGACACAGAAAGTACATCAGAGGTTGCCAGGAACCAGGAGGAGAGGGTCATGGGGTGTGACTGTTGATGTGTATGGATCTTCTTTGTGGGGTAAGGGAAAAGTTCTGGAATCTAGTGGTGACGGTTGGACAACTGCTAAGTCTGACACCAGTTTTATCAATAAAATACATATAACTACATCCATATATGCACAATGTTAATCAACACAGGAAGGTCTTTGGCATGGGTTCCTTCTGTACCCAGAGCTGTTAAATAAGCATATAAGAACTTAACTCAGAAACAATTCTTACAATGAACCTGATTTTAAAAAAAGACCCTCAGCCAATTGCAGGCAACCAGTCAGCTAGTTCTGTATTAGGGATCTCCCTTCAGAACATACTCCAATAAGGTAGAAGCTTCACCATACCAAGCCCACATAAGGCAGAAGCCTCACTGGAGGCCATCAGGTAGGTGATTTCCCCACTTTGCTTCTGGGTTCAGCCTTTGGAAACCCAGTGCTCTGCTGCAAGGTGGAGCCCTCCGGACCTCTTCTGGTTCCAAGTGCTGCTTGATTCATGAACTGTTCTTTTCTCAAATAAATTCGGTCAAATTTATTTTGTCTAACTAACAAGTGATTTTCATCTTTCCGCTCTCTAATCTTTCACATCATGCCTTTGTAATTAGTGAAAGAAAACCCTGATAAAACAATTTAGATCAAATTCAAAAGCTGAAATCTTGCAATTCCCTAATCATTTATAATGATATACAAAGTTATATATAGAATAAGCAAAACTAAATTGTGCTGGGAAAAATTTCTGGAAGAGGTGGTTTCCTCTGGAGGGACAAGGGAAGAGATTAATAGGAGAGGGCATCGGGAAATCTGCTAGGGTGACAGAATTGATAGGGCTTTGGGTTAACAGATGAGTGCATCTGCCAAAACTCAGGGAATGTATGTTTAAGATTTGTGCACTTTACTGTATATCAATTTCACATAAAAACCCATAAACTTATTGAATTCAAGTTAATAATAGGAATGCCATACTAGTTAGAAAAGTGTACTTTGAGGTACATATTTAAATAATAAAGTAGGTTAATGGATGAATAGAGGTACAGTCACATGATAAAGCAAATATTTTAAAATGTTAATAGTAGAATACAAGTGGTGGGTGTGTGGGTGTTCACTGCATTATTTGTGAAACTTTTGAATAAAACATTGGGGAGAAAAAAACCCAATATAAAGACTTCATTATCTACCCCTTGATTCCCCAAACACCATCTTACTTAATTGCCTATTCTCCCTATTGGCATTTCCATTGGTTATAGAATTCATCTTCAGCACCTACAAATTATTCTTGCTTTCTTTCCCTTTTTATTAACGGTAACATCATTTATCAAGTTGTGAACATTTCCCGGGATAAAAATCATTCTTTACTCCCTTCTTTCTCCTGTATCCTCCAATCCAATTAAGCTCTATTTTTTTTCCTGATTTTCACTTTTAGTATCTCGTTTCTTTTACCATTAGCACTATCTAAATTCTGCACCAATTACCTGCATTCTAGTGGCTGTTTCCATGGAGAAATAAAGTAGCATCCTAAGAAAATAATTTGCACATAATTTTAAAAGACGTAGATTTTTTACATGCTTGCCTTTAGAATGGTTCTGATACTGTATTAGAATTAGAATATCCGGGATTCTTGGTAAGTCTTCAAATTCTGAATTCTAGCCTTACTTCCTTTTAGTTTGTATGCTAATGACTTGAAACCAGTTTTGGATAATTTAGATGTGTGAACTCATCACACAAAGCAGAATGATAAGCATTATGTATGATTAGCTTCTATAGATAGTCGGTCCTGCTAAGAGAACTTGCTAACATTGTCAGTTATCATTTTGGTGAGTAGATAACCTGCAGGCCCATCTTGCAACTAATTTATCTAGGAAGCCACACCAAGGAGTGAAATTGCTTACAATTAGATGTCCCCTGGGTAATTCATTAACTTCTTTTTCTTGATGGATGCACAAGTGGGCCGCTCGTACCATCTACCTTACAATTTTCCCTTATTAAAATAATTACAGCTGAGATACAGTATTTGGGAGCCTTAATTATCTGACTGCATGTTGGAATGAAACTGATTTTTATGAGGAATAACTTGGCTCTGTCAAAAACATTTTCCTGTCAGGCACAGTTGCACACACCTGTAATCCCAGTGACTCAGGAGGCTGAGGCAGGAGGATCTTAAGTTCGAGTCCATCCTGAGCAACTTACTGAGACTATGTCTAAAAAGAAAATTAAAGGGCTGGGGTGGTAGAACACCCCTGGGTTCAATCCCCATTACAAATAAATAAATAAAAAGTTCCCCACAGAAATATGGTGTGGCGATTTTTGAAGACACTTCCTTTTATCTTTTTGAAAAACTTCCTATTTTCTTTTTGCAGCACTGGGGGTTAAACCCTTGCTCAAGCCAGGCAAACGCTCTACTGCTTGAGCCCAGCAGGGTCTGTGTTCTTAAAGGAGCCAGTCAATCCCACGCTTCATTTGGTTGTCAGAGTCCAAGTGCTGTTGAAGACCTCCAGATCGGTAGCCTATTTTTTAAATCAAAAGTTCATGGAAAATACTAAAAAAAAAAAAAAAAAAAAAAAAAAAAAAAAAAAAAAAGTGCAGTCCTGCAGTTCTTTCAGATATTTTAAACTTTATCTTCAAAGGAAGCCAAATCACTGGGGAGGTTGGTCTCTAGAAAGGCATTTAGTAAATTACAGGAGTGTCATATGCCATTAGTTTACCATAAGATCTCTATAAGAAAATGAGTTAAATTCATGATTGCATGCACTGATGTATAGCTTCAAGTTATTGACTGCCTGTTTTGTCCGGGATCATGCCAGGTACTTCGAGAGCACCATTTAAATTTAATCTTACTCCATGGAAGAGATGTTACCTTTATTTTACAGATGAAGATACTAAAGCTAAGTTACACAGCTCACAAATGGCAGTAATAGGATTCAAACTTGGGTTTGTCTGATTTTTAAATCTAGTGAGTTTACCCCAGTAGAAATGCCCCATTTTATCACACTACAGCCTTAGCATCTGCATAGGCACCTTCACAAGCGTTTTTGCTTTTCATCTTTGTCCTGGTTTTATAACCAAGAAGTATAAACTTCTTCCTCACCTTTACTATTGCTTTGCTTCACTGATTTCCTCCAACTGTTCACTTTTATACCTTCATAATAACATTTTTAAGAAACTGCCTAAAATCATTGTGGATTTATATCCCATGGAAGTATAAAGAAAAGTAAATTTTAAAAGCCTCTATAAAACCCTGTAGTAATTACTTTTACCTAATGTTGGCTGGATTTTTCTTGTATTATTTGCTTTTATCAAAATTTCAGTTTCTGTTCTAGTGTACATGCTGCTTCAGTTATGAACTAACAGAGGAAGGCCTTCTTTATTAAACTGCTTCTGATGTTTCTGAACACAGTGAATAAACTGTACCCAACGCTTACTTAACATGGATTCAGCTTGGTATAGACAATTATATCTGAAGAAAAGAGAGGAGGTTAGAGTAATTAATAAATGTTTACAATAAAAGCTAGTTTTAAGATTATATTATTTGTCACTGGGTGCAGGGAGGCACATCTGTAATCCCAGAAACTATGGAGGCTGAGGCAGGAGGACTGCAAGTTTGAGGCCCACCTTGGCAATTTAGCTAGACTCTGTCTCAAAATTAAAAATAAAATAAAAAACCTGGAGATCTAGTTCAGTGGTAGAGGACCCCTGAGTTTAATCACCAGTAAAAAGAAAAAAAAAAGTATTTTACTTCCTGCTTCAAATGTGACAAAGCTTGCTGAGTCTACTGATTGAAAAACTGGAACCAACCCTCTTCTTTTCACTGTCCTTCAGGTGATTCTAAAATTCTGAAGATACTTGCTTATGTCAGAAGTTACAGTTTATTTCCTAATAGAAACTTTTTTTTTTTTTTAAAAAGAAACTCTTCTCCTGTACTATCCTGCCTTTTTCTAGATGGCCCAAGCTCATTGTCATAACAAAGGATGTGATGTCAAATAGGCATTCAAAGGGAACATTCCACCTCCTGGTTTCAAGTGATCTTCTTGGTAACAGTTCGCCTGGCTTGACAGGGAACACTGGTTTTCTCATTTGCTCCTCTGACTCTGTGTGGTATCAGAATGCCAAGTTCTGTGACTGCACCACATTTTTTTACCCTGGCATAACTTTCCCTCTTTTCTGTTTGTCTGCTTCATTTGGTCTTATTAACAATATTCATCTTACACTTGAAGCCACCTTTACCTTCCAGAAGCACTCTGTTGCTGACAATTTCAGGGGTTAATTAGGTGAAGCACAGAATTTTTGTCACTTGAATTTCCAGTGACTTGGCAAAATGAGGTCTACTAGATTTAGGGTCAAGATGGAGGAGAGACACAAATTAGGTATCTTTCATACTAGTTTGATATTATTACATGTGAACAGTAAATGTTGCACTTCCCTGTTTACAGATTCAAATCATCAGCTCAAGTTGAGATATGGGAACAACAGTAAATATTCTTTGAAGATTTTTCATTTCAAATTACACATACATTAAAAATAGATTGGGACAAAGATTATTTGTTTGCATTTTACATCATATTAACTCCTTCAACTAGATGGCTTCCTCAGTGTCTCAGGTAGACTGGCTCCAGGATCACCAGATTCCAAAACTCACAGATCTCAAGTCCCTTATATAAAATGTCCAAGATGCTTTTAATCGACAAAAACCACCCTACGTATATTAAATCATCTTTAGATTATATGTCCTGTCACTTTATTTGCATGGATTCAGTGAAGTACTCCATGCAAGCCAAAGCTTTCAAGTTCAGCTTTTTGGAACTTTCTAAAATTCTTTTTTTCTGAGTATTTTTGACCCATGGTTAGATTTACCTGGAGAGGAGGAACCCATGGATATGGAGAGCCAACTACAATGTAATTTTCTCTGTTATGGACTTCTTCTTTCAGGGATTTGGAGTCAAAATCAGTAATATAGAGAACCCAGCTTAAAAAGTGTGTGTGTGTGTGTGTGTGTGTGTGTGTGTGTGTGTGTTTATCAGATCATTTGATAGTGAGAGGATCTCAGGGAGGGGAAAACTATTAATAAGAAGTTACAGGCAGATCAAATTCCTTTGATAAAATGTTCTAGTGGTTCTCTTATTTTTTTCCTCATGGACTTTATATTTAGAAAATAATTTTTCTTAATAAAGTGACTTTATTAAATAATTCAGTTTTCTACATTTATCAAAAAATATGTAAGTGCCAAGTCAGGAAGTCTGATCAACCTGAGACGACAGCGGTGTCCTAGCAAAAATAAAGATATCTAAAAATGAAGCTTCACAGTGAGTAGACATTGGTTTCCATTAGATATGCACAAATACTGAATACAAATCTCCATTAAGTCTCTTTGGGCTCAAGAGAAATAGAGAAAATTTATAAAGACAGTCAAGAGGGTTAGGAAACTATGGGGAAGAGAGAATCTGGGTAAAGCAGGCTCTTGCCAGGGCCTCTTTGGCATCCTCACCAGATGATCTGCAAGTGTTTCAGATGTTTACACATTTTGAATCTCACTAAAACCATGCTCCGCCATTACCAGCTTTCTAGTCCAATATGGTCTGATAGATTACAACAAATGTTTCTAAGATCTCAACAAGCTCAGGTGTGATCAGTAAATAGAATAAACTCAACACAGCACGGAGTTGTTCTGGCTTCTAAGCACAGGCTCTGGGATAGCAGAAGTAAAAATTTAACGGTAAGAAAGAAAGGGAAAAAAATTCTCAGTCACTTTAGTTCTATTCTTAGAGAAATAAACGGAGTGTCTGCACCTGGGGCTCCTCCCTAGAGAGGCATCCCCCAAAATTTTGCATGACTCTGGGTCCTGGCGGGTTGCACTTCCTCCTATGAGCAGAACTTCTCTCCCACCTGCTTTCTACAGTACTCAAAAGAGAACATATTGCTTGATTGCTTTTGTGTGGTTTTTAACGCTCCCTCAAGCAGCCTCTACTGCTTGAGGAGAGGTCATGTAGGTTATCTCCGGAGGTACAATTACCGTTTTTGTTAGTGCTTTAGTTATAAAGATACGTGTTTTGAGAGGTTTTGTCCTAAGCTTATTTTTACTATAAATTCTGTTCTTTTTAATGAACATTTTTGCAGAATGTATTGTTTTTCAGGAATATATATCTGGTGTTATAGTAGAAATCCTGTACTTTACACTTATCAGATATTTAATAAATGTAGACAGATTATTATAATTAATTAATTACATCAGAGGAATTTTAAAAATGATTCCAGGCAATGACTATGTTGACAATGAACCTAATTACTAGAATCATTTGATTCTAGAATCATTTGATTCTCTTGAGTTAGAATCTTTAAGTCATTTTAATTTGCATGATACATTTATTGTTACTGTTTCAGAGAAACAGAAGCTAACTTTTCATTTTCAAGGCTTAATGAACAATCATCCATGAGCTGCTGAAGTTGAATAACAGGAAACTGTACTTGTTTTTCAAACCATTTAGCGACTGAAAGAAGCTGCTGATCACAAAATGCACGTCCAATAAACTGCAGTCCTATTGGCAACCCTTGGCTTGAGAGGGCCATAGGGACATTCACTGCAGGTAATCCTGAGGAAAAGAAGAAACCCATTAGTTGATTAATTCTCCATCTTAAGAAACAAGAGACATCTTCTATTTTCTAGTGCTAGGAGATAAAAGCAGAATAAAGTTTAAAAAAATAAATACTATACTCTGTATTTTGCACAATGCTTTCTTTACTTAATAATGGGTCTTAGAAATCATTCTTTCAGTTTATAGAGACCTTCATTCCTTTTTTATACCTGTATAGGATTCCACTATATGGTTTTGCCATAATTCATTCAACCAGTCTTCTATGATTGGGCATTTAGGTTGTTTTTAATATTCAGCTATTTCATATAATGCCCCAGTATACAATAATTGTGTACATGCTTTTTGCTATTCTTGAAAGTTTCTTAGATAAAGAGGGATTGCTTCATCAAAGGATAAATGAATATGTTATTAGAAATTCCACTTCAAAGTAGCTGTTCCAATTTGAATTCCCATCAGAAAAAATACGTCTTCTTTGCCTACAGTCTTGCCAACAGAGTTTGTTGTTGAGCTTTGGAATTTTTTCCCATCCATTAGATAAGAAAGTAGCTCAGGGTAGTCTGAATTTCAGGTTTGAAGCAGAAAAAGTACAAGATCACAGAATATCCTGTTATGCCATTAAAAAAAGTTTTTTAAAAAATGGGAAAGGGTTTAAAGAACACCTATAACTTGAAGGGATCCCTATTGGCCAAATTTAGGACAATTCAAGTATCAAAAACAATGACAATAACTGTTTATAATACATTCAGTTTTTTAAAAAGAAGAAAGCTCTTATATAGAGAAATCTGCTAGTTAATAAATGGATGCTAAAACTGGGTTCAAGATTATCGGGGACAAGATATTCACATGGTCCCAAGAGTATCACTTCATAAGTTGCTTACAAATCATAAAAGGAAAAACGTACCTTATCTACTTAACCAAGTGGGACAAAATAATAGTAACTCTTTCCTGATATGAAAAGTGTGTACTGTTTGTGCCCAAAATGTTTAACTTGACCCAATTAGAAAGAAACAATGTGACAAAATCCAGATTGTGAACAGGGTATCCTATAGGACAAGTAGACTGAACTCTTCAAAAAAAACAAAAAACTTATTAAGAGAAAACATTTTAAAGATGGATAATTTCTCATTAAAAACTAAGCAGGACAGAAGAAAGTGGCACGACATTTTCTTGTGCCAACGTTAAGAACCAGTGAACCAGAATCCTATTCCTGCAAAAGAGTCTGCAAAAGTGAAAGGGAAATTAAGACATTTTTGCAAATCTGAGACAATCTGCTCCATCAGGATCTTTTTTTTTTTTTTTTTTTTTTTTTTTAAAGAGAGAGTGAAGAGAGAGAGAGAGAGAGAGAGAGAGAGAATTTTTTTTTTTAATATTTATTTTTTAGTTATCGGCGGACACAACATCTTTGTTGGTATGTGGTGCTGAGGATCGAACCCGGGCCGCACGCATGCCAGGCAAGCGCGCTACCGCTTGAGCCACATCCCCAGCCCCAGGAACTATCTTAAAAGAATGGCTCAAACAATTTCTCTAAACAGGAAGAATGTGTTAAAAGAATCTTCATACTTTAGGAAGGAAGACTAATTGTAGACACCAGAAATGTGGGTAAATAAAATAGACTTTCCTTTTTCTTAAGTTTTCTACATGTTTGATGATTGAAAAAAATTTGTATAACAGAGCCTGATATGGTTGTAAAAACATCAGACACGGGGCGGGTGATGCTCTAGATTTTAAAAAGATTATCGTAAACAAATACAATATGACCAGGGAAAAAACAATATATGAAATATTTTTTTGGTACAACTAGGAAAATGTGAATAAGAAGTATAATCAGATTATTACTGAATTGTTAGTTTTCTGAGGTGTGTCAATGGAATTGTGGTTATGTAGAATGTCTTTATTATTAGAAGATTCATGCTAACTTATTTAGGAGTGAAGTGTCATGATATCTGAAACTTTCAAAATGATTCAGTTAAAAGGTGTGTGTGTGTGTGTGTGTGTGTGTGTGTGTACAGACAGAGAAAGAAAATGAGGTAAAATGTTAACAAGGATGAATCCTGGAGAACGGCATATCAATGTTCATTACATCATCATTTTTCACTTTTTGAAGGTTTTAGTATTTTCAAAATAAAAGTTAAAAAATAGGTTTTGTTATCAGCGGGCCCTGGTGTGGGCAGAGGGCTCGCAGCCAGGGGGAGCCTTGGAGCTCTGGCAATCCAACGTCCCTGACGCGGCCCAGGCTTTACTACATCCCGCAGAATTGAAACTGGAAATGGCCCCTTGAGGCTCCCCAGCAGGCACAGGGAGCTTGCCTCTGTGCAGCCGCACAGCTGTCTATCAAGTGCACAAGCTGGGCGGCTCGGCGGGACGTTGGAGCTGCGAGCGCCGCTCCGGCGCCGGCGGTGGGACCGTGGACCGGTAAATGGATGAAACTGGAGAATATCATGCTAAGTGAAGAATTCACGGAGGGACCTAAGATGGCGGCCGGCAAGGAAGCAGCACGTTCAGTATCTCCAAAGCAACGGGATCAAAAGATCCATTAATACACTCAGATTCTACCTACCGATGAACTTCGAGCAAAATTCCGCTGAAAAGAGACCTGCCGGAAATTATGATTTCTTCCCTTCCCTTCTAATACCTCTCCCCCCAAGCATCAAATAAACTTATAAGAGTAAACAGTAACTCAACAGTCAAACAGAACAAGAAGTATCATGAGCATAAAAAAGCAAGGAAGAAAAGGAGTACAAACAATGAAAGACAGCCTAAATATTCAGGAGGACCTGGAGTCATCAGAAAAATGGCCATATAAAGAACTCAAGGAACATCTTAGACAGATGGAAAGGAACCTTAAAGATCACATTGAAAATGAATTACAAAAACAGATAAAAGAAGAAGTTAAGCATCTTTATCAGGAGATACAGATTATAAAAAAAAATCAAACAATAATTCTAGAAATGAAGGAAACGATAAACCAAATAAAAAACTCAATCGAGAGTATCACTAACAGAGTGGAGCAAGTAGAAGCCAGAACGTCAGATAATGAAGACAAAATATATCACCTTGAAAAGAGTCTAGCCAACTCAGATAGGCTGGTAAAAAATCATGAGAAAAACATCCAAGAGATTTGGGATAACATAAAAAAACCAAACTTACGAGTCATCGGGATTGAGGAGGGCACAGAGATTCATGCCAAGGGAATGGATAACGTACTGAAGGAAATAATTACAGAAAACTTTCCAGAAATAAAAAAGGAAACAGATATACAAATTGTAGATGCATACAAGACACCGAGCACACAAAATCACAATAGACCAACGCCAAGACACATTGTTATGAAGCTATCCAATATACAGAACAAAGAGAAAATATTAAAAGCTACAAGAGAAAAGAGGCAGATTACATTTAGGGGTAAACCAATAAGGTTGACAACGGATTTTTCATCACAGACGCTGAAAGCGAGAAGATCCTGGAACAATGTATTTCAAACACTGAAAGACAATGGATGCCAACCAAGAATCCTGTATCCAGCAAAATTAAGCTTCAGATACGACAACGAAATAAAAATCTTCCATGATAAACAAAAGCTAAAAGAATTTGTAGCCAGAAAACCAGCATTGCAAAGCGTCTTGAGCAAAACTCTACACGAGGAAGAAATGGAAAACAATAACCAAAACCATCAGCGGGAAGTGCCTCAGTAAAGACAGAGGATGGGAGGAAAGCTAATCATGGAGAAACAAACTAAATTAGGGAAAAAAAAAGAGATAAATAATCAAACATGGCAGGAAGTACAAACCATATATCAATAGTAACTCTAAACGTTAATGGCTTAAACTCGCCAATAAAGCGACATAGGCTGGTAACATGGATTAAAAAAACAAATCCAACGATATGCTGCCTCCAGGAGACACATCTGACTGGAAAAGACATACACAGGCTCAAGGTAAAAGGTTGGGAAAAAATATACCAAGCACACGGTCCTCGTAAGCAAGCAGGTGTGGCCATTCTCATATCGAATAAAATCGACTTCAAGACTAAGTTAATCAAAAGGGATAAGGAAGGACATTATATACTGTTAAAAGGAACCATTCACCAACAAGACATAACAATTATCAATATTTATGCACCAAATAATGGTGCTGCGACGTTCATAAAACAAACTCTCCTCAAGTTCAAGAATCAAATAGACCACAACACAATAATCATGGGTGACTTCAACACACCTCTCTCACCATTGGACAGATCCTCCAAACAAAAGTTGAATAAAGAAACTATTGACCTCAATATCACAATCAATAACCTAGACTTAACTGACATATATAGAATATATCAATCATCATCAAGTGGATATACTTTTTTCTCAGCAGCACATGGAACCTTCTCAAAAATAGATCATATATTATGCCATAGGGCAACCCTCAGTAAATATAAAGGGGTTGAGATAATACCATGCACTTTATCAGATCATAATGGAATGAAACTGGAAATCAATGATAAAAGAAGGAAGGAAAAATCCTACATCACATGGACAATGAACAATATGTTACTAAATGATCAATGGGTTATAGAAGACATAAAGGAGGAAATCAAAAAATTCTTAGAGATAAATGAAAATACAGACACAACATATCGGAATCTATGGGACACAATGAAAGCAGTTTTAAGAGGGAAATTCATCGCCTGGAGGTCATTCCTCAAAAAAAGGAAAAACCAACAAATAAATGAGCTCACACTTCATCTCAAAGCCCTAGAAAAGGAAGAGCAAAACAATAACAAATGTAGCAGAAGGCAAGAACTAATTAAAATCAGAGCAGAAATCAATGAAATTGAAACAAAAGAAACTATTGAAAAAATTAACAAAACAAAAAGTTGGTTTTTTGAAAAAATAAACAAGATCGACAGACCCCTAGCCATACTAACGAAGAGAAGAAGAGAGAGAACTCAAATCACTAACATACGGGATGAAAAAGGCAATATTACAACAGACGCTTCAGAAATACAGAAAACAATTAGAAATTATTTTGAAAACCTATATTCCAATAAAATAGAAGAAAGTGAAGACATCGATAAATTCCTTAAGTCATATGATTTGCCCAGACTGAGCCAGGAGGAAACTCACAACCTAAACAGACCAATATCAATAGATGAAATAGAAGAAGCAATTAAAAAACTTCCAACCAAGAAAAGCCCAGGACCGGATGGGTATACAGCGGAGTTCTACAAAACCTTTAAAGAAGAATTAATACCAATACTTTTCAAGTTATTTCAGGAAATAGAAAAAGAGGGAGCTCTTCCAAATTCATTCTATGAGGCCAACATCACCCTGATTCCGAAACCAGACAAAGACGCCTCAAAGAAAGAAAACTACAGACCAATATCTCTAATGAACCTAGATGCAAAAATCCTCAATAAAATTCTGGCGAATCGGATACAAAGGCATATCAAAAAAATTGTGCACCATGATCAAGTAGGATTCATCCCTGGGATGCAAGGATGGTTCAATATACGGAAATCAATAAATGTTATTCACCACATCAATAGGCTTAAAGAGAAGAACCATATGATCATCTCAATAGATGCAGAAAAAGCATTTGACAAAGTACAGCATCCCTTTATGTTCAAAACGTTAGAAAAAATAGGGATAACAGGAACTTACCTCGACATTGTAAAAGCTATCTATGCCAAGCCTCAGGCTAGCATCATTCTGAATGGAGAAAAATTGAAGGCATTCCCTCTAAAATCTGGAACAAGACAGGGATGCCCCCTATCACCACTTCTATTCAACATAGTTCTCGAAACACTGGCCAGAGCAATTAGACAAACGAAAGAAATTAAAGGCATAAAAATAGGAAAAGTAGAACTTAAATTATCACTATTTGCGGATGACATGATTCTATACCTAGAAGACCCAAAAAGGTCTACAAAAAAACTACTAGAACTAATAAATGAATTCAGCAAAGTGGCAGGATATAAAATCAACACACATAAATCAAAGGCATTTCTGTATATCAGCGACAAAACTTCTGAAACGGAAATGAGGAAAAACACTCCATTCACAATATCCTCAAAAAAAATAAAGTACTTGGGAATCAACCTAACAAAAGAGGTGAAGGACCTATACAATGAAAACTACAGAACCCTAAAGAAAGAAATAGAAGAGAATCTTAGAAGATGGAAAAATATACCCTGTTCATGGTTAGGCAGAACTAACATCATCAAAATGGCGATATTACCAAAAGTTCTCTATAGGTTCAATGCAATGCCAATAAAAATCCCAATGGCATTTCTTGTAGAAATAGATAAAGCAATCATGAAATTCATATGGAAAAACAAAAGACCCAGAATAGCAAAAACAATTCTAAGCAGGAAGTGTGAATCAGGCGGTATAGCGATACCAGACTTCAAACTATATTACAGAGCAATAGTAATAAAAACAGCATGGTACTGGTACCAGAACAGGTGGGTGGACCAATGGTACAGAATAGAGGACACAGAGACTAATCCACAAAGCTACAACTATCTTATATTTGATAAAGGAGCTAAAAACATGCAATGGAGAAAGGATAGCATCTTCAACAAATGGTGTTGGGAAAACTGGAAATCCATATGCAACAAAATGAAACTAAATCCCCTCCTCTCGCCACGCACAAAAGTCAACTCAAAGTGGATAAAGAAGCTAGATATCAAATCAGAGACTCTCCGTCTGATAGAAGAAAAAGTTGGCTCCGATCTACAGATTGTGGGGACGGGCTCAAAATTCCTTAATAGGACACCCATAGCACAAGAGTTAACAACTAGAATCAACAAATGGGACTTTCTTAAACTGAAAAGTTTTTTTCTCAGCAAGAGAAACAATAAGAGAGGTAAATAGGGAGCCTACATCCTGGGAACAAATTTTTACTCCTCACACTTCAGATAGAGCCCTAATATCCAGAGTATACAAAGAACTCAAAAAATTAGACAATAAGAAAACAAACAACCCAATCAACAATTGGGCCAAGGACATGAACAAACACTTCACAGAGGAGGACATACAAACAATCAACAAGTACATGAAAAAATGCTCAACATCTCTAGCAGTCAAGGAAATGCAAATCAAAACCACCCTAAGATACCACCTCACCCCAGTAAGATTGGCAGCCATGATGAAGTCAAAGAACAATGAGTGCTGGCGAGGATGTGGGGAAAAGGGTACTCTTGTACACTGCTGGTGGGACTGCAAACGGGTGCGGCCAATTTGGAAAGCAGTATGGAGATTCCTGGGAAAGCTGGGAATGGAACCACCATTTGACCCAGCTATTGCCCTACTCGGACTATTTCCTGAAGACCTTAAAAGAGCACCCTACAGGGATACTGCCACATCGATGTTCATAGCAGCACAATTCACAATTGCTAGACTGTGGAATCAACCCAGATGCCCTTCAATAGATGAATGGATAAAAAAAATGTGGCATTTATATACCATGGAGTATTACGCAGCACTAAAAAATGACAAAATCACGGAATTTGCAGGGAAATGGATGGCACTAGAGCAGATTATGCTTAGTGAAGCTAGCCAATCCCTAAAAAACAAATACCAAATGTCTTCTTTGATATAATGAGAGCAACTACGAGCAGAACAGTGAGGCTGAGCAGGAAGAAAAGAATAGCATTAAACAGAGACATGAGACGGGAGGGAAAGGGAGAAAAAAAAAGGGGAAATCACATGGAAATGGAGGGAGACCCTCATTGTTATACAAAATTATATATAAGAGTTTACGAGGGGAATGGGATAACAAACATGGAGGGAAATGAATTTCAGTAGATGGGGTAGAGAGAGAAGATGGGAGGGAAGGGGAGGGGGGATATTAGAGGATAGTAAAGGTAGCAGAATACAACAGTCACTAATATGGCAGTATGTAAAAATGTGATGTGTAGCCGATGTGATTCTGCAATCTGTATTTGGGGTAAAAATGGGAGTTCATAACCCAATTGATTCTAATCTATGAAATATGATTTGTCATGAGCTTTGTAATGTTGTGAACATCCAATAAAAAAAAAGAAAAAAAAAAAAAAGTTAAAAAATACAAAGCATATCGGTTCAGAAGGTGTGTGTGTTTTTGTGTGTGTATATGGTTGTGTGCATAAGAATGCATGCACACACACTTCTAAGTATTTCAGAAGGATAGGCTGTTTCTTTATGGGAACAATCTAGCTAGAACCTAAATCGAAGACCAGGGCACCTGCCTAAGAATTTGAAGAAAACCACAACACTCTTGAGGGACTCTCACCTGCCATGTTTACAGCCTGTGTAAAAATATCATCCTGGGCACTTCGTGTTCTGTTGTCTTCTTTGATAAACTCCAAGTATGGTACTGCCTCACGCAGGGTGGTGGGGGTTAGCAAGACATCCACTCCAGAGTTAAAAACATTCACAAAATCATTGGCAATGAGGCGCCTCACCTTCTGTGCTTTGATGAAATAATTCTCATAGTTTCTGTAGGGGAAAAAAAATGATACTTTAAGGACTTCATCATTTTTTAAAAATCAATTCTCTTACATTAGGCTTCTTAGAGAACCACTGGATTCTTGGCTTTTATGAGTGAGCATCATTAAGATTCTTAACACATAAAGATGAGTTTTGTTCAACTCTGCTGTTTCTTTGAAAATTTATACATCCGGCATTTAATTAATCAGAATTCACAACTAGGTGCAATTTCACACATATAATCACAAAATATCAGTACTTCCAGAGACATTGCTAAACAAGAACATTCATTTGGGGGTGAAGAAAATCAGGTGCATAGTCATTAAATAAATTTCCAAAAGTCAGAAAGCCAGGCAGTGGTAAAGCAGATAAGAACACAGGTCTCTAGAGGCTCACCCAAGCTTCTTTCTATTATAATGTCTCATTTCATCTATTGTAAAATGATTCATTATAAGGACTCTCAAGTTTTTAAGATTCTTGTATGCTATCTGAATTCGACACTGGGAAACACACCTAGAAGGAAGGTTCTACGAACAAAAACTGGGAAAAACATGCAGTGTTGAAATCCATGGATAGTGTAGTTAGAGAGTAAAGATATGAGATTCAAATAAACATGCTTAATTTACTAAAAGATTAGGATAAATGCTACATATAAAAGCGATCTTACGTCAATGAAGCAAAGAAAGGAAAGAAAACTTTTCAGATCCTTCTGAAGTTACTGAAGAAGGCTGACAAAAGAACTGTTTTAAACCTCAATTTCCTCTACTGTAAAAATGGATATAATATCTCCAGGCTCACCAAGGACCAAATAAAATGAGATAAAAATGTGAAATCTTTCTTACTCTAGAAAGATTTACAGAGTGCTGTAAAAATCAGATTCCTTACTATCTCCATCTGACTACAGTGTTTACAGAGCTATAAATACAGGTATCACATGGAATTTACACAATATTTGGGGCATGGTGGCACATGCCTACAATCCCAGCTATTAAGAGGCAAAGGCAGCCTTAGCAATTCAGTGAGACCCTGTCTCAAAATGAAAAAGACTGGAGATACAGTGCCCCTGGGTTAAATCCACACTATATCAAACCAAACCAAACAAACTGCACAGCAACAACAAAGAGTTATTGTTTTAAATATTGTATTTGGGCTGGGGGTATAGCTCAGAGGTAGACTGCTTGCCTAGCATGTGCCTAGCAAGGCCCTGGATTTGAGCCCCAGCACCAACTCTAAGTACAAACAAATTAACAGCATTCCCCAAACCCAAATTTTATAAAACTAACATTTTTTATTAATTTCCTTCCCATTTCATTTATTTTTCTTTTTGGTACTGGGGATTGAACCAAGGGTGCTCAACCTCCACTGAGTCACAACCCCAGCTCCCCCTTTTTTTCTAAATTTTTAAATTTTGAGACAGGGTCTCACTAAGTCGCTAAAGCTGACTTTGAACTTGCCTCCTCCTGCCTCGGCCTCCTGAGCCTCTGGGATTACGAGTGTTTGTCAATGTTCCCAGGCCCTTCCTACTTTAAAAATGGTTGAAAAATAGAACTGCTTCCATACATGATAGAGTACAGGGATGAGATTTATCCTGTCTTCTTAACCCCAAAACTGAACAAAATACGTGAAACAACCATTTCCTGATATTAGGCAAAGGGCATTTGGGAGAGAGTGCACTGAGAGGAGAGGCAAATGTTGTTTCCCCAGCTTAATGCCTGGAGGTACTTTTCAGGCCTTAGTCCAGAGAGGAAGGACATATACACAGACAAGGTGGATGAATCAGAAGTTCAGGGAGAAAAAGCCAGCGGCAATTTTCAAGGCAGTATTGAATTAGAGAGTGGCACACAGAGAGTGTAAGAGATGTGCTGAAAGATTCCCTCAAGTCTCTGGCCCAGTATTGGCCTGTGCATGAATAAGAAGACACCCCCCCCCAAGTTGAGGAAAGAATCACCAAAAAGCAGGAGGTCAAACAATTCCTAAGCTCAACAGAGCTGGAAATAGTGTGTGTTCTTAACAGCTAAAGTGGAAAGACCTCAAAATACACACAGCACCTGGGAAAATCTTCAGGATATTGCCTTAGAGTTAAATTAGCCCTACTCTAAAGGTTTTCTGGATTTACACTATTAGAGCTTAAAAGGAAGGCTTGAAAGGATCCAAAAGATTCCAAGTAACCACATCTTAACCTAAATACTGTTTAAAAGAAACAACAAAAATCTAGCACATGACAATGTAAAATTCAATGTCTAGTCATACAAAGAAGCAGAAGAAACATGATTCATAAGGAGGGGGGAAAATAGTTCATATAAAAAGGAATCTGAATAGAAATGACAGAAATGTTGGAAATAATAGCTAAGAACATAAAAAGGCATGTTCTGTATGTTCAAGATGGTATAAGAAAACAAAATGATAAAGAAACTGAAGAACCAGGTGTGATGGTGCACGCCTATAACCCCAGCAGCTCAGGCTGAGGCAAGATGATCATGAGTTCAAAAACCAGCCTCAGTTACAGTGAGGTGCTAAGCAAATCAGTGAGACCCTGTCTCTAAATAACATACAAACTAGGGCTGGGGATGTGGGTCAGTGGTTGAGTGCCCCCGAGTTCAATCCCCAGTATCAAAAAAAAAAAAAAAAAAAAAAAAAAAAAAGAAAAGAAAAGAAAAGAAAAGAAAAGAAACTGAAGAGATAAAAAGACTGACTTGGAAATTCTAGATCTAAAAAGTACAAAATATGAAATGAAAAATACACCAGATGGGATTGACAGACTATTGATACTGCAGAAGAAAAGATCGGTGGATCTCAAAATTGTAATGGAAACTATCTAAAAGGAAGCACAGAGAGAAAAAGACTGGGGGAATAAGCCATGAGACAACACCAGCAGATTAACATACATATAAATGGTGTCCCAGAGGAGAGGACAGAAAAAATATATTAAGAAATAAGGGTCAAAATTTCCCCAAATTTATTAAAACTATAAACACACAGATCCAAAAAGTTCAAAGAACACCTAAGCAGAAGAAATATTCAAGAAATCACACCAAGGCACATCTTAAATTCCTAAAAACCAATGGTAAAGTGAAAATGTTAAAACTAATCAGAGGGACAAAGTTACGTTATACATAAGGAACTAAGATAAAAAAAATAATAAGACCTCTAGAGTGGAACAAAACCTTTAAAGTACGGAAGGAAAATGCTAATGTCAATTTAGAATTTTATATCCAATAAAGTATCTTTCAAAAATTAAAGACAAAACAAAAACCTTAACATATAAAGCTGAAAGGTTTCACTGATAGCAGGACTACACTGTAAGAAATGTTAAAGGAAGTTCTTTAGGCATAAATAAAATGATAACACAAGAAAATTTAGATACACAAAACAGAGGGAAAAGCACCAGAAATAATTATGTAGAAAAATAAAATGACCCTTGGCTGAGTGAAGGAATATATGCCTGTAATCCTGGTGGCTCAGGCTGAGACAGGAGGATCATGAATTCAAAGCCAGCCTCGGCAACTTAGCGAGGCCCTAAGCAACTTAAGGAGACCCTGTCTCTAAATAAAACACAAAAAGGTCTGGGGATGTGGCTAAGTGGTTAAATGCCCTTGGTACCAAAAAAGCAAAACAAAACAAAACAAAAAACCCTATTTTTCCTCATTTAAAAAAATATCTCTTTAAGATAAAAATTTATAGATTAATGAAAGAAGGCAGGAAAAGAGGTTAAGAGAAAGAAAGAACACATGGAATAAATAGAAGACGATAACAAGAAGTAGACTTAAATGTGGTTCAAAAGTAAATATTTATGCAAATAATAAAAAAAAAGTTGGGCACAATGGTACACACCAGTAATCCCAGCTACCCCAAAAGCTGAGACAGAAGGATCTTAAGTTTGAGACCAGCCTGGAGACCCTATCTCAAAATGAAAAGGGGTGGAGGGTGTAGTTCAGTGACAGAGTGCTTGCCTAGCACGCACAAAGCTTTGGGTTTTATTCCCAGTACAGCAAAATAAATAAATAAATAAATCTGGGATTCCTAATTCACAGAAGTAAAAATGTTAAGACTTTTTCTATATCTTTCTTTCTTCTTCTTTTTTTTTTTTTTGAGAGAGAGAATTTTAATATTTATTTTTTAGTTTTCGGTGGACACAACATCTTTATTTTATTTTGTTTTTTTAATGTGGTGCTGAGGATCAAATCCAGCGCCCCGCACATGCCAGGCGAGCGTGTTACCGCCTGAGCCACATCCCCAGCCCAAGACTTTTTCTATTTCTGGACGTACAAGTTGACTTTTTAAGACAAAAAAACAAGTGCCCCAAATCCCATTTTTTCTATCACTCATGTTCACCTTTACCCACCCCACAAAACAAAAACAAAAAAACAAACACGTCAATCCAAGAAGCTACGGATACTATCAGTAATTCTTCCTTTTCTTAATAACCCCAGCTGGTATTCATGGAAGAAGCTTGCAAACTTCTCTCCTTCGATATTTTTTAATGTTTTTACAGTGACCTATGCAATCAATCAACTTTTGCCTTGAAACATTCAATATGATTCTAATAAGTAATACATGGCAAATGTAACATCTTTACCTTAATAAAGTCTCTGCTTAGAAAACTTCTTCACAATATTTCATTTTTCCTACTCCTAAGTCATTACAAATGTCTGGTCAATATGGTAAAGAGTCTTTTAATATGAGATATAATTAAGTAATTTGGAAAAAAATGATCTTAACTTTGGTTTTGAGGGGATGCACAGATGAATAAAATGCTTTCTGCCCTTGAATACATGGAGTAAAACTTCAAAAAGCTACTCATTACAATAACCATTCTTGCTTATTCATATTTCTCACGTCCTCTAGACTCTATCTATTGTGAATCCTAGTCACAAGATCTTGAATAAACTTACATTAGAGAAAATTTAAGTAAGGGTCACAGTATTTTAGAATTCTTTTTTGAAGTAAACAGATAAATTTTTCAAGAGATCACACTGTAAGTCTATGTTTAAGACTCTTAACAATAAGCCAATGCACAATAACAGCCAGTAATGAGGCTAAAATCGGAGCTCAAACCAGATCTTTCTGTTTAGTTTGTACCTATCATTTAGCTAGTGCATCAATTAAAAACATTTTTTTTTAAAAAAAATAACTAGGAACCAAAAGTGCCACAAGTAGTTCTTTTCTAACTCAAATCATAAGGAATTTATTTCTTTAGTAAATATCTTGGCTTATAAGACCTGACAGACATACTACTACCTTATTCTTCAGCTTTCAAGAGTGAGAAAAATGCTCAAACTCATTGTCTTACTCTTTTAATAAGAAAAAGTTTCCTGAGAGAATTCTTCCTCGAACTACATCATTGAACCCTTCTCTTCTGGTTGCAGCATACATGGCTTCAGTAGACACATTAATGTCACATCTGTGGCCTGAAAACAAAAACAAGATATACAATACTTGCAAAAGAAGTAAAGTTTTGGCTAAAAACTGGCAAAGATTCATACTTTTAAATACTGAAATTTAGGGAACATGACCTTACTAGTTCCTTTTCTCTATCAGTCACAGGACTGATCATGGAGGGAAAAGAAAATAACCAAGAAAGAAATTTCATTTGCTTCCTCCCTCAGCCATCCATTATCCAGTGTCCAAATATTTAATGAGCTCCTCCCATGTTTCAGGCACTACATTAGATGAGTTTAACACATAAATACAAGATACTATCCCTTTAAGATATTCAAGTCCAGGGCTGGGGATGTGGCTCAAGTGGTAGCGCGCTTGCCTGGCATGCGTGCGGCCCGGGTTCAATCCTCAGCACCACATACCAACAAAGATGTTGTGTCCGCCGAGAACTAAAAAATAAATATTAAAAATTCTCTCTCTCTCTCTCTCTCTCTTTAAAAAAAAAAAAAAAAGATATTCAAGTCCAGAGAAGTGAAATGAACACCCTGAGACATTTAAGATGAATAGAATATGTACAATGTTAAAATGATAAGGAAAAATGATTCACTGATTAATTTTCTGAATCATTAACACTATCTCAGGCAATAATTTTTTTTATTACTGTAAGTTAAATTTTCAAATTTCATAAGCTGGGATTGTAGGTACTGTGGTACATGCCTACAATCCCAGCTACTTAGAAGACTAAGGCAGGAAGATGGCAAGTTAAAAGCCAGACTAGGCAAAGTACTGAGACCCTGTCTCAAAATAAAAAGGGCTGGGAAGGTAGCTCATTGATGAAGCATCCCTGGGTTCAATCCCTAGTACCCACCCTCCCCCCTCAAATAAAAAGCCCCACCCATCTTACCATATTCTAGCCCATCAAATCTTGCCATATTTGATGCCACTTCTGATGTGCACAATATATGGTAGCAGATAATTGAATAACAGGTGTGGGGCAGGGATACTTCTATCACTTTGGCTCCTTCAGATTCAAAGAGATCAGCAGCTTTGGACCAGAGAGATCGTACTTCACTTGATAATTCTGGTACAAGATATTCCTTACAGGAAAAAGCCAAGAGACAGAAACTGGAGCACTGATAATAGTTTTATAAAAATTTGTATACCAGGACTTTTGGAAATTCCCTTGCAAAATGGATTATATTGCAGGCAGGTTGCTAGAAAGACCAAACTAAGATTGTTTAAATCATAATACTAAATATTATGAGCTGGATATAACAATTAAAAAATTGGAGATCTAGGGCTGGGGATGTGGCTCAAGCGGTAGCACGCTCGCCTGGCAAGTGTGCGGCCCGGTTCGATCCTCAGCACCACATACAAAGAAAGATGTTGTGTCCGCCGAAAACTAAAGAATATTTAAAAATTCTCTCTCTCTCTCTCTCTCTCTCTCTCTCTCTTTAAAAAAAAATTGGAGATCTAGTTGGGGAACTCATATCTGTTAAATGTACATTATGTATCAGGTATGCAGCTAGATGCTTTTTGAAAGTTCTCTTTATGAATTTATGAAGGGAAAGTGTTGAAACTAGAAAAGTAACTTTCCTAATGTTATATAGCAGATTAGTAGAGGATCCTAGGATTCTAAACTAGATCTCCTTCTAAAGCCTGTAAGTTCTCATTCTTTTAAAAGAAGGTCACTTGAATGGAAGACTTTAAAGAAAGTAGCATTTCTCAAAAGTATCGGTCTCACCTGGGGGCGAGTTTTGTCTCCTTTTCCCAACCAAGAAACATTTTATAATGTCTACAGACATTTTTGGTTGTTGTGTTGTGGTAGAAGTAAGGAATGTTATTTAGCATCTAGGGGTAAAGAGACCAGGGATGCTGCTAAACTCTCAATGTAAAGGATAGTTACCCACAACAAAAAATTATTCAGTCCCAAATACTAATTGTGATGAGATTGAGAAATCGTTTTTTAGTCTGCTGGGTAATTTATCTTTCTAAATAATTTTTGAAAGGTTTTTAGCATTACTATGTTGTTAGATTTTTTTTTAAAGGTCAGTAATTTAAAATTATCATATCCACAATATAATGACTTACTTACTTGTTACTGTAATAGGTATAGTAGTAGTAGGGATAATAATAATAGTAAAGATAACATTTAATAAGGTTTACTATATGCAAGGCATGCCTTTGGGCTAAGTGTTTTACATTAGGGATTAGCATGGACTGTGGACCAGATGTGACCAGTCAGCTATTGTGTATGTGTCAGGGGGGAGGAGGGGATGGGGAGGAATGTTACTGGGAATTGATGCCAGGGTTGCTTTATCACTCAGCTATGTCCCCAGCACTTTTTATTTTTCATTTTGACACAAGGTCTAAGTTGTTGAGGGTCTCACTAAATTGCTGAGGCTGGACTCTAATTTATAATTCTCTTCCTCAGCCTCCAGAGTCTCTGGGATTATAGCTGCTATACCTGGCCAGTAAGCTAGTTTTGAAAATAAAATTTTATTAGAGCCGAGTATGGTGGTACATTCCTGCAATCCCAGTGACTCAGGAGCTGAGGCAAGAGGACTCCAAGTTCAAAGCTGTCCGGGCAACTTAGTGAGACCCTGTCTCAAAATAAAATCACAAAGGGAAGGGGAAGGGGATAGGAAAGGTAGCAGAATACAACAATTACTAATAGGGCATTATGTAAAATTGTGGATGTGTAACTGACATGATTATGCAATCTGCATTTGGGGTAAAATTGGGAGTTCATAACCCACTTCAATCTAATGTATGAAATATGATATATCAAGAGCTTTGTAATGTTGTGAACAACCAATAAAAAAATAAAATAAAAAAAAATAAAATAAAATTGTTTTAAAAGTTAAAAAAAAAAAAAAAAAAAAACAAAGGGAAGGGGAGGCAGCTCAATGGTAGAATGCATGTCTAGTACATGTATAGTCCTGGATTCAATCCGTAGTATTGTAAAAAATAACAGAAGTTTTATTAGAATGTAGACATACTCTGTTTACATGTTTTCTATGGCTACTTTTTCACTATTTGTCTTCTTTTTTCTTTTCCATATCTGGCTCTGCTTTTTATTATAACAGCTGAGTTAAAAACACTGTCTAGTCCACAAAGCCTAAATTATTTATTATCAAGCTTTTGACAAAAAATGTTTATAGACTCTTGTTTTACATGATAATTTAATTTAATCCTCACTACTCTTTGAGGTCAATATGTTTATTATCCCGTTTTGCAAATGAAGAAATTGGATTTAAGTCATGTACTCAAGTCACATGGCTAATAAAAATGGCAATACAGGAATTCAAATCCAACCAATTGCCTCTCAAGTCTATGCTGTATATTTGACTTGACAGTTTTTCTATGGCGTGATGAAAGAAAGAAGTTACCTTTGGAATTCCGATACATAGCTTGCTTACATCTATCAAATTGGGAAGCACGAATGATTTCACAGGATCCTGTACTGTGGTAGAATCTTTGGGGTCATGTCCAGCCAGTATACCTGTAAGGAGAAACACTTATGAGTGACAGATATATTGTTTTACAGTAAAATAATTTCAAGTGATATGGAATCATATAAATACCCAACACAATTGCTGTATCATCCACATATCTGGTTAAGATTCCTGGCACATCCATCGAATTCACCAGAGGAATAAGACCGTGACGAGATACTAAGCCATAGCTTGGTTTGAAACCAACAAGCCCACAGTGGGCAGCAGGATTTCTGGTTGATCCTCCAGTATCTGATCCTAAAGCCCTGGAATTTAAATGGAAGAGTGACATATTTCTAACTATATTTGGTATCTATCCTTTTAAATGTATATTTTTACAGTGTCATTTCCTCTTATTATAAAAAGTAATACATACTCAGAGAATTAATAATGTGTAGAAATCTGTAAAGAAATAACTAAATATTCTGAAGCAAACACTGTTAATATTTTGGCATATTAACTTCAACTGTTTTTAAAAAAACATTTTTTAAAATCATAGCTGAGATCATTCTGTAATCATAAGTTTCCATCTTTTTTTGCTTATCCTGAGCCTTTTACTATGTCATTAAAATTACTAATATTCCATCATATAAACTGGTGATTACATGTTTTATCAAGTATTTTAAAGCACAACCTGCTATTGATACACATACAAATCTTATAACCTCCTTTGATGCTACTTCATACTTAAAATAAATCAAATTAAGGCAGTTTTATAACATGCTTCTACAACCTAAATTCAGATAGAGCCCTTTTCCTACCCTACCCTACGTAGAATCACGAATAGAGATCAAATTTATGTAAACATTTATGTCGTTTCCAACTGAAATAATAACTATGTAACAAATGACTGTAATGAACATCTTTAAACATAAACATTTGCCCATATGTCTGATTAGTTTTAGGCTGGCTTCCAAGAAGCAGAGTTAACGGATAAAAAGGATCTGTTTCGTGTTGTACGTTTGTGATATATATGATCAAATTACTTGTCAGGAAGATTTTGTCAATTCATATTCTCAACTGGAGTGAATCCAATTGTTTTAATGTTTCAGTACCATCACTGAACACTAGTAGTTTAAAAATTTTTGCTAACTTGATAACTAAAAATTTTATAAAAGCACATTACTGAATATTTTTTCACATTTACTTGTATTTGCGTTTCCAACTGTGAAAAAGGACTATTCATTCCTTTTTTTCCCTCCCATTTCTTGCAGTACTAGGGACTGAATCCTGTGGTATTCTACCACTAAGCTACATCCCCAGCCCTTTTTATTTTGAGACAGACAGGGCTTTTATTTTGCTAAACTCCTGAGGGTCCTCCTGCCTCAGCTTCCCAAACAGCTAAGATTACAGGTGTGTGCCACTGTGCCCACTTGTGCCTGTTCATTCCTTTATCCACTCACCTACAGAGTATGTGCTCTTATTATTTAAAAACAAAAACCAAAAAAACTACCCTTGAGGATATCATGCTAGGTGAAACAATCCAGTCATAGAAACACAAATGCTGTATGATGCCATTTATACCAGGTACCTAGAGTAATCATTCTCACAGACAGCAAGTGGAAAGGTTGTTACCAGGGATTGGTAGGAGGGTTAGGGTTACAGAGTTTCCATTTTGCAAGATGAAAAGGGTTTTTATTTGTCCATGACTGAACTGCACATTTAAAAATAGTTAAGATGGCATATCTTATATGCATTTTATCATAATTAAAGTGAAATTTTAAACAATTATATCAGAGAAAATGTTTTTCAGTAGAAAAATAGTACTTATAAAAATTAAAATATAATTATATGATAGAGAAAGTAAAATTTCTCTTACAACAGCCCCTATAATAGTCCTGTTACTACCTTTAACATACTTTTCTCCAGATACTTCCAGGTAATAACTGATATCCATACTAGGTGATTATTATTTTAATTGAATCAGGGTCACACTGTACATACTATTCTGTAACTTATTTTTCACTTAACAATACATCTTGGATCACTTTCCATGTCACTACATATAGCCCTATCATTCTTTTTTAGAGGCTATGTATTATTCCAAGAATCTTTCTGTTTTAAAAACTATGATAAAAGAAACAAATCAAGAGGAGTTGGGGAACAAAACAGAATACTTTACAGTTTGGAACATTCAATCTGTAGTTATTTTTGGTCAGTGCTTCTACGGATTATATTTAAAGTCAAGCATTGGGCTAAGTGACATTCCTAACAATAACATGACACTTGCGCTCTGCAGAAAATGGAATTTATATTTCCTTTCTCATCAAGTCCATTTAAGCCATAAAATCAGACTGTTGCTTTCACAATTTTAAAAGATACATTCTCTTATTAGCACTCACTGATGGCTGTGTAAAAGTAAAACTTACATTTCCATAGGAATTATGTGTCAAAATGCCATCTTCTTAAAGCACATTCAGAAAGATGAACACTAAGTGGGCTGATGAGGATAGAAAAAAAGCACCTAATCCTGCAATTCTAACTTGTCAGAACTCTCATTAATATTAATGTAATGCTATAAAATTCCACAGAGATAAAATGAAATGGTTCTACTTGTTAACAAGATTTCAGGAAAACTAAATTAAAAAAAATGGAAGAAGCTAAAGCTCTATAGCTAAAAAAATATAAATAATTTATTGAATGCAATGTTTGTGAAAGGACTTAATTTTAGTGGATAATTAAGGGGAGAGAAAATACATATAGTATTACTGAAGAAACACATTCAATTTGGTTAAACTGAGACTGGTAAAATAAATAGCAGCCATATTTTAGATGGTTAAGAAATGCTTTAAAAATGGGACTTAAAATGAAAATGGATGGATTCTTTACAAAATACAAAATATGACAAATAGAATCAGCTCTCAACAAAGTTAAAAAAATTTACCTAATGATATGTTTTTAGTTCCAGATTTATGAAAATAATATTTTAAATATCCTATTGATATATATTAGGAACTACTTCTCTTTTTAAAGTCAGATGTAGCTGAAGGATAAACCATTTCTAACAGGTCAGCAGCACTGAATTAAAGTAATGGAGTACCTAAATATTTCAAGGAGCAAAAATTAAAATAAATTATTTCAAAAATTAAATTCAATGTAGTCCATTTATGCTCAATTCTTAATTCTGTAAGATCCATAAAATCCAGTTTTTCAGAAAACCCGGCATTATAGAGTTTAAATATTATCTTAAGTTAAAGTTAAATGTATAAAGAACACATAGTGTGAAATATACTTGAGTATGTTCAAAAGATATAATTTTGATATATGATTTTTGAACACAAATAACTGACTGAAAAGAAATTCAAATGCCAGGGTATGAACTGCTCCATTACTGGGTTTTGCATATGGTTTGTGATTATTTGTATTTGGATGGGTTTTAAAGTACAGGTAGAGAGAGAAGATGGGAGGGGAGGGGAGGGGGGATAGTAGGGGATAGGAAAGGTAGCAGAATACAACAATTACTAATAGGGCATTATGTAAAATTGTGGATGTGTAACCGACGTGATTCTGCAATCTGCATTTGGGGTAAAATTGGGGGTTCATAACCCACTTCAATCTAATGTATGAAATATGATATGTCAAGAGCTTTGTAATGTTGTGAACAACCAATAAAAAAACAAATAAAATAAATAAATAAAATTTAAAAATGTAAAAAAAAAAAAAGCATCTTACGCAAAGCATGTGAACGTGGATACGGCAGCTGCGCTCCCGCCTGAGCTTCCTCCAGTTATTAGCCAATTTGAATCCTCACTCTCACCATGGGGATTCTGCTGCTTCTTTTCTCTGTATTGTTTTGAATAACTCCAGGGGTTTTTGACTGGTCCAAACACACCATCTGTGCTTCCAGATCTAAGGTGAAGAAGTGAAATGATTTACCTTAGTAGAAGTTCATTTTATGTGAAATTCTCATCTTCTGAGACAATTTTTTGTTTCTGACACTCACTGAGCTTTTAGTTATCCAGTGTGGCTTGAACTGGAAAAGTAAGAAGCCTGCTCAGATGTAGCTTTCACTATTACAGTTGAAGAGTTGGGAGATGGGAAAGGAGAACATTTGTGGTATAGAGAAAATTAGTGTGCTCAGAAAGAATTTTATCCCAGTTGATCCTCCCAATCAACTAAAAATGATTTCCCTTGTAAATTAAGGTCTTTCAGTTGAAAAGAGACATATTCAAATAGTTAAGAAGTCTTTTGAAGGGATCCCTCCATTAATAAGTTTTAAGAGACACATTATAGATGGAATATTAACTTATTTTTAAACTAATCTTATTCTTAAATTACAAAAATAAATGTGAAACACTTCGAACCCCTTACCCAGATGCACCTATTGTTAATATTTAGTCCCATTTGCTTTATCACTTGCACAGTCTGTGTATATGACATGTATTTGTCATACACACACACATACACAAAATGTACATAAACACATTTTTTTTTCCCTGAACAACTTAGAGGTAATTTATAGATATTGTGACCTTGACCTTTAAATAGTCTAGTATGTGTTTAGTATGCATTTTCTAAAAATAAGGACATTTTGTTATACAGTAACATTATAGTTATCAATCACAGTAAAATTCAGATCTATAATAATCTACTATATGTAATCCAACTTTGTCAGCTGATTTAAACTGTACTTTATAGCATTTTATCCCTTTCCAAGATCAAGTCTAGAGTCAGGTATTACATTTAATTGTCATTATCTCTTTAGCCTCTTTCAATTTTCTTTTTTTACCGGGGGGTGGGGGGAGCAGGTATCAGAGATTGATCTCCGGGGCCCTTGGCCACTGAGCCACATCCCCAACCCTACTTTGTATTTTATTTAGAGGCAGGGTCTCATTGAGTTGCTTAGCGAACCTCACTTTTGCTGAGTCTGGCTTTGAAGTCATGATCCTCCTGCCTCAGCCTCTTGAGCCCCTGGGATTACAGGTATGTACCACAGCACCTGGCCAGCCTCTTTCAATTTTCTTTTGTAAAGTCCTTTATCAGCCAATAGTCATTGAGTATTGAGTTGTTTCCAGTCTGGGACAATTATGAATAAAGCTACTATAGATATTGTATTTAAAGGTTCTATCTAGTGCTTTTGTGTACATAAAAATCTCTTGGGTAAATATGTAGGGCTGAGACCAGGGGGTCATATGGTAAGTATACATTCACTTTTACAATAAACTACTGAACTTTTCCAAAATGGTTATACATTTTGCCTTCCTTACCACCATATGAGAAATACAATTGCTCTGCATTCTTGTCAGTAATTGATATTGTCATTTTTGTTAAGACATTCTAATAGGTGTATGTATCTCAATGTAGTTTTAATTTGCCCCTAATAACTAATGACATTAAGAATTTTTTCATTGGGGCTGGGGATGTGGCTCAAGCGGTAGCGCGCTCGCCTGGCATGAGTGCGGCCCGGGTTCGATCCTCAGACCACATACCAACAAAGATGTTGTGTCCGCCGAGAACTAAAAAATAAATATTAAAAATTCTCTCTCTCTCTCTCTCTCTAAAAAAAAAAAAAAAAAGAATTTTTTCATGCATTTGTGAGCCCTATATCAACTTCAATGAAATGTCTATTTAAATCTTTTGCCCATTTTGTAAAAAATTGAATTTTTTTCTTATTGTTGAGTTGGAAAAGATGTTCTATAACTTGCATACTATTTCTTTCACAGACATACATTTGGAAGAGATTTTCCCTGTTGCTAATTTTTTCATTCTTTGGTGGAATATTTCAGAACAGAGGTTCTTAATGAACTAATTATTATTATTATTTTGAGTGCTGGGTATCAAACCCAGGGCCTTATGCAAGCACTGACCACTGAGTAATATTCCAAAAACAGATGTTCTTAATTTTAATGAAGTCCAATTTATAAAATTTTTAAATAGATTTGGTCATTATGTGCCTTAAAAAAATCTTTGCATACCAAATTCATTCTATGAAGCCAGTATCACTCTGATATCAAAACCAGATAAGGACACATCAAGGAAAGAAAACTACAGACTAATATCCCTGATGAACTTAGATGCAAAAATTCTTAATGAAGCATTAGCAAATCATATTCAACAACATATTAGAAAGGTTGTATGTCATGACTAACTTGGTTTTATTCCAGGATTGCAAGGATATGCAAATCAATAAATGTAATTACCATGTAAACAATAATTATAGTCATCTTAAGAGATGCAGAGACTTTTGGCTAAATTCAGCATCCTTCATGATAAAAACACTGAAGAAATTAGGGATAGAAGAAACTTACCTCCACATCATAAAGACTATATATGACAAACCCAAAGACAACATCATAGTGAATGGGGAAAATCTGAAAGCATTTCCTTTAAAAATCTGGAAAAAAGACAAGGTCCACTCTCACCACACTTCTATCCAATATACTACTAGAAATTCTAGTTAGAGCTATTAGGCAAGGGAAGAATATAAAAGGGATTAAAAAAAAGGGCAGGAAGAAGTCAATTTATCACTGTTTATAGATGATATAGTCTTATAGTTAGGAGATCCAAAAAGCTCCACCAGGTGACTGCTAGAGCTAATAAACAAACTCAACAAAGTTGCACATTATAATCAACTCAAAGTAGATCAAGGACCTAGGAATTAGACCAGAGACCCTGTACCTAATAGAAGAAAAAGTAGGCCCGAATCTGCATCGTGTCGGATTAGGGTTTGACTTCCTTAACAAGACTCCTAAAGCTCAAGAAATAAAATCAAGAATCAATAAATGGGATGGATTCAAACTAAAAAGCTTCTCAGCAAAATAAACAATCATTGAGTTGAAAAGAGAGACTACAGTATAGAAGCAAATTTTTACCACACACACACATCAGATAGAGTAATAATTTCCAGGATATATAAAGAACTCAAAAAACTTAATATCAGAAAAACAAACAACTCAAAAAACTTAATATCAGAAAAACAAACAACTCAATCAATACATGGGCTATGGAACTAAACAGACACTTTGCAGAAGAAGACATACAAGTGATCAACAAATATATGAAAAAATGTTCATCATCTTTAGTAATTACAGAAATGCAAATCAAAACTAAGATTTCATCTCACCTCAGTCAGAATGGCGGTTAACAAGAATACAGGCAATAATAAGTGTGGAGACAATGTGGGGGAAAAGGTATACTCATACATTGCTGTTGGACTGCAATTTGGTGCAGCCACTTTGGAAAGCAGTGTGGAGATTCCTCAGAAAACTTGGAATGGAACCACCATTTGACCCAGCTATCACTCCATAGACTATACCCAAATGACTTAAAATCAGCATAGGATAGTGACATGGCTACACTAATGTTTACAGAAGCTGAATTCACAATAGCTAAACTGTGGAACCAACCTAGATGCCCATCAATAGATATATGGATAAAGAAACTGTGGTATATATACACAATGGAATATTACTCAGCATTAAAAGAAAATAAAATTATGGCATTTGCAGGTAAATGGATAGAGTTGGAGAATATTATGCTAAGTGATGTAAGTCAATCACAAAAAACTAAAGGCTGAATGTTTTCTCTGATTAATGGATGTGAATCTATGGTGGGGGAGGATGGGAAGAATGGAGGAACTTTGGATTGGGCAAAGGGAGGGTGGGAAGTTGTTCTAGGGGTAGGAAAGATGGTGGAATGAGATGAACATCATTATCCTAGGTTCATGTAAGACTGCACAAATGGTGTGTCTCTATATCATGGACAACCAGAGAATTGAAATGTTGCACTCCATTTGTGTACAATGAATTAAAATGCATGTACAAGTAAGTAGAATAAAAAAAGAAACAAACAAAAAAATCAACATACAAAAATTAATAGCTTTCCTATACACCAAAAATGAATCTGCTGATAAAGAAATCAGGAAACTCATTCCATTCATACTAGCCTTAAAACAAACAAATAGTAGAAAACAAAAAAAAAAAAAAAAAACCCAACAACCTAGGAATAATTCTAACCAAGGAGGTGAAAGACCACTACAAAACTATAGAATACTTTTTTTTTTTTAGAGAGAGAGAGAGAGAGAGAGAGAGAGAGAGAGAGAGAGAGAGAGAGAAGAGAGAATTTTTTTTTTAATATTTATTTTTTAGTTCTCGGTGGACACAACATCTTTGTTGGTATGTGGTGCTGAGGATCGAACCCGGGCCGCACGCATGCCAGGCGAGCACGCTACCGCTTGAGCCACATCCCCAGCCCAAAACTATAGAATACTTAATTGAAAAAAACATAAGATGGAAAGACCTTCCACATTCATGGATAGACAGTATCAATATTGTTAAAATGATCATACTATCAAAAGCAATTATAGATTCAATCCAATCCTCATCGAAATACCAATGCCATTCTTCACAGAACTAGAAAAAATAACAGTACTTAAAAATTCATTTGTAAGAATAAAAGACCCAGAATAGCTAAAGCAATTCTAAGCCCCCCCCCCCCCAAAAAAAAGCAGTGCTGGAGGCAATACAATACCTGACTTCAAATTATACTGAAGAAGTATAGTAACAAAAACTGCATGGTACTGGCATAAAAATGGACACACAGATGAATGAAACAGAAGAGAAGACAAAGAGACAAACTCACACATCTACAGTCAGTCATCTGATCTTTGAAAAAGGTACCAAAAATATATATTAGAGAAAAGACAGCCTTTTAAACAATGGTGCTGTAATACTGGATATCCATATGTAGAAGAATGAGACTAGATCTTCATCTCTCATCCTACTTAAAAGTTAACTTAAAATGAATCAAAGATCTAAGAATTAGATCAGAAACTATGAAAGTCCTAGAAGAAAACATAGGGTCCACACTCCAATATTTAGGCACAGGCAATGACTTTCTCAATAGGATCCCTAAAGCTCACGAAATAACCCCAAGAATTAATAAATAAAATGGCATCAAATTAAAAGCTTCAACACAGTGAAGGAAACAATTAAGAATGTGGAGAGAACCTAAGAATCAGAAAAAAATCTTTACTAGCAACTTTTCTAACAGATGATTAATGTCTCAAAGAACTCAAAAAACACACACATACAAATACACAAATCCTTAATTAACCCAATTAGTAAGTGAGTAAACAAACTAAAGAGACATTTCTCAAAAGAATATAAATGGCCAATGAATACATGAAAAATGTTCAACATCTTTAGCAATTAAAATCACCCTAAGGCCAGACATGATGGTGCATGCCTATAATTCCAGCAACTAGGGAGGATTGCAAGTTCAAGGCCAATCTCAGCAATTTAGTAAGCCCAACAGTATAGCAAGACCCTGTCTCAAAGAATAAAAAGGGGTAGGGAGTTGGCTTAGTTGTTAAGTGCCCCTGGGTTCAATTCCCAGTACCAAAAACAAAACAAAACTTATACTAAGATTTCATCTTACTCCAGTTAGAATGGCAGCTATTAAGAATACAAACAAAAATAAATACTGGAGAGGATGTGGAGAAAAAGGAACACTTTTATGCTGTTAGTGGAATTACAAATTAGTAAAATCACTATGGAAATCAGTATAGTGGTTCCTTAAAAGACTAGGAATGGAACTACCATACCCCAGCTATACCACTCTTTTTATATTTATCCTGAAGAATTAAAATCAGTATATTATTGCAATAGATGCATATATATATATTTATAGCACCACAGCTCACAATTGCCAAACTATGGAACCAGCCTAGGTGTCCATCAGGGGATTCATGGATAAAGAAAATGTGTGTGTGTGTGTGTGTGTGTGGGTGTATGTGTATGGAGTTTTATTCAGCCATAAATCATAAATAAGAATGACATTATGTCATCTGTAGGAACTTAAGAACTTTTATGTTAAGTGAAATAAACCAAACTGAGAAAGTCAAGGGTGATGTTTTCTCTTATATGTGGAAGCAAGAGAGGAAAAGTAAATGAAAGGATTGGGGGAAGGGGCTAGGGTGGCATGAATCTCAAAAAAAAAAAAAAAAACTACCAAAAAACCAGAAGGGAGATCAGTAGAGGAAAAGGTCCAGGAGGAGAGAGGAGATGAAGGAAAGAAACTATTGGGAAATGATATTGACCAAATTATATTGTTATATTGTATATGTGATTATGTAATAATGAATCCCACCATTATTCATTATAGTTATAATACACCAAAGAAATATATGAAAATGGTAAAAAATATACTTTTTTTTGCCTAACTCAAAGTCACAAAGATTTTCTCCCAAGTTTTCTTCTCTAAATTTTATAATTTTAGGTTTTACTTCCTATAGCCTCTTTTAACCTGGAGCTTTTCACAACCTTCGTTTTCATGATATGATGCTTTAATAAATGCTTCTCATTATGGATTTGCCATATGTTTTCTTTTTTTTAAGTCAATTTGTATATTTTTTTAAAAATATTTATTTTTATTTTTTAAAGAGAGAAAATTTTTTTAATATTTATTTTTTTTAGTTTTTCGGTGGACACATCATCTTTATTTTACTTTATTTTTTAAAATTATTTATTTATTTATTTATTTATTTTTAGTCATACATGACAGCAGAATGAATTTTGACATATAATACATACATGGAATGTACATACATCATGTAGTGCTGAGGATGGAACCCAGCACACCACGTATGCCAGGCGAGCGCGCTACCGCTTGAGCCACATCCCCAGCCCCATATGTTTTCTTTTTTATCAGACTCACATTACACATTCTCAGTTGGAACATCATATAGGTGATGGTGTATCCTTAGAGAAGCATATCTGGAGACACACGAAGTCCACTTTGCCTTCACTCACAGTGTTTATTTTTGTTTGTATTCTTAACAGCTGCCATTCTAGTCAGCTGATGAAAGCAATGGCCTAAAAATCTATGTTTAAGTTTATTCCCATGGATTAGATCATTAAACATACATCTACTTAATAGCAAGAGGAAGCACTGTGAACACAATAGTCAAAGGTTCTGTTTCTATGAAACAGAGCACATAGAGCAAGCAAATATCACAAATGTGACAAGTATAATAAAAGGAGAAATGTACAGTGCTTTTGGTGAAAGATTGAATACTTTTCCCCCAAAATTAGGAACAAGGCAAGGCTCTTTTCACCACTTATATTCAATATCAAACCCAAGGTCCTAACCAGTCCAATAAGGGAAGTAAAAGAAATGAAAAGAAATAAAGCTACTTTACTTATAGACTAGATGATAATCTACATAAAATATCCCAAAGAATCCACAAGGATCAACTAGAACTAATAAGTGAGCTTTAATATGGACATGAAGTCAATGGAGAAAAATCAATTATATATCTATGTATAGAAATAAACATTTAGATATTGAAAAATGCATCACTTTTTATAGCATTAAAAAACATTAAAAACCTGGGGCTAAATTAAACTATATGCAGAACTTATATTAGAAGTCCACAAACACAAAGAAAAAGTAAACAAAATCACAATTAATGCAGAGATATACGGTGTTCATGGATTAAAAAATAAATATAAAGATGGTAATTCTTTCAAGTTGATCTATAAAGTCAACACAATTCAAATATCATCAAACTTCTTTGCAGAAAGAAGCTGATTATAAAGCTTATATAGAAACAGAAAGGACCTAAAATAAGCAAAATGTTTTTGAAAAAGAACAAAGTTAGAGAATTCTTCACTGCCTAATTTCAAGACTTACTATAAAGCTACAATAATCAAAATGGTATGATATTTGAGTAAATATAGAAGAGTGCCCAGTAGACTTAGATGTGCTTGATTTCTGACCAAAAAAAAGTAATTTAATGAGGAAAGGATTATCTCTTTTTTTTTAAACAAATAATGCAGTCATTATTGGACACCCATATATTAAAAACAACAACAACTTTATTTACATTATATACAAAAAATTAACTCAATGTGGATCACATGTCTAAACATAAGAGCTAAAATATAAAACTTCTATGAGAAAAATCTTTGTGATCATAGTTAGGTAAAGATTTTTTAGGACACATAAAATATGAATCATAAGAGAAAAAATTAATGAATTGGACTTGATCAAAATTAAGAACTTCTACTCTTTGAAAGGCATTTTCAGAGAATGAAAAGATAAGACAGAGACTTGGACAATATAATTACAAATCACCTATTTGTAATGGACATAAATTCAAAACATATGAAAGACCTCTTATAACTCAAAAAGATTTTAAAAATACAATTTAAAAAGTGGGCCAAAGTCTTGAGCAGATACTTCACTAAAAAAAATATATGAATGGCAAAATAAACACATGAAAAATGTTTAAAAGCATTATTCATCAGGGAAATGCAAACTAAAACTAAAATGAAATATTACTGTATACCTATTAGAAAACTGAATATAATTTCATAGTGGGACTAGGAAACTGGAATTAGAATCCTCATGAAATCATCTTACTAGTTTAGGTACCTATATTAATGAAATTAAAAGTACAGATATAAGAAAAACAAGAGAAGAAAATTTCAATTTTATTTACTTTACTTACCCCATAGCAAACTCATCTAAATTTGTTTTTCCCATTAGTAGAGCTCCCTGATCCAATAACTTCTGAACTACTGTAGCATTATAAGGTGGTATATAACCTGAAAAAGTTTAGTTATTTTATCATAGGAGAGAAAACAATGCACATGTAAATAAATCATATGCAAGAAATAAGATTTTAAACCACAATTAAACAATTAATATTGACATGGTGAATTATTCCTAATTTGAATAGCAGTTGTGCTTTCTTCTAAGAGTTAATTTTTTTCTCCTGCAAACTGTACAAGTTTTCCAAAGACAGTTGAGTATTCACTATTTTTATAATTTAAAAACATTGATTTTAACAGTAATACAACATATTGCATGGTAGAGATGTACTCAATTCGTTTGAAAGTAATTTCAAATCATTATTTTACTTTGACTTGATGTTTTCTTCTTAGATATTATATCAGAAATTTTTATGTATCTTATCAGAAAGAGCTCCTTATTCTCAAATAAAATTTCTTCTACCTTTTGAAAAGCTCTAGTATATATTCCCAAACATCTAATAAGAGTCCACCTATTAGAAGACCCTGAGGCATATTCCTTATAGAATATTATTTTTAGTGTGCAGTAGTCTGAATAACCTTTTTTCCCCCTTCTAGGATCCAAAATATCTTAATAAACATGCTTCTTTTGACCTATTGAATTATAAACAATAAAACTAAGCGTCACTATTCTGTGCTACAAGAGATGGAGGAGTCAGGAAACAAAAAATAACTTAGTGAGAAGATGCTAATGAATTTTCACATCATCCATAAAAGAGGGATAATGACAGCTCATACTTACCCCACATTTTCAATGAGCAGGAGATAGAGGTCATTTAGTGTGTTTGTGGTCAGTCACTGAATCTTCCTAAACAGGATTTCTAAAACTTTTAAAGTAGCATTCATTCATAAACTGGCCTGCCTCTAAAAAAATAATTCTGCATTGTGAAAGAGCAAATAGTAAAGAAGTAATAGACTATCCTAAGTATTTCTTTCAAAGATATAATTAGGTTATCTTGGTGCTTAGTATCTAAAATGCCTATTTCAATAAAATTATTAATGCTTCAATTATACTTTACCTTTTAACATATTTGATGCACATGTTGTCTCAATGCCAGATGTGCTAAAGTTGTCTTTTACTGCAATAGGTATTCCATCTAAATCTCCAAGTGATTGACCTGCGTTAAAAAGCCAACAGAGGCTTATGAGAGATAACAGTTCAAAATTTAAAGTTGTTTATAATAAATAGTAATTTTTGGAAATAAAATTTCTTCAGAGATAAAATTTATGTTAGAAATTATTCCAGTTGGATATTACAAAGCATCACATACCCACTTACCTCATTTTATTATACTTCTCTAAATAAGAGTATGTTTTACGTTTATAGCTTCACTTGCCAAATGGAAACTGCTGTATTCAATTAAACTCTTTCTCTGGTGCTAGACTTAAGCATAACTGGAAGTAGTTTACCTTTCTTATATCTTTTCTCTGATTCTTCAGCTTGCTTTAAGGCCACCTCTTCTGATACAGTTATATAAGCATTTAGAAACTTGGTCTTCTGGATAAGGGAGAGACATTTCCGACAGAGCTCTGTTGGTGTAATCTGGCCTTGTTTCAGTGCTGTAGAAACCTATCATACATACAATTCAAAAACCTGTTACTGAGTCTGTGGAAGTTCAGCTATTATACTGAAGGGGCAACAGAGTAGTTAAACATAAAATTTCAAAGTTAGGCTTTGGTTCAAAATCAAGAGAATCTATCAACCCTATTTTTAAGAGAATGAATGAAAAGTAACATGTTGGTCAGATTGAAGGATGAGTCAAGAAACATGGCATTCTCCTCTCTTTTCCTAAGTTAGGCTTAAGCAAATGATAACAGTGTAGTTAAGTTAACCTAGACAGAAAGAGTCTGGGTGAAGATAACACCTAAAGGACTAAGTTAAAAGGGAAAGAAATGAGATAATTTTAAGTGGGGCTGATCTTCATTAAGACCACTTTTAGGAACTCCAGATTTGAGAAAATCAGTAAGGGAATTGGAAAAAAGAAGTGAAAACAAGGATGCTAATTAGCTATCACTGAGCTTGAAGAGAATGAAATGTACATTGAATAGCTCTCCTGGGTCAAAACTGCAGGTGTTATATCTGAATATAAAATAAAGTCAACTTTTAAATTTGTCATTTAAAAAAAAAATCTCTCTCCTGGCACTTCTTTTATCTCTAATGGAAACTGGGCTTTCCCTTGAGGCCACAGCTTCCCCCATTTTCATGTATCATAGAATCTGATGGGGGAGAAGAGAATGCAGGCAGGTATCTTCCTAGTTCTTTAATTCCTTTCTCTTTCCCCTTCTTTCAAAAATCCCAAATTTATGTGAAACAGATACCTTGGGGATTATATCACCCTCCCCCCTCTTCCTCCTCCTATTGGCTTTCAATCATAGACAATTTTAGCACTCAGCTCTCTGTCATCTTAGTTACTATTGTTCCTACTGCTATTCTTGTTCAATTCAAACTTTAGGTCCTTGTATACTGACACCCAGCCTTTCTGTCCCTTGATCTCACTTTGCACAAGCTTCTCCTTTTCAGTTACCCAGTTTGCTTAGTTACAGCTCAGACTACAGAATTATCCATAGCCATAAAATCTTTCAAACCTTAATTCTTGCCATCCCACACCTTCTGCCCACTTAGCTCATTTATTTTACTACCCACGAAGCCAGCAAGGAAACAGTGACCTCAGTCTTACAATAAGGACATGGATCCTGTGGACAATCAGTGAGGTCAAATGAGGACTTACCTGCACACTGCTCCAGATGAAACCTCAGGCTGGCCAATGTTTTTTTTTTGTTTGTTTGTTTGTTTGTTTGTTTGTTTGGTACTGGGGTTGATTTTAGTCTTGTGATACTGAGCGAAGAACTCAGCTATTCCACACCTGGGTACCTGACCCACAAAACTGTTGGATAATAAGATTGTGATTTTAAATTGCAAAGTTTATTCTCATTTGTTTTGTATTCAGCAATAAAAAAATTTTATATCTCCTTAGAAAAATTGAGAAATCTTCCTCAAGAATCATTCTTAAAAAGTATAGAAAGTAGGGTAAGGGAAAATTGTAAATACTTAGCATTTTTGTCCTGTAACAAACTTAAATTTAATAATAGTTATTTAACATTTCGATCTAGGCATCACCCAAGATGCTTTATATTTCATCTTTACATTCACACTGAGGGGCTTATATTATTTTCTCCATCTTACAGATAAAGAACTGATTTCCTCTTGAGGTCACATAGCTAGAAAGAGGCAGAGCTGAGATTCAACCAAGGCCTGATCTTGTTTTCAAAATCCATGCTCTTAAAGGACTATAATACTTCTCTCTCTACACAAGGCATTGAAGTATTTATTTCTCTCTAACTGGATAACATTATTATTTTTAGAAATAACATCAGAGGTTCACTTAAGAAAGAACTGTCTTGATAAATACAGGTTTAAGAGAGCTTTTCAGGGCTGAGTATCTAGTGGATGGGCACTCTTTCTCTCTTTTGACACGTTCTGTCTTCACTGCCCCATGCATGTCAAGGTCACCAGCAATGTGCAGATTCCTAAATCTAGCAGTCAATGCTCAGTCCCCATTTGACAGCATTTCTCAGCAGCACCAACACAAGGCACAGTTTCCTCCTTAGAACACTTCTTCACTTGTGTTCTGGCACTTGCCATATTGGTTTTCCTCCTACCTCTATGACCATTCCTTCAAGTTTTTTTTTCCTTCTTCTTTTTTTCCATCAGCTGTTCTTTCTATTACTGACCTCTAAATATTGGAAGTTTTAAAACTGGGTGCAGTGACGTATGCCTGTAATCCCAGCGGCTTGGAAGGCTGAGGCAGGAGGATCACAAGTTCAAAGCCAGGCTCAACAACTTATCGAGGTTAGTCTAAGCAATTCAGTGAAACTCTCTCTCTAAATAGAATACAAAAAAAGGGGCTAGGGATGTGGCTCACAGGTAAGTGCCTCTGAGTTCAATGCCGGCGAAGGAAGGAAGGAAGGGAGGGAGGGAGGAAGGAAGGAAGGACAGTTTTAGGCCTTCTTTAATTTTATACTGAACTTCCAAAGTGACATTATCTAGCCACACAGCTTAGTTATCTTCTATATTCTGACCAATTTATATCCTCATATCCAACCTGTTTCCTAGGAGAGCTCTAAATTTATCATCTACTAGCTGAAGTACCATCTTATATATATCTAGAAGCTATCTCAAAATTAACATCTCCAAAAAAGATCTTTTTTTTCTCTCCTTCTGAGACAGGGTCTTACTAAATTGCCCAGACTAGTCCTGAACTTGTGATCCTCTTGCTTTAGCCTCCCAGGTAGCTGGGGTTACAGAAATGTGCCACCACACCCTGCTCTAAAAGAGAGCTCTTGAGAACATCTTCCTTCCAAATATACTGCCTTTTAAAGCCTTTCCAATCTTGATAAATGCTACCATTTTAGTCAATTGCCAGGCCCCAAGCCCTTCTTTTCTTTCCCTCAAACTCCACATTCAATTCACCAGCAAACCCTAACATAAAAAATTATACCTATTTAAATATCAGCCAAAGAAACCTTCCCTGACAGTTACACTAAGTCATAAGCAAGCCAACTAGTTCTCCCCCTATAGCCTGCTTAAGTTTTCTTCATAGTACTTAAACTACCTGTAATTATGTAATTTACTTTTGAAAACTCTTACTTAATGCTTGTTTTCCTACCAAAAGATATGTAGGCTTCACAAAAGCAGGAGTTTCTGTCTAATGCTAACTCCCAGTTCCCAGAACCCAGAGGTACTCAATGAATGTTAGCTGAATAAATGAATAACTTGAATTTAAAAATTGGAACCTATTCCCCTAGAGAACAATGATTAAATCTTCTTAATTAAAACCCAAGAAGTCAACTAAATAAAAAATTAATTAAGCTTTCAGATTAGTATAGTCTAGTATCTGACCCCTAGAAACACTGGGATTATTCCACAAAAGAAAGGTAAAAGTGAGTCTTCTCCACCTCCTGAATGTACTAGAGTAAAATTTGCAAATGGGCATTTGACCTCCTTTTAGTACATCTTCCCAGTGCTCCTCTGTTATTGTAAGCTTCCACTTACACCTCCTAAATTGTCTCAGATATTCAGTGTTTAGCCCCTCATCCTAACTTCTTTCCCAGCAAATTTTCTCCTACTTCAATTGGTTGATTATCTCAACAAGGGTATTACCTAAGGAGGGAAATGTGATTTAGAACAATGAAAGAAAAAATTGTATAACCCTTCTGGGCATCTGTACTACTTAAAAGAGAATGTATACTGAATTAATTAGTTTCCAGTTGGTAGAATTCGGGGCATCATTATGAGAATATGGGAAAAAAATGAGTGGATAAAAGATACCTCGGGGAGGGGGAAAAGAAGATACTTTTTGGTCTGGGAAAATAACCACCAAATGTATTGCATATAGTAGGAATAAATAAATATTTGTTAAAGTAGTGATTAAGTGATCATGCCAAGATAACCTTTTGATCTTCCCTTGTGTTTGTTCTCCTAAATCGTTCATTTTTTCCCCCATGAGGCAAGTTATTTCTTACAATTACTCAACATCAGAAAGGGATCATGAGAAAAAGAAGGTGCATATGAGGAGGGTGGGGGGACAGAAAAAGGAGACACCATAATTTTAAAAGTTTTATTTTATTTTAAAACAGTTTTGGGGTTTGTTTAAAGAACGAACTTGATCTTTACTGACAGCACTATATGTCAGATACAATTTCAGATGGTAAAATTATAATGTCATTTTTGGGAAGAAATATTTATTATTTAAAACATGTGGATTTAAAAGTCTCATAATTGATAGCTTTCTAAAAGGCTGCCAGCTAGCCTTTTTTTTTTTTTTCTTTTTTTTTTTGTGGCCAATCTTTCCACCCTCTCAGGGTGCCCAGAAGAAAAGAGACTGCTTAGGTGGAGATACCAAAGGAAGATGGAAGAGAGAATAGGTTCTGAACTCAGAAATTGCCTGGAGAATCCTTTCCACACAGATCTGATTTAGAGTGAGAAACAGTTGTAGTTCTAACAAGGGCCCTAAGTGACTGTGATAGCAGTGGGATTCGGATAGTTGTAAAGGTTAAGCTATCTGGGCCAGCAAACAAGGAGACCAGAATAAAAGTCATAACAGCAGGAATATGAGAACAAATTCTAGCCATATTTACAAGACGGAATTAACAAGACTTGGTGGCCATTTCTTGGATGTTAAAGATGAAGAAGATTCTAATAAGCAATAGGATAAAGGATATTCTATTAAAAAGACTATTAAGGATTCAGAAAGAGCAGGGGTTTTGTTTTGAAGATGGGGGTTGAAAAGCTATGGTACTGTTACAACTTGGGTTAAAATTAATTCGCTGATGAGATATTTGGAAGAGATGTGCAGAAAGCATTCACGAATACACTTTAGTGTTCAAAAATGATGTCCAGCTCATGGAGACTGAGGTAGGGAATCGTAGGTATCTTGGCGGTAGTTGAAGCCTAAAGAATAACTTTTTAAAAATGAAAAACCAACAATTATTCATTTTAATTCTGCAACCTACAAATTCGCCGCGCCCTTGGGCAGCAACTGCTTCTGTTGGGACACAAAGATTGAAGTGGACCAGCCAAATCCTCCTCATCTGGCAAAGTCCACTCTGAGAGACCCTGGGTCTGGGCTTGACCAAGGCCTGAGCAAACTTCTAGTACAAAGAAGTCGATGGATGCACATTTCCACTCCCTAATTCCGGGGTGCAGACATCTCCCCTAGTGAGGTCCTCCCTCCAGAATGGGCAATGCACGTACAGCCTAAGGACCACAAAGTCTGGATACCCACATTCAATTCAAAGAAAGAAGGCGTTTAGCTGGAACAAGATCCTCAATCAGGCGCCGGGATTCCTTGTCCACCGAGTCCGCGAATATTTCCACCCTCCCGGGGTCCCCCCCTCAAAGGCCAATTCCACTCACTTCACGGAGGGTTCGGCCCAGCATGGTCTTCCTGCTCGGTCTGCCACCACAGGGGCCAGGTAACAGAAAGAAACAGAAGGTCAACAGCCGCCACCAGGGCTACTGGGCGCAGCCATCTTCGCTCGTCACGGTACTCTTCTACACCGAGCACTTCGATTGGTCGAATTGCAGCCCGGGGGAAATGATCTTCGCACGCGATTGGCTGTCGCCACCTGGCCTCTCTCCCTCGGCGAGGAGAGCCGGCAGGCAAGGAGAGTCCGGGCTAGGGTCGCGGCGGTGTTCGGGAAGTGGTGGTTTTACTTGGCATCGGGATTGTTGGCAATGTCTGCCCGTTTCAGGACAGCATAGGGATCTAGGGAGGTTGCACATCTTCTTGTTTGCTATTTTCTTTGTGTTGCCTTTTAAAGGACTGTCCGTGGTTGGGGGAGGGAGGAGAATGGACAGAACACTGACTAGAACGTTACTGGAGCATTTCTGATGGGAAGAGCACGATAACAAGTCTGTATTCTTCCTTCATTTGCTCCACTAGGTTAATTTCACTTTCGAGTGCTCAATTTTGAAATAGGTTAGTGTGTTTGGCAGAATTTGATTGAATTTAGGAGAGCTTGAACCACTTCAGTTGCATCTTATTGGAGCACAAAGCACACTGTTCACGATGGAAGTTTTGCGGACTTGTGTACTGAGAAGAAATGCATGTACTGCTGCCTGCTTCTGGAGAAGCAAAGCCATACAAAAGCTTTCATTTAGGAAGATTAGTACTACCTCTCCAAGGAACACTGTCATGCCCGCTTGGGTGATTGATAAATATGGGAAGAATGAAGTGCTTCGCTTCACTCAGAACATGATGCTACCTATCATACACTATCCAAATGAAGTTATTATCAAAGTACATGCTGCAAGTGTAAATCCTATAGATGTTAATATGAGAAGTAAGTTTTGAAAAGACTTTTTCATTACCTTTTTCAAAGCCAGAATTTCATTGCAGTTTTAAAAGATCTATTGCATTTGACTACATTTTGGTTAACACAAAGGAGTCATTTGGGTTTTTATTAATGCCTCTGCAAATAGTTTTACCAAAATTTTAAAAATCTCAATGGTAAGGATATACTTTAATCTTTTACAAAATACAAGTTTGTAAATTGGTACTTGTGAATTGTGTCTGCAGCAAACTTGCTATTATACTCTCCTGGGAACTTTGTGGTAAACTGTGATCTATCAGAGGCTTCAGAGGTATGGTTATGTTTCCACATCAGTTCAGAATTTGCATTTTTTGTAATTATTCCTGTCCTCTTTGCTTTCCCCTTACAACTTCCTTTATTGGTCCAGTAGACAAAGCAACAGATTGTATCCAGGATATGGATATTTTACTCATTTCTACTGTTACTTTTCCCCCTCAACAGTGAAAATACACGTTCCTGTTTGCTCCTTTCTGAATCAAAATGTTGTCCTATTGATTTCTGCTGGGATGGGGCTGACAAAGCTTGGAAAGAACTATGTTCCTTTTTGTTTTTTATTTTGGTTCTGGGGATTGAACCCAGGGGCACTCTAACACTCCCAGGAATCCCCCTCCCCCACTTTAAAAAATTTTGAGACAGAGTTCTGCTAAATTGCTCAGGCTGAGCTAGAACTTGTGATCATTCTGCTTTGGCCTCCCAAGTCACTAGGACTACAGGTGTGGGCCACTGCACCTGGCACTATATTCCTTAAATACATACTATGTGATGATTATATTTATTAGAGTGCGAAAGATTGTTTAGCATTTGTGAATTACTTTAACTTTGGAAGTTTTGACCAAAATGTCAGTCTTATGTGTCTTTTGAAAAAATTAAGAAACATCTTTTGTGATCATTAACCTCAGTGTAAATTATAGGGCATTAACTTCAGTGTTTTAAGTTAATGGCCATATCCAGTTTAATTTAACCAGGGACAGGTGTTTTGAGGGTAGACCTACAGTTTTTACATTCAACAGATTGCCTCATTAACAATTCTGGTATATGACCTATGTTTGATGAATTTAATTCTTTGTTTTTATGTAAATACAATTACAGAATTAAGATTAATGATACATAATCATTTTGTGGAATTTATAGAGTTGTGGAACTTATGAAACTGTTGAGACTTCATTTCCTTCTCCTCCCATGGAGAACTGGTGTGACAGAGTAGCAATTCTCAAATTTTTTAGTTTCAAGATTACTCTGTGCTTAAAAATTACTGGACACTTAATGTTAACTGTAGCTATAAATATTTACCTTATTGGAAATTAGAACAAAAATTTAAAATATTAACTTATTTAAAAAAACAGTAACATTATAAAATTAAATCAGGAGAAAATATAAAATGAAACAAAAATAACAAGGAGGAGACAAGTATGTGAAGCACTGAAACAGTAGTAGTTGATAGAGGTTATATTGAAAAGTAACTATTTCCCAAAATAAGCCAAAAAGTTAGTGAGAAGAGTAGCTTTGTTGTAAATTTCTGCATCTCTCTTTGCTGTCTGGTTTAATAAGATAGCTGGATTTTCATACATACTTTTGTAGTCAACCTGTTACAGTATGATATTTGAAGTAATGAAGAAAAAACAGCCCACAAAGATAGATTGCTGGGAAAAAAAAAAAGGAATCTCATAGATTCCTTGAAAAGACTGGGAACATAGTTCTGAATTAGGGAAATAAAGTCCAGATTCACTGGTGTTAGGTCATTTTATTCTAATTTTGAAAGCTGCTATTTTTAACTTAACTGTTTAGACCAGTAACCACTAGTCAAATGTGACTGTCGAGCAGCTGAATATGGCTAGTCTGAACTAAGAGTGCAATCAGTATAAAAGACTTAGTGAAAAAAAGAGGAATGTAAAATGTCTCATTAAGAATTTTAAGTCAGGGGGCTGGAATTGTGGCTCCGAGCACTCACCTAGCACGTACATGCGAGGCCCTGGGTTCAATCCTCAGCATCACATAAAAATAAATAGATACAGGTATGTGTCCAACTACAACTAAAAAATAAATATTAAAATAAAGAATTTTAAATCAAAGTTGGAGGTATAGCTCAGTGATAGAACAATTGCCTACCATGTGTGAGGACCTGGGTTCAATTCCCAGCATTCGCTCTCCAAACCCCCAAAAGAATGGTATATTAATTACATGTTAACCCAGTAATATTTGCAACACTGATTTTGGTTGTTTCTCTTTACTTTTTGAATAGCCACTAGAAAATTTTTAATTACGCATATAGCGTGCATCTGATTTCTATGGACAACATAGATCTAGACAATGTGATGGGAGTAACTGTTACACATTTCTTTCGGTGATGAAATTTGGCCAAAGGCTTTGGAGTCTTAAAAGTATTTGTGGCTAGAAAGCTCTATTAAGAATGAATTGAAATGACTTGGTTATAATTATCTCATTAAATTTACATTTGTTTTTGTTTTGAAGTAATAATTGCTGTGACTATTTGGGCATGTTGTTTTACTTTATTCTTTTATCCTTTATTCTTTTTACATTGGGCTTGAAGGTAATTTCATTTTGCAAGATGTGCATGCACACTTTGTTGTATACGTATTTATTTCAGTACCATGCATCTGGACCTTTCTTAGCTGCTGTTTAATAAAATACTGTAACACATTTTACTTTTATATAGTATTCTTGAGACATCTTAGTGTTTTATGACTTGACTGAGTAATATTATTTGCAAGTTCTCCTCCTGCCCGTGGATTTGTTTTGAGCAAGTGTTATTGTTGTTGCAGAAGATATCTGAAATGGTGGCTTGGGGAAATAAAATAATGAGTAGATGATTGTAAACTTTCAGAAGCAGTTATTTCCCTTGATAAGAAAGCAAGAGCCACGTCTGTTTTACTTTGAAGGATGAAGACTGGCTGTTTTTCTGAAGATGGCCACTACAGTTAGACATAAAATAATAAGTTATGGAAATGGCTAAGGCAATGAATAATTTTAAAAATAGGAAAATAATACTACCAGCAGCATTATATTCACACTGTTTTTTTTTTTCCCAATAAAGTTTTTAGATGGGATTAAAGTCTTTGAAACTGATGACAGATTTAGGATTTTATAAATTGGCCAGTTTCTCTGAATAAGTTGAACTTTTGTAGCGGGGTGGAACTCTGAAGGTCCACATTCATTTGTGTCATCAGTAGGTTCTTCTTTACTAACTGCCATCTAGCTGCATTCGGGGCCACTTTAGATAGTAGCAGTGTGCTAGGGCTACTCACCTAATACATGGGCATACTAGGGTTACCAAGAAAACTCTAAAAACAACCTTGAGCTGCCAGCTCTGTACCTCAGAGAGGACCGAAACCTATCTGCAGCCCTGAAACAGCTAAACTTTGACATGGCTAATTGCCTGCTTCTGTTGCTCAAACCACATAAGGGTTCAGTGAGTAATTGTTGGTGTTTTAGCAGTGGAAAAGAAATGTAAGACAGGAAAAGAGAAGCATGCAGTATTTATGTCACATGTGAAGTTGTTGTTTTTCCCCCTGATAGTGTGCAATTCTACATAGCCAGATGACAGATGTGTAATGTTAGCACAATGGCCAGTAGCTAAGATATTTTTGGAACTATCCCAACTTTCAAACACTTTCCTGCGTGTCTTGATTTTCATTAGGAAACCAGCTTCTGCAAACTGTGTACCTGTCAGGATCTGTCCCTGTATCTATTTTCCTTCCTGCTGTGATGAATTGTCATTGCTCCCAAGTCTAACCCTCTATTTGTGTTCTTGATGTCATCCCCTCACTTACTGGGGTTTCATTCCAGAATTGTCTCCTGCATCATCAGTTTTCCCCTTTCTACTGGATCATTCTAATTGGCATACAAAATTGCTATAATTTCTCCCTTTTTAAAAAGAAAAAAAAAGTCACTGAAAAATCCTATCTCTGTTGCTCTGTCCAGCTACTCCTCCATTTTTCTGCTCTCCTTTATAAACACAACTATTTGAAAGAGTTGATTCTTCTCACTTGCTTCAATTCCTTGCTTCCCACTCCCTCTCAAGCATACAGTGTCACAGGAACTGCTTTTACCAAGGTCATCAAGGTCTCCATGTTGTTGGACAAAGTCTTGTTAAAGCCTCTAGCAGCTTCTGACCTTATTTGAAAATCTGTCTCTTCCCTGTCAGTAGAATTTGGCATCTTGAAAAGACCTTCTTCCCTTGGCTTTCAGGGTACCTCCTACTTTACCAGCCAAGTGTTCTCGGGATCCCTTGCTGGATGTTTCCCATAATTGAGATGTAATGTTGCCCCCAACCCCAGCTCTGGCCAGGAGTGGCCAAGGGGCAAGGGTAGACTTGGAGAGGGTTGGTGATTCTGCATACATGTTGTGTGGCAGGGAGAGTTATATGACACTGGGGGCATAGGGTTAGACAGGGTACCTGTCTTGAAGAACCTAATATAAGAGGAATGTTCAGAAATAAGTGAGGCAGAAGAGAGGGTAACAGTTTTGTGTCTTAGAAAAGGTATTTTATAGATTGATGCTTTGTAATGAACTACATGGGATTATTGCAGATAGAATAGCCAATTTATTTGAACCAAAAATTATGATTGTTTGTAGTTTTATGTAGCTGATATTTATATAAATATTCTTAGAAATTAAGTAACCAACCTGACTTAATGTATCAGAATAGATGGAGCTTAGAGTCTCTGTTCCTTTTTAGGAATCTCTGTACTTTTTCCAAAATTGTTTTTCTAGGAAGATTTTTTTAGGAGATAGGGACTATCATTCTTAGACGAGTATCAGAGTTAAGTACTTTATAGCCATGCTTTGTGTGTTCGCTAAAATTTTTTGCGTATACCAGTATCTTCTGTTTATTAACTTTTAATACTATTAATGTTTGTTGTCTTCACCAGATTTGGCACCAAATGTCTTTATTATTTACAAAGTATATGAATGAATAAATGAATAAAGATACTACCTTCAAAGAGCAAAATATATAAAAGACAATACTAAAAATACTGAAGATAGTTTCAAAAGTTGAGTTTCACTGGGTGTAGTGTCATTGCCCGTAATCCTAACAGCTTGGGAGGCTGAGACAGGAGGATCATGAGTTCAAAGCCAACCTCAGCAAAAAGTGAGGTGGTAAGCAATTCAATGAGACCCTGTCTCCATATAAAATACAAAAAAAGAGCTGGAATGTGGCTCAGTGGTCAGGTGCCCCTGAGTTTAATCCTCGGTACTACAAAACACAAACAAACTTGAGTTTCAAAGAAATTTTGAATAATGGTGGCTTTAGTTTCATAAGTGATTGTGATTTTCCACCTGATTTTCTTTGAATGGAACAGCACTCATTGTTTTTATATTTTTTCATAGTGATGGCAGAATATTATAAAGTTTTTGTTTCATAATCTTTATCTTGAGACTCTAACATTTTACCTGGGTTGTTATGTTAGTTTTAAAATCATTCTGTCCTTAGTCTTGGAGGAAATAGATAAATTGTGTTTTGTAGGTGGTTATGGAGTGACAGCTTTAAATATGAAGCGTGATCCTTTACATATTAAAAGGAAAGGAGATGAATTTCCTCTTACTCTGGGCCGGGATGTCTCTGGTGTGGTGATGGAGTGCGGGCTTGATGTGAAGTATTTCAAGCCTGGAGATGAAGTAAGTTAATCCTTTTCTTCCTTATTTTTTATTACTTTTCTAAATGTGCATATTTTATTGTGCCTTTTTAAGAAGTATATTCTACACCATTGACTGGTTTTCTTCTCTTCAATAAATGTTCTGACCTTTGGCTGGAACCCTCATTTCCTTTGTTCTGTTGTTACATTTTTTTTTTCCAAATAATGAAAAAATAGCTTGACTATACTTGAGTTTTCTAAATTTCGTGCTTAAGAATCATAAGACTTCCAGTGGCTTGGGAGGCTGAGGCAGGAGGAACTCAAGTTCTAAGCAACTCTGTGAGACCCTATCTCTAAATAAGATACAAAATAGGGCTGGGGATGTGGCTCAGTGGTTGAGTGCCCCCGAGTTAAATCCTCGGTACCGCCCTCCCCACAAAAAGAATCATAAGACTTGAAAACACATAGGATTGGGACTATTTTTCTTATAAAGTTTTTTCTTGAAAGAACCTCGAAATGACAATTACTATCTTCTGGATTCAGTGGTAAAATATCTGAAATTTGATGTGATCTGTCATCTGTCATGTTGAACATTTGTGCCAAGATATTGTAGCTAGTGATGTCCTGATTACTTTTCAAATGATAACTATTCCCTGTAAGATAGGTACAGGTAGGCCCAGGGTATAGAAGAGGAAATCACACTATTAAAAAAAAGTCCCACACCTAGTAAGATTAGGGCCAGGGTTCAAATCCCAAAGATTGTGGACTGTCTAGAACTCTTAGTAGTCAGTCAACACTGCAGGATACACTGGCGCCTGCCTCCAGTGTGGTTTGACTTAATTCAGAATCATACCAAGAAATTTATCACATGAAAATAAGTCCTTTGCTTGGAGCTATCTCAAAGGGAAGATATGTATCATGGAGTACCTTCATGCAAAACTTTGATAAGAACATATCCATGTCTCCATTGAAGCTGTGTGTCTGTGTGTGTTTCAGGTCTGGGCCGCAGTTCCTCCTTGGAAACAAGGCACTTTCTCAGAATTTGTTGTGGTCAGTGGGAATGAGGTAACTCACCATCTCTGCAAAAGTGCCATTAGAAAGTTTAAACAAACACTGACAAATATCTCTGCAATAATTGGTTGTTTTTCAGATTGGGTTCGTGTTTTATGGGCAATTTTGAGAAAGTTAAAATAAACAATAGGAGTTTTTGAAAGATTGAAAAGTTCTTTGGTGTCATTTAATAACACTGCTTGCCAGAGCAGTTAGCTTTGCCTCATGGAACAGGGATTTGGAATGAGGTCTAGAACCCTGCTGTGCTTCTTTGTTCTTTGCAGTATAAATAGTTGAAACCAAATACACCCAGAGGGAATTTGGATTAATCATAAACAGAGGCATGGAAGTATCAAGCTGTTTTGAATATCTTTAAAAACAAGAGTCTAATCAAATATAATCAGAAGACCTGACAATTTGAATAGAGAGAAAAGGAGGAGTTAATGTTGAGGAAATTGGCTACAGAAGGGAGGTTAGAAGGGAAAAGGGGGTGTTTGAGATTGGAAAAAGCCTAGAAAGATTACTTTGCAGAAAATGGGAGTAAGAGAAGCAGTCGGTTAGAATATGTTTACAAGGGTTCAAGGTTTATTTGGGATTATATCTGGATATGATCAGGACTAATGAGATTATTGCTTGTGGTCTTTTTATAAACAGTGAAGTAGCTATATCTAATCATGTAGCCTAAACATTATTAAACTGCCTCTGTGAGGCAGTTAGACAGCCATTGGGATAAAATGTTCACTAAACACTGAACCTGGAAGACTTTTCCAGCTTTACCTTTGAAAATAGTTGAATTTCTATGAAGGTCAATGTGCTTTATTGTGTTCATAGGTATGCAAGTCTTTGCTTATTTTTGACTGTTGTCTTCAAATCTAGGTCTCTCACAAACCCAAATCACTCACGCATACTCAAGCTGCCTCTTTGCCGTATGTGGCTCTCACAGCCTGGTCTGCCATAAACAAGGTTGGCGGTCTGAATCACAAGAATTGTACAGGAAAACGGTAAGTGTCTCAACAGTGGCATCTCAGCTTCCCTTCTTTCCTGCTATTTGTAGTAAACCTGTCAGAAGAATTATTTACATGACTGGAGTGATGCTAACATTTCAAATAATTTCCAAAGAATTCTGTTTTGGTTTGTACTTTTTAAACCTCATTTTGTTGATTCTCAGTTATAAAATTTCCAATCAATTGGGAATTTTTAATCTGACCTACACAAATGGGCTTTAGGAGTCTGAACCTTCTAAAATAATACAGATTTTGTATGTGAACATCTGGGATAGAGAGCCATAGCTTTTCAGATTCCTAAAAAAGTTAAGAATTACTCCATTGCTGAGAGTGGTGGTACATGCTTGTAATCCCAGAAACTGAAGGTAAGGCCGGAGGATTGCAAGTTTGAGGCAAATCTCAGCAATCAAAATTAAAAATAAATGAATAATGAAAAGGAAGAGGGATGCAATTCAGTGATACAGCCCCCACCCAAGGAAAAAAAATCAAAAAAATGAAGAAAAAGAAAAGAATTACCTCATATGTTTTTTGGAGAATGATGTCAAGATAGAGATTTTTTTTTTCCTATGTCTACTAAGAGTTGCTCCCACATTTGTATATTTCTAATCAGATATCAAGGGACAAAACACTATTGGATATTCTTGAGTTCTCTTGGGCTCAATGCTTGATGTCCCTCAGGTTCAGTCCTGATGCCGCAGTGACTTGAATGTATGCCTGTTTAAGTTAGAAAGAATGCAGGGACAACTCAGTCTCAAGAGTTGTCCCCACTGTCTGTGGTTTCACCTTTTGGAGTTTCGGTTACCTGTGGGTAATCATGATCTGAAAGGGTGAGTACAGTATGGAGAGAAAGAGAAAGGAGAGACCACACATTCACATAACTTTTATTATCATGTATTATTTCTTCTTCTTATAAGTTATTGTTAATTTCTTATTGTACCCAACTTATAAACTAAATTTTATCAAAGGTATGTATGTATGGGAAAAAACATAGTGAATGTAGGGTTCATTACTAGCTGTGATACTGGTCTTGGAGATCATGCATGGGTCCTTATTCCCCAGTGTTGAAGATTAAACACCTGAGAATGCAGAGGCAAGCACAGGAAGCAACTTTTATTTAAGAAAGTGACAGCAATAGACTTCTCCACAGAGAATGGGCCCCAGAGCTAGGTGTCTGTGGGAGGGGGTGGTCTTGTCTCTTATAGATCCCAGGACCTCCCTTTTAATCATGACCTGTTTTTTCTTCTCTGTATATATGCCTAAGGGCAGGAAGGAGAAGGAGCACAGGGGTTAATCATTAGCAACCCAGTGTGCCAGGGAGTGTAATCTGGGGAGTATAATCACAGGAGGGTAACTGTTAGCAGTATTGTCTTTTCTTTGATAACCACTCCTCATCTTCTCCACTCAATCATTTATTACTATACCGACTACCTGACCTTTACCCTGTCTCAGCTGCAGATTCAGGCATCCCTTGGGATTTTGTAATATACCTCCTATGGATAAGCAAAGGACTATTGCATCTGAGTACATATAGATTGAGTTCATATCAATTCCCAATTTATAGCTGTGTGACCTATTCAGTTGATTTTTTTTTTTAATGAGTTTTATGTTGAAGATTAAGTGAAATCACACACACAAAGCTGGTGGCACAGATAGTAAGAGGCATTTAGCAGGCCTGGCACAGTGGTACACACCTGTAATCTCAGGGACTCAGGAGGCTGAGGCAGGAGGATCACAAGTTCAAGGCCAGCCTCAGCAATTTATCAAGGCCCTAAGCAACCCAGTGAGACCCTGTCTCAGAATAAAAAGTGGGTGATGCTAGGGATGTGACTCTGTGATAAAGCATCCCTGAGTTCAATCCCCAATACCCCCCCCCCCAAAAAAAAAAAAGAGAAAGAAGGCGGCACTCAATAAATGGTGGCTACTATTGTTAGCAAGGATATTATAATGTTTTTGTATTTTAGAAAGTTGCTATCATAGAGAAAAACCAACGTTTTTGTTTTTTTTGTGAGAAAAGGAGGTACTAAGAACCACTTAATGATTTTAAGAAAAGAAAGAGCTATAGGTCAAATTATAATAAATTAAAATAATGTTCTTTTTGTTACTAAGGCTTGTGCAAGTAAGATAAATGAAGTCTGTGTCATTCTTATTCCTATTGTTATGAAATATTGAACTTTACATTTAATGTGTTGATAGAGCATTGAATTCAAAGAAAGTTTAAGCTGTATTTCAAAACATTGTGAGGTTATTCATCTAATGACTGCTACCATTGATCTTAAAATTCAAGACAAATACTTATTCTAAAGGTCAACCTTGTTTATTTTTTAAACTTTTGTGGCCTTTTTTTGAAGTTGCCATTTTGGTCAAACACTTTGTTTAAATTAAATTTGTTTTGTCAGAGAATTTTCTAATGGTCCTTCTTAGTTAATAGTCCTGCAAAAATTTCATTCCAGAGTTTTAGACCTTTATTATTATTGCAGGCTCAACAACAACATTGATGTTTTTTTTCTTTTGTCTCCCTACCTGCACATAAAAAAGTAGGTTTTCTATGCCTGCATGGTTGTATACATACTCTGTTAGAGAATGCTTATTCCTTTTGCAGGTTCAGGGCTGTCTGGGTATTTTAGTATACTGTAAAAAACGATTTGGAGACAAAGATCTAGCTGTTTTTCCTTGGATACATAGATGTGAACTCTTAATTTATTGCTAGCTTTGTGGGTAATTCTTTAGTACACTGTTATTGTCTGTTTAAACAGTAATGGTCTGAAACTGAGAAATTGGAGCCCTGGGTCCTGCTCTTCATTCTGCCATTAGCTAACCAAATGACCACATGCTGTTCATGGTCTCTTTGCAGTTTCCTCTTAGTTACTGAGTGTAGGACACTGTAGCTTTGGGCAGTAGATAATTTTATATCTTACTAGGCCATTTTATATATGTATTATATATGTATGTGTGTGTGTGTGTGTTTATTTATTTTATATTGTATTGGATCTGTTTATTGATTTAGTCACATGTTAGCCAAACTAGAGTGAAATCCATTGTAAAGCACCTCAGTAGTCCACACCATGAACTTCTGCATTCTCATCTGCATACTGACCTGTAGGATGCCTGTGTCATGAGCCATAGTCCTTTTAGACTGCTACAACAACACAAAAAATAAAAACAAAAACCATAAACTCATGGTTTATAAATAACAGAAATTTATTTCTCACTGTTCTTGAGGCTGGAAAGTTTAAGGTCAAGATGCTGACAGATTCAATCTGGTGAGGGCCAACTTTTTATTTCATCAAGAGTTTCATGTCCTCACATCCTAGAAGGGGCCAGAATCTCTTTGGAGTCTCTTTTGTAAGGGCACTAACCCCATTCATGAGGGCTTTACCGTATGACATAATCGCCTCCCCCAAAGGTACACCCCCAATGACCTACTTCTTCTGTCACTGCCTATGTGCCTGCAGTTCCACCCTTTTAATCCACATTAGTGCATAAATCCACTGATCAGGTTATATCTCTCATAATCTAATCATTTCACCTCCAAAAATTTTTGCATTGTCTTACACATGAGCTTTTGGGGGCACCTCATATCTAAACTATTACAAGCTACATCCCCTCTCAAAATAGTTTTAATGAAGAATCTATTACCATCACTTGGGGATTAGGATTTCAATACCTGAATTTTGCAGGACAGAAACATTATAAATATTTAGACCATAGACTTGCACTTGGTGCTCTCAGAAATGTCAGTTAAATTGAAGTTACTACCCATGGGTTATAATAATGGCCTCTCTCTCCAGTTGCTTATTTGTGAGACTCTCAAGCAATAAGAGCACTTTAAAATGTGTAAAAATACATGTGTGTATGGGGGGGTTACTAGGGATGGATCCTTAGACCTCTTATATGCTAGGCAAGTGCTCTCTCACATAAGCTGTTTTAGCTAGCTTTTTTTGTTGTTGTTGCTGTGGCAAAAAAGACTTGACAAGAACAAAGTAGAGGAGGAAAAGTTTATTTTGGCTTATGGTTTCAGAGGTTCAGTCTATGGTCAGCCAATTCCATAGCTCTGTGCTGGTGAAGCAGACTGTCATGATGGAAGAGCATGGCAGAGAAAAGCAGCTCATGACATGACAGCCAGGAACCAGAGAGCTCTGTTCACCAAAGACAAAATGTAAACCCCAAAGGTACACCCCCAATGACCTACTTCTTCTGCCACACCCTATGTGCCTGTAGTTCCACCCTTTTAATCCACATCAATGGTAAATCCACTGGTCAGGCTATCTCTCTCATAATCTAATCATTTCACCTCTGAAAATTTTTGCATTGTCCTACACATGAGCTTTTGGGGGCACCTCATAGCTAAACTTTTACAAGCTACATCCCCTCTCAAAATAGTTTTAATGAAGAATTTATATAATGGGATTTTATATTACCAAAAACTCAGAGGTTCTAATGTCCAAAGTGGATTTTTTTCAATTTGATAATTCATTGTGATTGATGGAGCACATTTTGGCTTCTCTAAGCAATAATATTCTTTTCTGTTAGCTGTTAGCATTCAGGCTTGCTTTAGTTTGCACAAAGCAGGTCAGTGTTTGTTATTAAGGACTAACAGTCTATTCTTTTTCTAACCACCTAATTAAGGGGGAAAAAAGCAAAATTAACAGTAACAAAACCACCCATCAATACCTTGAAAGATTATATAGGATTTCTTTGTTACTAACAGCTTTTTTAAAAAATTAAAACAAAACTTTCTAAGGATTCAATGGTGTTTGCCTTTTCCTTCATTGTTATCTAATTATATTTCTGCAACAACTGAGTGTCAGTGAACCAAGGGGATGATTCAGTCTTGGTATTGCATGCTATTATCAACTTTGGCCACACTTGGGTGTCACCAGAAATGTCAAGTGAAAGTATTCCTTTTCTGTCAGCCCATCTATAGTTTCTTTATGATTTATTCATAGAAACACATATATGATTAGGGCTCTCAAGGTGAATAGAAAGTAGGTGATGTATCTCAGTGGTAGAGCACTTGCCTAGCATATGCAAGGCTGGAAGGGGAAATTAATAGAAAAAGAAATGTAAAGTTGTTATACCTGATATTTTTTTGAATATGGTACAGTCTGATGGTTTTGTTGTTGTTATTGTTGTTTTTTTGTTTGTTTTTTGTTTTTTTAGTGGTAATGTCCTGGGACTTGAATATTTCATGCTCTGCCTGCGAAAGTTGTACTTTTCATGCTCTGCCTAGGAAAGTTGTATACATTTGAAAATACAGTAAATTTAGGCACACTTTTCAGTTTCTTTCTTTCGTTCATTTTTTTTTTTTTATACTGAGGATTGAAACCAGGGGCACTTTACCACTGAGCTACATGAACTACATTCCTAGCACTTTTTATTTTTTACTTTGAGATTAGTTGCCCAAGCTGACCTTGAACTTGAAATCCTCCTGCCTCAACCTCCTGAGTCAAGTTGCCAGAATTAAAGGTATAGGCTCTGTGCCCAGCTTCAATTTTTTTTTTTTTTTTAGATTAGACTCTACCATAGTGAAATTTTATCAGGTAAGTATAAATTGGGTGTCTGATTAATTCTGTTTATACAGAATTAGATTGTACTCCACAGCAATAGCTTATATTGAAGTTAAAATGATTACCTGGTAATTCTAACAGCTTGCTTCTTTCAAATGCCTTTTCCTGCCCGTTTTTCAACTCACCACCCATGTGTTTCTCCCCACTCTGCTCCTGCCTCCCCTGTGAGCTTTGTTTTTATCTGCACCTGACTGGGTTGTATTATGAGAAGAGCAAGGCTGGAGTATTGCGATACAAATGCGTCTTCCTGAATTCTCCTCTGTTTTCCAGGGATCCTTCTGAAGAAATAATAGGAACCTCACTCTTGGACTTTTACTTTAAAAAAAAAATTAAGAGATTAGAAGCATTTACTCTTCAGCACCTTGTAATCTAGCTTTCAGCCTTGCCATGTAAGAGACAACAGTTCCCATGGGGTCATAGCAGACTAAGTGGCTAAACCCAGTGATGCTTAACCGTTTATTATTTTAACTGATTACTCTGAAGTATCTGGCACTGTTGGCCACTTCCTTAATACTCACTTTTTCTGTGGTTTTAGGGACACCAGACTCCTTTCGTTTCTTTCTTGCCTTTTTGACCATTTCTTATTGTTTTTTAAAGGCATTCATCCTTCTAACCCTTTAAATGTGTTTTCACAGTGTTCTCGGACATTCCTCTATGTCTCCCAGGGTTATCTCATGTACTCCCAGCTTCTATTTTGAGTTCAGTAACTTGTAGATCTATTATCTAACTCTAACCTGTCCACTGAGTTCTAGTTAGACATTCCATTTGAATGTCAAAATCAACTTGTAGAAAACAGAACTTAACCAAGTACCACCCTGACTCTTCCTTTATATTCCCTGTGTCATTTAAGTGTGATTTACCGTAAACCTGATATTATTTAAAGCAACCAAAACCTGATATTGTTCCTAAACACCACTCCCTCTTTTTCTTCTGCTCAACTCATTACTGTTCATGCCATGTAAAATTTAGGTTTGTTGTCAACTTTGGAACAATGACTTCCAGGTTTTTCTTTTATATGAACTATAAGATTTCAAGGCATTTCGAGTTTTCTTGTGTAGCAAGTAAGCCAAAAAATACTACTGGATTTTACTTAAGAACACTTATTAACTAGTACATTGTTATGTTTTTCCTATGGTATTTTAGAACTTTTTAAGTGTTCTAACTGGAAGTATGTTTTGAAGACTGGCTTCTGGTCTGTACATCTCAAACCTTGTTTAATTTAATCTTGTTTGTTCTTCTTCACTACTCACATAATCCAGTGCTAAATGCAATTATACTGGCCTTGTTTTATTGGTGCATTATAATTGTACATAATGGTGGGATTGGTTGTTATATATTTGGGCATGTACACAATATAACAATATAATTTGACCAACTTGGTCTTATCTTAATAAAATATCATGAGGCTTAAGTAAGTTGATTTCACAAGAACTAGGAAATACTCTTAGATGGCATTTTAAAACCAGGACTGCTAGCAATAATTTAACTCTGTGCAAAGAGTGACTGTGAACCTTATCAGTGTTTCTCTCTAAGTGCAAAACAAATATACAATAGTCCCTCTTTATCCATCAGGGGATACATTGCAGGATGCCCTGTGGAAGCCTGGAACCACAGACAGTTTTGAACCCTATATATACTGTGTCTTTTCCCATACATTTATACCTATGATAAAGTTTAATTTATAAAATAGGCACAGTTCAAGATCAACAGCAATACTAATAATAGAATAACTGTAAAATATACTTCAATAAGAGTTACTTAAAACAAATAAATTATTTACTTGTGTACTTTTGTATTTAATATTTCTCGGCCACAGTTAACTATGGGTGACTGAAAATGCATGGATAGGAAAGGACTACTATTTGTTCAAGTTAGCTTCCCCTTAATCAAACCTAGTATCAGCTGACAAGAGGGCAAGTATGTAGAGTGTAGGAGTGGAAAGAGAGCCATATTAACTGATTGTGATGGATATATCTTTTTTTTTTTTTGCAAAGTTTACAAAAGAATATGTCCATGAAACTATATTGCTAGGGTTCCTCCCAGAACCATGTGTAAGAAAAGGGCCTGAAGCTGTAGCTTCATTGGATGCATGATCAGTCCTTTGATCAGACTACTTCTCTTTCTGCCCTATTAGATCTGCCCTACTATCACTCATCAAGTGAATTTCTTCCCTCTAGCTATTTCTGTGTAATATTGAAGAAACGACTGATTTGGAATAGGTCCTGCTGCCTCTTCCTTTTGGAAAGATAAATTTCAGTACCTTGAAATTCTGAATAGATCTGAGATAATAGAACTGTTCTTATCCCGAGTTTGACATTCTTGGCCTGTTATGGGTTAGCTAAACCTTTAGAACCAACTACCCTGGGCACCTTGCCAAATGTGTAAATAACTTTGTTTTCATGGGAAATGTGTTAAAATTCCAAACATCCTATTCACAAATGAACTCTCCTGTAAATTGGGGAAATGTCAATATGAATCACAGAGGCTTAGAAGAAGAGGTCATACAAATCCAGGCTATATTGGACACATTCGATTGATTTGTTTTATACTTCTATTACTGTACTCATTGAAATTATGCTAACATACTTTCATTCATCTCTTCCCCCAGACTTAAAAGCTGAGAAATGAGATGTACTTTCAGCATCATTCTTATTTCTTAAAGACCATTTGTTTCTACTAATGGAAGATTTAGCTGTATTTAAATCATCTTTGATTCTAAACCATTAGGACAAAATAGATGGCAATCTAATCTTTGCGATTATCTTTTTTTCCCCTCCATAAATATGTGGTCTAGGAAGAATCATGAAGATCATATGGTTCTGTTAGAAAGACAGAAAAATGAACTATAAGCTTAAATTGGCTGAAAGCACCAATTGTTTTTCATTGACTCTCAGAGTATACCTCTGTGGGCATCATGTCAGAGGTGAGGAATCCAAGGCCTAGGGGTTCCATTAGTGAGAGAGCTGAAACTAGAGCCTGAATCTCCAGAGAGCCAGCCCTGGCATTCAAGGATTTCTGGAGCCAAGCCAGAATGTGGAAATTTGAAAGGTGATTCCCTCCTGGTTCTTCTACTATTTTGTGATGTCATATTTTTGTTTGTTTGTTTGTTTGTAAGGCAGTTGATAACCTGCCTCAGAAGATTATAATACTAAAAACTGTGATTTTAAAGGACTTAGGCTCCAAATGCTAAATAAAAAGTGTCTAAGTCATGCAAAAGAAGCCAACATTGCTTTAGTACCTAAATGTTTGTTTAGGGAGAATTCAAAGATTAAATAGAAGTGTCAGAATAAGATGAAATTTAGGGTTTAAGAATGCATAGCAGTATAATAATGATTCACATTTTCCCCATTTTTTCTATACCAGTCACTATGGCAGTCTCCACTAACTTCAAAGGAAGCTTTCTGTGTAGACTAGGAAATACAAGAGGCATGTGATTAAACATCATGACAATTTTGAATTAGAGTGCTTTTTGCAAGTATAGTATTTCCTAGGTACTTTTTAAATATAAACCAACAAACAATACAGCACATTTTTACTCACTGTAACAAGTAGGCTTCTACTTCAATGACATTAGAGTGTATAGTGTGACCATTATGCAAGCTAGGTAAAAGATGTCCCCATCTCCCCATCATCTCCCAGCAAGAGCTCTTTTAAATTTTTTTTAATTCTAATTTGTTATACATGATAGCAGAATGCATTACAATTTATAATATACATATAGAGCACAATTTTTCATATCTCTGGTTGTATACAAAGTATATTCACACCATTCGTATCTTCATAGATGTACTTTGAATAATGATGTCCATCTCATTCCACCTTCATTTTCCAGCAATAGCTCTTAAGTGAAGGGCCATTGTGAGATGAGCTCTGAAAGAGCTTTGAAGAGTCCTTAGCCACAGGACTTCAAACCTTAGATGACCAATCAATTTATTGCTGACTTAAAAATTTATTTTGCCCTCTGTCCTTTTGGGAACTTACTTTGTTCAAAAAAACTATGAGCCCTGGTTGACCCTGCCTAAAACTGAATTTGCAGGACCAGAGAATGAAGCTTCCCCAAGGCTTCTTTATAAGAAAACAGCACTTCCTTGGGCCTGCCCCTTGCCTCTTCTGCACTTTGGGGGTGCCATCAGGTGGCAACATCAGGAACTGAAGCTGCTAATGCAGAACCACTCCCTCTTCTGCCAAGCCCTGCTGAGAAACATTTTGCTTTTTTATATCAGGAAATGAAGCTGCTTTGTATTAAAAGTTACGGGGGAAGAGCTGAACTGACAATAATGAAGCCAGAGATGTGTCTAGCAGTTAAGTCCTTAAATAGCCATTAAATTTGGTATCCTTTAATTCTAGCCTTCTCTGAGAGAGAACTAGAAATTAATTTCATGCTTTTCTTTACTGGAAGAAACTATAATGCAGACTTTCAAGTAGCCAGGTGACCCCTCATTCAAATGGTAAAATTTCATTCTTGCCCTGATTGTAGGAGATAGTGCTGACTGGATGCTTTTTAAAATCAAGAAACACCTGCTGAGGCATGTGCTAGAGTAGAGCCAGCATGGGGCATCATGGGGCATCATAGAAGGTCTCTGTCCTTGAGTGCCTGCAGAAGAGCTTGGGAAGCAGAATGTTTGTGTGAGGTAACTGTATGGCAAATGCCAGGATTTGGTGCAGATATCAGATTGTGGATTCTATTAGAGGTATTGTAGAGGAAAACTGGCACTTGGGCCTTTAAGGGAAAAGACATCTTAGCAAGTAGTGAAGGCATTTTGGAACCTGGAGGAATGTGTCAATATGCATAGGGCTTGGGGTAAAGAGTGAGGAGACCAGGGTCATAGTGAAAGGAAAAGCAGAGATTTGAGATGGTTTGATTGTGAAGAACTTGAAGAAGAGTTTGACTAGCTACATTGCAATAAGAATGAGCAAAATTGAGAGGACTTGTTGGGTAAATGAATTTTTGTTGTATCTCTGAGGCAGTTTTATTGCATTTTCCCCCATGTAGGAAGTACTAAAGCTATAAATTGTGTGAATTGTCGGGTCTTAGAAGAGTGGATTTTCAGTGTCTTCTATACTTCATAATTGATAATTCTGTGAAATTGAAAGTAACTCTTCTAAAAGGAACATAATTTGCAAGGAGACTTCTTTTAATTGCATTCAATGCTATTAATTTCAAAGGAAAGAGCTGGCTTAGAAATTTTAGTAGTAACTTTTAAGATATAAAGGGTAATACTCATCTTTCTGTGATTGGGTAAGAAAGAAAAAAAATGAAATGAAGCTATGGTTGAGATTGTAGACAGCATGCATATTCCAAGATTAATGTACTTGCTAGAGATAGGTGGCAAAATTCTTTGTACTTTGTAATAGCCAAGACAAAAAGGAACTACAACTAACAGTTGTACAATTTATAGTGACAGATAAATAGTACAGATACTTCCATCAGTCTTCAGAAAAATATTTTTCTGTGGGTACTCAGAATTCTCATGAAGAATTTTCTCAACAATATCCCCTTAGCTAATATAGTGTCAAATACCATGCAATCAATTTTATAATGTCCCTAGCCACCATTGGTAGCATATCACCAAAGTATAGTTCAGTAAATACTATTTTCTGGGCACCTGAAGCCTTACAGTTCAAGGGCAATTCTGTGAAACTGTAGCTTAATTCAAGAGTAAAATAGAAGCATATGTAAAGCACTGATTTTTTTTTTTTTTAGAGAGAGAGAGAGAGAGAGAGAGAATTTTAATATTTATTTTTTAGTTTTTGGCGGACACAACATCTTTCTTTGTATATGGTGCTGAGGATTGAACCTGGGCTGCACGCATGCCAGGCGAGCGCACTACCGCTTGAGCCACATCCCCAGCCCTGAAGCAGTGATTTTTAACCACTGAATCTTTTATAGATCACAAACTTCTTTGAGAAATAGATGATAGGTGTAGATCCCCCTCTTTGCCAATACATCTGTGCACCAAGTTTTCAGTGTTATTTTAGGAGATTTGCAGTTTTAAAGGGATCAGTATCTCACCCTTCTCCTGTATCCCCCCACTCATTTATAAACTTGAGTAAGCATCCCTGGTCTCAGGAGGCAGGGAGGCTACAGTGAGTAGACATGGTAAAAGCCTGGAGCACAGGTTGATTGTACTGATAGGACATGTTCATCTGCTTTAACAGGACGAATGAGATTATTTTTGTTTATGACAGTTCATGAGCTTGGCAGGATATGTCTGAACACAAGATAACACAGATGTTTATACCTCTTTGGCAAGAATGTGGTTAGGAATGTGATTTTTTTTTTTTTTTTTTTTTTTTTGTAGAAAGCAGCTAAGTCTAAACACTAAAAAGTGCCCAAATCTCCCTCTTGTAGAGGAAACTATGGTGATTTGGGCCAAGAAAAATTGTAAGGCAATGGTAACTTACTTTTCTCTTAACCTAAAAAAATTATTAATATTTTTGATATTTGGAATTCTTGATAAAAAGTTCATAAATTGTTTTGATCATATTCAGCTTCTGGTTAATATAAAATAAAAATCCTTTTGTAATCTTGGGAAGCTAACTAACTTTATTTGCCTTGAGGATTGTCATTGAGCCAATTACATTTTGAAAATATTGATTTATCCAGTTATATCTACTAAAGATTCTCAATTGTGGCTTCTTTTTTGCTTTGCAGTGTTTTAATCTTGGGAGCTTCAGGTGGAGTTGGTACTTTTGCAATCCAGGTAAAACAATTTTTTATTTTATTTTATTTATTGTGAATAGGAAAATTTTGTTTACGTGAATTTATAAATTTATAAATTCACATATTATAAAAAAATTACTTTCCCTTAAAAGGCAAGAAAAAGGTAGGTTTGGTAAATGTACTGTAATTTTACTTGCTTTTCTAAGAGGAAAATGTTCTAATATGGTAGACAGTGTTAACTTGTCCACAGGTTTAAAGTGAGTGAGTGGGTGGTTATCTCATAGAATAAAGAATTTTTATCAAGGAAGACCATGCATAGTGCAGGTAGATGGAAATTTGCAATTTAGTAGGAAATAGCCAATGCCCAAAACCAAGGCTGATTTCCAGTCAAATTTCTGCAGAATTTTTTTGTAGAAACTGATGAGCTAATTCTAAAAATAGATAGAAACACGGTAGCCAAAATACTGTTAAGATGTTAACACTCTCTCTAAGTGATCTACTTATTCAATGCAATACCAATCAAAAATACCATCTGTTTTTCTTGCATAAATGGACAACCCTATTCTGAAATGCATATGGAATTGTAAGGGACCTAAAATGCCAAACAATACTGAAAAAGAACAAAGAACACTCATACTTCCCAACTTCAAACTTACTACATAGCCACAGTAATCAAAACATGTAGTACTAGCATAAGAAAAGACAAACAGGTCAATGAAATAGAATCAAGCATCCCAAAATGAACCTATACATTTTAGACAATTTTTTTTGCGGGGGGTACTGGTACTGGGATTGAATCCAGGGAACTCTACCACTGAGCTATATCCCTAGCCTTTTATATTTTTTCTTTGAGACAAGGTCTTGTTAATTACCCAGGTTTGCCTTGAATTTGTGATCCCCCTGCCTCAGCCTCCTAAGTCTCTGGGATCGCAAGCCTGCACCATCTTACCCAACTTGATTTTTGACAAGGTTGATAAGATCTGCTGGGGCAGATAGCTATCCACCTACCCTACCATATGTCATCTATACAAAAATAAAAATAAAAAAGTAGATAAAATACCTAAATACTGCTGGGGCAAATAGCTATCCACCTACCCTACCATATGTCATCTATACAAAAATAAAAATAAAAAAGTAGATAAAAGACCTAAATAAAAGAGCTAATACCACAAAACTCTTAAAAGAAAACAGTAGTAAATACCCAGCTCCTTAGATTTGGCAAAAGATTCTTAGATATGATACTGAAAGCACAGGCAATAGAAGGAAAAAATGGGCAAATTGAACTTAATTAAATTAAAACTTTGGTACATCAAAGGGCACTAAGAAAGGGAAAAAGCAGTCCACAGAATTGTAGAAAATATTTGCAAATCATTGATCTGGTAAAGGTTTACTATCTAGACTATAAAAAACTTTAAAAACTCAATAAAAAGAATGCAAACAACCCAATTTAAAATATAGAAAAAAATTTGAAATTTTTGAAAGAATATATATAAATGGTCTATAAGCCCATGGAAAGATGCTCAATATCATTAGTCATTATGGAAATATAGATTAAAACTATTCTAGTACTAGAATGGTTGAAATTAAAACAAAAACAAAATAATAAATATTGGCAAGGATGTAGAGAAATTTGACCCTGTATTCATCAACTTTCTGTTAGTTAACATATATCTGAGACAATAAAGTTTCACAGAAAAAGTTTATTTTGGGTCAAGTTTTAGAGGTTTTATTCCTAATTGACTTGCCCTGTTGCTTTTGATCCTGTGGTGAAGCAGCACATCATGGTGGCAGCATGTAGTAAAACTTTTCCTCAAGGCTAAGACATGAAAAAGGAAGAAAGGAAGAAGAAGGAACCTGGGTCTCATGATCCCCTTCAAGACCACACCCCCAGTGACTTGAAACTGTCTATGAGGCCCCAGCTCTTAGAGTTTTCACCAGCTCCCAATAGCATGAATCTGGGAATTAAGCCTTTAACACAGGATTGTTTAGGGGACATTCAAGATAAAAACTACAGTAAAGTGCAGTGGTACATGCCTATAATCCCAGCCATTCAGGAGGCTGAAACAGGAGGATCACTTGAGCCTAGGAATTCGAGGCCATCTTGGGCAACATGGTGAGATCCCATTTCAAAAAACAAACAAAAAAATGTTAAACATCGAATTAATATGTGATCCTTTCACTTCATTCACAGGTATATACCTGAGAGAAATGAAACATACTTTCAAGCAAAAACTTATATACTAATGTTCATAGCATTATTCATAATAGTGAAACAATGGAAATGGCTCTAAAGCTCTAATGTCTATCTACTGATTAGTGAATAAACAAAATGTGGCATATACATATAATGTATTGTTCAGCCAAAAAAAGGAATGAAATTCTGATGTGTAATACTAACCTGAATGAACCTTCAAAACATTATGCTAAGTGAAAGAATCCCAATAAAAGGGCACATATTATGTGATATCGTTTATATCATATTTCTAGAATAGGCAAATCCATAGAAATGGGGAGCAGATGAGTTGTCTGGAGGAGGTGGGGAGATTGGGAATTACTGCTTAATAGGCATGAGGTTTATTTTGGGGGTGATAAAAATATTCTGGAATTAGTGGTGATGATTGTATAGCATCATGAATGTACTAGAAGCCACTGGTTTGAATACTTTGAAATGGTGACTTTATGATATATAAGCTTTATCTCAAAAAATAAGACAAAACAAATCAGTGCCCCAAGCCTCCAAGAATAGGTTGGGGCTGAGTGACTGTTGCTGTTGAGGTCAGATGTCCAACTGGCTTCCTCCTGTGGGAGGGAGCTTGATGCAGCCTCCCTTGGAATGGGGAAAGGGTCTTTTTCCAACATTAGACTTAGTAAGCACCCTAGGAGGCTCTGCTGCATCCCTTTCAGGGAGGAATGCTTTCTGTGTACTCCTAAGCACCCTGATAGTGTTGTTACTTCTTAGGGAATAAGGGTATTTTTATTGGAAGGCTCAGGAGTATGCTAGTTTTCTAGTTCTCAGTCTTAAATGATGTTTGCTTTGCAGTAATTTGTTAAGCTGTACCTTTTTATTCTACACGTTTCCATGTATTTCAAAACAAAAATATTTAATAAAATGAAAAAAATGAGTAATAGAAGCCAGGTGCAGTGGCACATGCCTATAATCCCAGCAACTGGGGAGGCTAAGGCAGGAGCATTGCAAGTTCAAAGCCAATCTCAGCAACTTGGCAAGACCCTAAGCAATTTAGCAGGTTCCTGTGTCAAAAACTTAAAATTGTTTTAAAAAAGGGCTGGGGATGTGGCTCAGTGGTTAAGCGCCCCTGGGTTTAATCCCTGGTGCCAAAAAGAAAGAAAGAACGATAGAAAATATCACGGTTAAATCACATAAAGGTAATTATGGGGAAAATGAGAAAAAAGGATAGAATAACATATCTGCAGACAATGAAAGCACATCAAAAACATGTTCCCAACACAGTTCAAAATGTAACTTACTACTTCAAAACAAGTTAAAGACATTAAGAATACGATACAAACATGAAAAAAAAGTAAATCAGAATTGGAAAAATTCATAATGAAACTATAAAGAATTCAGTGACAGGCACAATGCATAATATCCACATATAGATAAATAGAATGTAGAAAATGAATTACAGAAGAAAAAGCAGATTTAAGAAGAAAGTATCAAATATTGAAGACAGGCAAACAAGATTGATACATGGAAAAGCAAAGTATGGGAATAAAACAGCTGCTAAAACCTATAATTAGAGAAGCTCCTAAAATTAAATGATTGGAAACTATGTATTACATAGCCTCATCACTGCTCTAAGAATATGCACCACAATGAGTATTACTGGTGAAAGTTACAAGTAAACTTTCTGGCCTTTAAAAAAAAAAGAAAAATATCCTTTAGACATCTGGAAAACAGCATATGAGTTATTAAAGAAATAAAATTAGACAATCATCAGACATTTTTTTTCCTTTTCCTTTTCTTTTTTTCTTGCTGTTCTGAGGGTCTAACCCAGTGCCTCTCGAATGAGAGGCAAGTGCTGTACCACCGAGTTATATCCCCAGGCCCTATCACCAGACTTTTTTTTTTTAAATTTAAATATTTTTTATTTTATTATTTTACTCAAATGGAGCACAGCGTTTTATTTCTCTGGTTGAACATGATGTAGAGTCACACCCTTCGTGCATTCATACATAGGGACAATAATGTCCATATCATTCTACCATCTCCCCCCCCACACCCCTCCTCACACCTCTCCTCCCTCCCCTCTACTCAATCCAAAGTTCCTCCCTTCTTCCTTTGCCTCCTATCCATTATGGGTCACATCCACTTATCAGAGAAGATATTTGGCCTTTGGTTTTGGGAGATTGGCTTACTTTGCATAGCATGATATTCTCTAATTCTGTCCATTTACCTGTAAATGCCATAATTGCATTCTTTTTTAAGGCTAGTAGTATTCCATTGTGTATATATATTACAGTTTCTTTATCTATTCATCTATTGAAGGGCATTTAGGCTGTTTCCACAGTTTAGCTATTGTATTACCAGACTTTTTGATAGTAATACTTTAATTTTTTTTTTAAAATGAAGTAACATATGTAAGATACTCCAAGAAAAGCAGAACAAGCATTTTGTACACAACAATACTGGCCTTCAGGGTAAAAAGGACACATTCAACATGCATCGACTTGGAAAATACTGTTCTTCTGATCCCTTTCTGAGGAACATGCTAGAGAATGAGCTTCTGATAGCAAATGATGAGAGAAACACTTTAAGGACTAGTGGCAAATGTTAAATGTAGAGTCATCTGTGGAACAAAACTAAATGGGGGCTTGGAAGGTCAGAGTATAGTGTGTGTTACAACTGTGTGCTTTGAAAAACAAATATAGTGCAACTATTTTTTTAAAAGGGGAAAATAAGAACATGTTAAAATTATTAGTACTATTATTCAGTACTGTTATTTGTGTAATATACAATTGAAAAAATATATTTAGGGTATATTTTAATATTTTTGAAATTTAATTCTCTCTCATCCCCTATGTCTTTGAGAAGCAGAATTCTCAAAGGAGGTATAAAAGAAAGGAGATACAAATGTAACAGAAAAGAGGTTAAATAAAAGCTTTGTAGTCTCAAACTTGAATTATAAGTTTTAATATGAATCCAGGAGGTAGTTTATGTGCGTTTGTATGTAAAGCCATCTCTTGAAATATCATTTCTCATTAAAGGAATTAGGGCTTCTTGGAGAAATGGCAGAGTTCAGATCTAGGGCACAAATGTACAAGAATAAACCCAGAATATATTAAATAGCAAGGAAACTATCAAAGACTAGTCTGATCACCTCAGATGAATGAGCCAACTTGAAGAAATCCCCAAAGATGTGACAATTTGAGCTTTAAATAATAATAATTAAATTCATGAGATTATGATAATATTTCTTTTAAATGGTCACATTTAGAAGATGATAAAGAAGCAATTTATTATAAACAGAAAAATAAGGGGAAATAATTAAGCATTTGTTCTGCCTCTTCTATATGAACTATACAGCTGAGTAAACCTAGTAGCATATGAGGGGAGGTGTTTCTCTGTGAAATATTCCAACTACTAAGTGAAAAGAAAATAATTTGAACCATACTGTTTTGCAGTCACTAATAAACAGATGCAGATATTGAGCATTGATAACTGCTGAGATTATAAAAAGAGTAACAACTAGACATGATGTGCCTTGTGTAGTTTTGCCAGACACTTTCCATGGTTTGAAACTGAATCTGATCCAGTCTCCAGATCCATCTGCCAAGTAGCAAAAAATACAGAAGACAGAGCAACATGCAGAACTGCCCTCTGAGCATACAGTCAGAAATTCCAGTGGCAAACTCTGCAAGTCAAATGGCCTGGATTTTTCTATAGATAAAATGTAAGAAATCAAAGGGATAGAAGATAAGCCTATAATTTAAGAGAGATTTAAAAGGCATCACATTTTTAAAATGCACAAGACTAAACTATAGCAACTAGGAAATGCATATTTGGTTGCGAAAACTTTTTTAAAATGCAAGGAGTGATTACTGTTAAAATCAAGGTCATAACTTTTGAGAGAGGCAGATGAGGTAGTGGTTTATATTGGGAAAGGTCACTTTAAAAGAACTTTTAGAATGCTTGCTGTATTCCAGTTTCTTTTCTTTTCTCTTTTCCTCTCTCCCTTACCTCTGCTCCTCGCTTCCTCCCTCCTTCCCACCTTCTCCCCAACCCTCCTTCCTCCCCTTTTTTTGTATTTAATAGGCATTTTTTGTATTTAAAAAATGTTTAGTTAGTACTTTTGGGTGCCCTGACCTTTGGGTGCCCTGGAGTGGAGATTCACAGTTAACAAAACACAATTCTCTTATATTCTAGTGACCCTTAGCAATTTGTCTGAAGGAAACTCAGGAAATTGATACTCAGGACAAAGTTGAGAAAACAGCTGATCTGTTATGATCTGCAACTATCAGCACACAAATTTCTTTGTGAACTTCAAGTAACCATTCTCAAATTAAAAACATAATTATATGATACTATAGAAAATAATTAGAGGAGTTTTAGAGTAGGATGCTTTTTGGATACTTAATCCTGAATAACATTAAAATTTAACTTTCTTTTTTATTAAAATCTAGTTATTCCTTATTTTAAAAATTAAGTCATCTGCATTTTTAAAGCCTGGACACATTTATTTAGGTTTTCCTACTCCAGAGGAGATCCCTGATCTGTGTTTTAAATATAAAATAGCCATGTTTTCTTTCCCCTTAACAGTACCTTTTCAGATATTGCCAAGCATCTGATAGCTGATTACTTTGATACACTGATTTAAGACTGCATTAATACTTTTTGGAAATACAAATGAAGAGGTGTTGTACATTAATTTTCTGAACACATTTAAAGTAGTCATTTTCTGAGGACATGCAATTTTTCATTTCAGCCATTTAACTTTATCATTGAAAATGCAAATTTTTAAGCTCTCATCTCTGTCTTTCCTGATCTTGGTGAGACACTGAGCTCTTCTCCAGGTGGATGGGTAAAACTTTATGCCAACAAGGTGACTAGCTATTTTGTTTAAATGAGATCTCTTTCTTGGGATTTTTCTTAGTAAACAAAAGTTAAATCATTTTCACTGATATTTGACAGATGACTTCCTATAGTTCTTGTTAAGTTGAAGTTCTTAAAGTTCCCTAGAGATTAGTGTGATATATGTATACATGGTGCCAACTTTTTTTTTTTTTTTTTTTTAATGCAGTCCATTTTTCCACTCCCTTTGGCAGATAATGAAAGTGTGGAATGCTCATGTGACAGCAGTTTGCTCTCAAGATGCCAGTGAACTTGTGAGGAAGCTTGGGGCAGATGATGTAATTGATTACAAATCTGGAAGCGTGGAAGAACAGTTGAAATCCTTAAAACTGTATGTATTACAGCAATGTTCTCATTGGGAAGGTGGGCATAAGGCCCACTGATAATACAGGTCTCAGGTTATGTGATGGCCTCACAATCATATTGGAATCTTCGAGAAGAATCTGAAAACATTCTACATCATTAGACGTCATTTGGATGGGTTCCATTTTAATTCCAGAGGTTAATACAGCACAGTGACATGATGTGATGTGTACTGAGGAAGTTATTTTGCTTACATAGCCTTTTGCTAATTTTCAAGTTAATGTACTTTTATTGTTGGTTTACAAGAGGGCTGAAGGCAAAATTGGAAGTGTGTTCCCTTCTCTGGCATCTGTTGCTGCAGGAAGAATATAAAGTAGTACTCAAAAACACATGCTTAGCACTACATACACTTTAAGCATTCAATAAGGTTGTGAGAGCAATACTGGTAATAGAGCACTGTGGATGCCCTCAATGTGTCTGAATGCCAGGTTTGGTCTAGCCTGAGAGACCAAACAGGGCAGATTCAGGACACAAGCCCTATTGCTCTGACTATTGCTCCAGTTTATTAATCTGATCCTCATTAGCCCAGGCAAAGCTGAATCTGATAGTGCAACTAGGAGTATTTGGAAAGCTAATAGGAGAATTTTACTGCTGCTATTTCACAGGCATCTCCTTTTTTAAAAACTAGTTTCCAGAAGCCAATTATTCTTGTACACATTGAATAGAAGTATATTTTCATAGATTAAAAAAAGAAAAGAAAGGAAAAGGGACTCTACCTGACACTGCCTAACCTTTCTCAGCCAATACCTCCAGCTCCAACAGCAATATGGCGCTGCTACTGGGAGCAGACAGCACACTGTTACTCCTTTTGCTCTTTATGAATCTATACTTGCCAGGCACCGCTCTAAACACTGGGTCCAGTGGTGAACAAGATACTTTCCTCCCTTTATAGAGCTTACATTCTGTTTGAGAAGGTTTTAGTCATTAGTACTCAGAGGAGAATTGATGCAGGGAAAGGGGAGGGTCAGTGATTGGAGAGGAGGTTGTCATAGGTGGAGTGGTTGAAGAATGCCTCTTTGAGGAAGCAACAGTTAGAGGCTTCAGTGAACAAGCCATGGTACTGGGACTTTTTTTTTCTTTTTCTTTCTTTCTTTCTTTTTTTTTTTTTTTTTTTTCCTTTTTTGGTGCTACTTGCTGCTATCTCCCTCTACCTGGAACTATAGTGCAGTAGGACATAATAGATGCTTCATAATATTTTTTTAAATATATTTTTTAGTTGTAGATGGACACAATATCTTTATTTATTTATTTTTATGTGGTGCTGAAGATCAAACCCAGTACCTCAGACATGTGAGGCAAGTGCTCTACCACCCAGCCACAACCCCAGCCCCTTTGTAATTTTTTTTTTATTAATTATTGAGGGAATATAGAAGAACACTTGTTTCAACTAGAGATAACAGCAGATAGTAAGCTCTTGCATAGTAAGCATGTGTGGCATGGTTGAGGACTCACAGCTACCCTCCTGATGTCAAAGTCTAAGCCCATGTGGAGGTGAGGATGTGACAGGTCTCCGAAACTGGGCTTCTGGATAGTGGTAGTTCAGGTTACCTCATATCTGCCACTGCTAGAAGGAGCAGCATGACCCTGAGGCCACGGCCAACTCGTTCCCCACTATCTACTGTAGGTGTTAGACATGTCTGGAATTTGTTTCCAGAGAACCTGGTTGATGGAAGGCTGGAGGACACTCACTCTAGCCCCCCAGCCTGATGCTCCAGTTTCATCCTCAGTATCTCTGACAAGTTGCCATTTTCCTTTTGCTTGTGCTTTTTCAGTAGAGAAACCTCACTGTCTTATAAATACAGGCCATTACTAGGACTACTACTACTTCTTTTCTTCCTCCTCCTCCTCCTCTTTTCCTCTGTCTTCCCTCTTCCCCTCCCCCTTCCTCCTGCTCCTCCAGCTTAAGTTAAATTGATCTTTATAACTTCTGCCTGAGAGTTTTAACTCTGAATTTACCTGTAGTAATTTGTTCTTCCTTCTAAGTAGCAGCTTCTTAGAGTTTTATAGCAAGAAGAGGCTTTCAAGTCCTTCAGTTTACCCCTATCATGCAGTTGAGAAAATGAGGGACAGAGGATTGATAATTTTTTTGCATGTTCAAAGTCATGCTGTGAATCCTAAGTGAGAGAGGTGGGTCTACAACTTGGCCTCCGTAACTCCTTTTCAGACAGTGCTTGTTCTATAATATCGGACTACCTTAAATTTTCTTTTAATAGTCTCATACATTTATTTAATCAAAAGTTTGGAACAAAGTAGAAACTTTTCTTATGAGAAGAATGATCATCTGGTAAGGTCATTGTACATTTTATATCGGTTAATTTTTATTCATCTTTCTTTAATTTAATCCCTTGAAAGACTCAAGAGTCTCAAAGTTGGCCAAAGCTGGTTTTAGAACCTTTGATGTTTAACTTTATCCAAACGAATTGGGAAGTGAAAAAAGATTTATCCAAGAGGAATTCATCAATTGATTTACTTAATTTATACACATGCATTCTCTAAATAGATCTTTATTTTCAAAAGTATTTAAAAGCTTTAGTGGGTTTTTATCCCTTTTAAGTAGAGTTTAGGGATTATAGCAGTTTTAGGTTAGATTTAAGCATTTGAATATCTGTCAGTTCTTTGGATTCCAGTATGATGATTTTTTTTGACATGTTAGAACAGAATTGAAGACAAGAAAGGCTGTTGAGATTTATGCATTCCCTTGATGCTGTACATAAAACCAAAATTCCAGAAGGTAAAGAGGATGCTTCTACAAGTGTTTCTGAAGATGGCAAGAATAAAATCAAATTGTTCTTATAGATGAGACCCTTGCATACTTTTCTTTCAAGTACTTGTGTGCACTAAAGAATACTTTGGGCTGGGGATGTAGATCACTGGTAGAGTGCTTGCTTCATACTCGTGAGGCCCTGGATTCAATTCCCCAGTGCCACCAAAAACCAAACAAACAAAAAAGAATACTTTGACTTATAATGAATGGATTGCTTTGTGGTTTTTTTTATAAAGCTTAGATCAGGGTTCCTCAACATTTAACAGTAAGTTCCTCAACTATTGATATTTAATTGATACATTTTTGGTGTGCGCTCTATTGAGTGCATTGTAGGAAGCAAAATCACTCCTGGTTCAGAAACACTTAGGTCATTCTTAAAGTATTAAAAAATGATATGAGTTTGATGACAAAAGAAGGTTAGTCACATTCAGTTTTACTTTGGAGACAAGTCATCAATTCAGGGTGTGGCTTTGTCCTTTCTGTCAAAGGAGCCATCCTTGGCTAGTGGCACAGTGCAGCATGGTTTGTGAACTGTCTCTGAGAAAAACTCTGTAGCCAACTTGTGATGCGAGTGAAGGGGATCAGAGCCTAGAGTGAAGACTGACAAGGATGTTTTGATTTGATTTTTTTTCCCTCCAGGTTTGATTTTATCCTTGATAATGTTGGTGGATCTACTGAAATGTGGGCTCTCAATTTTCTCAAGAAATGGTCAGGAGCCACCTATGTGACTTTGGTGACTCCTTTCCTCCTGAACATGGACCAACTGGGCATAGCAGATGGCATGCTGCAGACAGGAGTCACCGTGGGCTCCAAGACATTAAAGGTAGGAAAGAGAGTCTCGATGAGAGCAAGCAGAAACCTCAGGTGACTAGAAATTGGTTTGTCACCTGGCCCTCTCTTCTCTTGGTGACAGCATATCGAAGAGACTGCCAGCATGGTCTCTGGAGTCACACTGACTAGTTTGAAATTCTGACTTTACTTAATGGCTGTGCCACCCTGTACAAGTTACTTAATGTTTCTAAGTCCAATATCTTCACCTGTAAAATGAGGCTAATGATTCTTCTACCTTACTGCATTGTTGTGAGGATTAGATGAGATAATCCATGTGAAGAATGTGGCATGATGCCTAATATATAAAAAGCTCTTATTAAATGTTAGCCTTGTTATTAGATGTTATTACCTTTCTTGATTTCATTGGATAAACCATCTGCTTCCTTCCTGCCTGTACATGATAGCCCTCTCCATTTCACCAGCGTTAACACATATATCCTCTTATATGTAAAGGTGGAAACTTCATTAAAACGGCATATGGCTGCTGTTGGGATATATCACTGATTCCTAGCCTTCTGACCTTTAGAGGTCTTAGAGGCTTTTTTTTAAATTTCAGAAACCTGAAGGAAATTATGCTGTAATTTCAGTGAGGCTACAAAGGCCAATGGAATGATCATGCTTTTGCGGGATTATGGCAATTTGTCCTAACACTGCGTATCCCTGTGAATATGAAATTCTCCCTAATGGTGACATTATGAAAGTTTCTGGTACTCAGTTAGTCAGACTGACCATTGATAAGCCACTGTTACCAGGGCTGTTTGGAGTTATATAACTCACACTGAAGGTACCTGATGAGTGGGAGATTAGTATATATCAGCCTTGGTAATGGCACTGATTGACATCATAGCCTGTTGTCATCACAACTGGGACAAAGGCTTATGCGATTTCAGATTATGAAATTTTGATAATTACAGATCATTGAATTAGTGTTGAAGTAGAACACATGATAGAAAAAAATAAAGATAAATTCTACTCTTTTAATTAGACAGAATACTTCAGACTCGGGAAAAAGGCGGTCCTCCCACCACTGAAGTCTCCCCCAGTCCTTTAGTAGCTTCTTCATACTAGGAAATAGTTTAGCTTTTTAGGGGGGTAAAATTTAGGACTTTGGTTTCTTGAATTCTGTACATGAACTAAGTATTTAGAAGTAGTATTGAAAAGCTAGTTATGATAGAGCAAACCATAAAACAATTCATATGAAATATGTATGGGTCACAGAGATGAGCAATCCAAGCTCTGCTTTCTGGTGTCCTCCATTTTGGCTTGATTCAGACAGCAGCCAGAAACAATGCCTCAGGATACTTTGTAGAAAGGAATCTTAACTGTCATTTATCTCGTCTTTCTCTTTTCACAAAGCCTAGACTTTCCAGTACTTTAAAGTACAAGTTTTCTGTAAGATTTCCCAGTTTGTACTCCAGTGAGACCTCTCTCACAAGTTAACATTCAGAGTTGTCCTCAGAGAGTAAAGCAGGTATTGCTTCCTTTGTTTTCTACTTTCCACCTGCTTGAAAGACAATAATGGCCATGCCAAGCAGTTTGTTTCCAACAGTTTCCACTGTCTTTCTGAGACTGTGCACAAAGCCTCACTGTCATCTTCCGGCTCTCCTACCTGGTTTACTTTCTGTCCTGTAAGGCCTGGGAAAAAACACACAACCCTTAACAGAATATAAAAATTCGGCTATTACAGGCCAAGTTTCACTTTGCAGAGTAACATGCTTGTAAAGAATTATAGATGTGGTAGTTGTGACCATTTCTGTTCCTTTTTTAATATCCTAAACAATTACCAGAATATTTTAATTATAGCCCATAGGGTGAAGGCCAGACCTTAGGGTGAAGTACTTGAATATGTCTCCTGAGGTTGTCATTAACTGGGCCCACTGTCAGCTTGGGCCATTTGCATTGCTTCTGCTATCTAGCCACATTAAGTATTCAGAGGCTGTTCCCCAGCCTCTCTCATGTCACAGCACACAGAAAATGATAGTATTTGAACAACATATTGAGGCTGCTCTGAGTTAAAAGCAACCTACCTAGAGACTTCTACTAGCCCAGGCTCTGTCATGTTACCCTGAGGATTAACAGGAGTCTGTATCTCATCACACCTATTATAGAGTAAGCTTGACTCTTCCTACCTGTTGTCCTGGGGTAGACATTTTGGTGACTCTTCACTCACAACTTTTCCAGATTGGATGATAAACTATGTAGTCACTCAACTGGTAAGCCACTGCCAGCACATTAGGTGGGAAGCTCTGCCTGGGCAGCAGCTTAGTTTAGTTTTTATTTTTTTCTTCCTACATTCTTAAACTCTGACTTGATATTGTCCCAGTCTTTACTTTCAGTACTGAACAAATATTTATTGAATACCTTTTATGTGTCAGGCATTTTATATGCATCCTTTTTAAAAAAAACTTAGATGTTGATGGACCTTTATTTTATTCATTTAGTTATATGTGGTTCTGAGAATCAAACCCAGTGCCTCACACATGCTAGGCAGGTGCTCTACGATTGAGCTACAATCCCAGCCCCATTTTATATACATTCTTATTTTATCTTTCCTACAACTCTGTCAGCTAGGTGGTCGTGGTACTGATGCTCTATAGGCCAGGAAACTGACTGAAAGAGGTAGCTTGACTGAAATAACAGTAGTAGCTGAGCTAGGGTAGCAAGGAGTTCCATTGCACAGCCTCATGCTGTGGTGATTTATGCCATGCTGCGGGAATGTCAGGCTGAGAGTGAGCTCAGTGAAATAGAAGTCCAAGCTCACCTAGCAGTTTCAGGTCAATGCAAGGAGAGCAGCAGCATAGTACTGACTGACCCCCACTCTCTCAGCAGTTTGGTTGGACGGGTGGTTGAGATATCATAGAGAACCTCTGTTTACTTCTGTATTGGTAATGGACCACCTACTTCTGACATAAAGAATAACAGTTACAAGTGGTCATGGCAGTAACTTTGAACCTTCTCAGTGTAAGATTTTTGCTCATCTTGTCTCATAATAGATGGGATGGCTTGGTATTTGCCATAACTGTAGGGAAAATCCAGCTGTGGTGTATATGGAACTTTACATTTTGTTTTGCCTTTAAAACTGCCGAGTTCTTGTCAGAGCCAGGAAAAAAAGAATGCAATTGGGCTTTTTGTCTAAGATCATATTTTTGTAATTCATTGCCCCTAGAGCATTATTGAATTTGGTAAAAATCTCTTCTGGTACTTCAAAGATCCTTTCAAACCTTATTAGAGAAAGCGTAGAAGTCCCAGCCCCTAATTCTCCTTTCAGAAGCAATCCACTGTCAAAGACTATTTAGACTGTCATTTAAGGAATGCTTTCCTGTGCTTACTTGTTCATCAGTCACAGCTTAGAGAAGCCTAGGTTGACATGGACATCTCTGTTCATTTATTTCTTAAACATTTTGGAGCATTTGTTCTCTGTCAGTCACTGTGCTAAGGTACTAGGCATATAGCTCATGTGTCAGCAAGAAATGGGAAATTGGTTTGTCTTATACATCCAGAAAATGCCTTTACCTGAATTTGCATTTAGTCAGATTTTATCCTTTTTTATACTTGACATCTCTTTTTCCTTTTTAGCATTTCTGGCAAGGAGTCCATTATCGCTGGGCCTTTTTCATGCCCAGCGGTCCATGTCTAGATGAAATTGCAGAACTTGTGGATGCAGGAAAGGTAGGTGCATCAGTAAACCTTTTATTTGGAAACCTTTGTATTGGTGGAGCATTTCTGGGAGACCTGCCCACCAAGTCTCATCAATGGAATTCTTCAGAGGTAGGCTTGGCCGGGACTTACAGTGCCTTACATAGCCAAGTTTGTATCTTTGTCTCTATCATCCTGGAAATCACAGATGTAGACTGTTCAGTCTGGAAAAGAGTTTACCTATCTAGTTCACCCTCCTTGGCTTGCAGACAAAGAGACAGACTTATGGAGGTTACATAATTTTCCCAAAGACGCTTGGTTAGATAGTGGCAGAGTTGGGATTTACAGTGAATGTTATTATTATTTTTTTTTTTTTTTGGAAGTAGTCCTGAAAACATGGCACTTTGGGATGGCCATACCTGCACAAAGGTGAGAACACATCTGTGAGTTCAGTAGAACTGCTCATGGAGCTGACTTAGTCTGAGGGCAGGTAAGCCGATTTCCAGAGGAGAAGGGGAATCTCAGTCCCAGCACAGCTGTATAAGAATTAGATCTCCCAGTCTCCTGATTCCCAAATTACTATAATAAAGTCCAGAGCAAATAAATAGTATGTCTGAGGCCAATGGCCAGGACACAGGTAGGGATTGATGAGTGCTGGGTTGTAGACAACTAGTATTCTTAGGCTACTAGTGTCTCCTTTGTGGAAAGGAACTGGTGCTTTGAGGTTGGTTATCCCTTGCAGGGATCTTGGTAACTGAAAGTTTCCTAAGCTGACACCTGCTCATTTGGGCTCTTACACAGCCTTAACTGCCCTAACTTTCCATCACTGGAAGAATAACCCAGAAAATAGACTCATATTCTGGTGCTGATATTTGTGATTTTATTGAGAGATTGTATGGAATTATAGGATGGAGAACCTTGTATATCTTAGAGGGTTGCATGAGATCATAACTACAGTGATTCTCATTTTACCTGGTATTAGATAAGAATACTAGCTCAGGAGAAAAAAGGATATGCTCAGCTTGCTAAGTGGGAGCAGAACTCAGTGCTTTCTCCCCACCAATTCAACTACCTTCTCAGTGCTTGGGACTGATTTCGACTGGGTTTACATTGTCTTGTCCTAGTCATTTTACAGTGGCAGAGAAAGGGATTGGAGCAGGGCCAGCATTACCATCACATGATTTTCACTCTCATGCTTGGAAAACCCTCCTGAGGAGTGACACCCCTACTTAGAAATCTCTTGCTTCCCCTGCCTTTTTGTAGATGTCTAGGTTTTCATGTGTGCTGAATAGAAACAGGGGCTCAGCATTATTGTGATTGTGTAAGTTCCTCTTTGTAGGGGTCTCTCACATCCCATGAGGATGTTTATTTTGTTTCTAGGAAGAAAGAAATGAACTATCATCAAATAAATAAGTGCTTCATGTGACTGAGCCCATTATTAGAAAGGTCTCTATCTTCCAGAAGTCCATCATGTGATTGTGCCTGACCTAATATCTGCTCCAAACTGTCCACATGCTTACCATTGCTCTTTTGTGTTCAAAATATTGTGACTCTCTCTACCTGGAAATTACTATTTACCCAACAAAGATGAGAGGTGGCTTGTATATATCTACCTATTAAGTTTGGCAGATAACTGGTAGAATGGCTGAAAGAGTACATGATAGAAAAAGATGTCCTTGAAATATCCTTAAATGATGGTGGCCAAGTAGATATTCCTCTTGCCTTCGATTCTGCACTCTCCTACCCACAGGCTGTTGGGTTTGGGAGTTGTTTCTAACAGTGAAGGACTCTGGGACTGTGCAAGTTGAGAGGTGACACCGGATACCATAAAAGGTTGGCCATCCTTTTGCATTCCTGCTTCTCTGTGGTTGTGAGAAATCATTGTTTGTCTACCCTGGGAAATTGGGAAAGATAACAAAGCAGATTTTATATATGTGCAGTTAGTAGATATTTACTCTACTGGGCAAAGACGTTTAAGTTCTTCAAGCTTTGGCTGGGTGCTTAATGAGTCTAATTAGCAGGTGTCTGATAGAGGAGCAGTATTTCTTTTTTGATAGTGTAAAGTCACGAAACCACAGAGCCAACTATTTTAAAATATGTTTACGTTTTTAGATAAAATATTTTTCCAGGATTCAAAATCCAAGAAATAGGAAAACTTATTTCAAGTAATCATCCTTTGACTCCTGTCCATCAGTCACTGAGATTCTGTATGTCACACACAACCAGTGTCACATTTCTTATGTATTCCAAAGACATTCTGACTCCAACAGGAAAATTCCTCCCCCCCTTTCAAACACAAGTAGATAACATGTTGTTCTGCAACATTTTAACAACCTATTTTGAACTTTGTTTTACATTAGGATATAAATACTTTCTTCATTCTTTATTTTATAAACAGCCACATAGTATCCTTTGTACAGGTGTATTATCTATATCATTCCAGTCTTTTTGCAGATAATGCTTCAGTGACTAATCCAGTATTTATGTTAATTACGTAATTGTGAGTATATCCATTTCTATTCATGAAAATGGAATTGTTGAGTCAAAAAAGCATATGCATTTATAATTTAATAGGTATTACAATAACCAGTTTTGAAAATCTAGTTTTTATATTTAGTGTCTGGAATTTTCCATGAGGCCTACCTTCCAGACTCCTTTTCTCTTTATTTACCTGTTGTCTTGCCCTCTTGCCGGTTTTATTTCATAAGAGAATTGTTTCTGGAAATATAAATACAATATGGCACTGGTCACTTATGACTTAAACTGTCCTGATTAAAAAGTAGTATCTGAGCTGGTGTGGTGGCACACACCTGTAATCCCAGTGGCTTGGGAGGCTGAGGCAGGAGGATCTTGAGTTCAAAGCCAGCTTCAGCAAAAGTGAGGTGCTAAGCAACTTAGTGAGACTCTGTCTCTAAATAAAATACAAAATAAGGCTGGGGATGTGACTCAGTAGTCAGGTGCCCCTAAGGTTAATTCCCGGCACCAAAAAAAAGTATCTGGATTAACAAGTATTATGGTAGATTCTTGTTAGCTCTGTGTGCCCCAGTAAAAATGGAGAAAGCACAGAATTAATGCCCATAATAATGAGCACTCTCCGTTCACAACAGCATCACCCTCACACTATTGTAAACACCAGCTGTGACTTTGCTTTCTCTCAGTAGCACTAGCTAAAATAAAATAAAGGCATGCTGTTCTTCTACAACTACAAAAAGCAAAAAAAATTAGTGATAACAGTTAAATAATAAATCCCTTATATAGCTTCAGTGTTTTCTGCTTGTGTACGTAATCATCCAAATGTTATAAGGTGGAGTTTGAATTTATGATATTTTATTATATCTTCTTGTGTTTCTCAGTATCCTTCAGGACTTTGAAGAGGTGACGAGACAGATTCATGAGACCATAGTCTGCTCCTGATAAGAACGATTGTGTTTTGAGGGAAAATATTTATACATATTTGCTTATTGCTTTCCTATTGCTATAACAAATTACCACAAACATGGTGGTTTAAAACAACACAAACTTAGTATATTACAGTTCTGAAGACCAGAAGTCAAAAATGGGTCAGCAGCACTGCGTTCTTCCTGCGGGTGGACCGGAGGGGAGAAGCTGTTTCTTTTCCTTCCCCAGCTTCCGGGGGCTGCCCCTGCATTCCTTTACTTATAGCTATATCAGTCTGACCTCTGCTTCTGCTTCTGTCATCATATTTCTTTCTTAACCCTCCTGCCTTCCTCTTACAAGGACACGGTGATTCCGTTGTGCTCACTTGAATAATCCATGATCCCCCTATTTGAGGATCCTTACCCATCTGCAAAGTCCATTTGCCATGTAAGGTAACATATTCACAGGTTTGGGGAATTAGAATGTGAATATTCTTGGGGACCATCATTCTACCTTCCACAAATATCTCCAAAGGATAGGAAAGGATTTTGAAATATTGCCCTGAGAAAGAAAACTAGATGCCCAGGGATAAAATATGGGGATATTTTTCATTTTACCCTTTTATCTTTTTATTTATCTCACTATGTTGCGCATGCTAGTCTTGAACTCCTGGACTCAAGTGATCTTCCCAGCTTATCCTTCCGCGTAGTAGACTTGGAAACACCACACCTGGCTCCCTTTTACTTTTTATATTTGTGCATATATTCTTCATATATTTTCCCTTTATATATTTGTACATATATATTCTTCATAAAATTATTAAAGCCTTTTGATGCCATGCACCTAATGACTTAATGTTCACAGATCTCTTCAAAATTCTAGGTGACCAATCAAGTTTCTTGGTTGAGGAATGATACAGACTTTGTTTTATTTCAGCCAGTATCAGAAGAATTTCTATGTAACTTATTTAAGTTCAATTCAGAATATTCACAAAGGGCCCCTAGCATTCTACTTCAGCCAATAGGGTGTGGAGAGATTGGTTGGCCACATAGAGTTACCCTTTGAACAGTGCTGTCCACTAGAACTTTCTGTAGTGATGGAAATGTTCTCTGTCTGCAGTCACCAGTCACACATGACTATTGAGCACTGAAATGTGGCTAGTACAGCTGAGAGACTGGATTTTTCATTTCATTTGCTCACTTTTGGGGGTTTCTAGGGATTGAACTCAGGGGTGCTTTACCACTGAGCTACATCCCTAGCCTTTTTTATTTTTTATAAGACAGGGTCTCACTGAGTTGCCAAGACTGATCTTGAACTTGAAGTCCTCCTTCCTAAGCCTTCCAGATCACTGGGATTATAGGCATGTGCCACTGTTCCCAACTTGTGATTAAGGGACCATGTCTGTCTAGAGGCTACTGTATTGGGAAACTGACAGACTAAGAGTGTGTGTGCGTGCGCTCTCTCTCTCTCTCTCTCTCTCTCTCTCTCTCTCTCTCTCTCTCTCTCTCTCTCTCTCTCTCGTGCCAGGATTGAAACCAAGGTCACTTAACCACTGAGCCATATCACCAGCCCTTTTTTTTTATGTTTTATTTTAAGACAGGGTCTTACCTAGTTCTTAGGGCCTCCATAAATTGCTGAGGCTGGCCTTTAACTTGCAATCCTCCTGCCTCCTGGGACTACAGGCACACGCCACCACTCTTGGCAACATTGCCACTTTAGAGGTAAACATAACGAGTTCTGAGGTAGGTGATTTCCCAGGCCCTTCTTGAATGGCCTAATTTAGCAGAGGACTGTGTTTTAAGCTCTTAAGTTTCATGTTACAACTGGATTTTGCTCCATGGACAGTGTAATTACTAGAGATTGAATCCTAAGAACCATTAGAAGATGTTTAGCTTGCCAGATATGGCAAGTATCTCATGAATCTCTTAACCTTGATGCTTCTGAAGTTTTTCTGGTACTGCTGAAATTGTTTCTATATATACTGAGTTTTTTCTCTTACCTTCTAACTGGAAGGAGTGTCTTTTCTTAGGGGAATACCTAGGGACAAGTATGGATTATTTTCAAAACTCCCTTGGTGAGCACCCTTATCTGCCATCTCCTCCTATCTTACCACCTATCTTGCAGCTTTGAGTTTTCCATATGGGGGCAGGAAGTGTCTAAGAAATAGCAAATTGGAGCAAAACTCACCTCTTCCTTTCGTCCTCTTCTTATCTCAGGAGACTTAGTTAAAGTTGTCATCTTCCCCTTTACACCAACCAACCCTGGACACTGAGCCTATCACAGAGGTCAGGGCATACCTGTCCAAGAAGGGGTGCTGGGGCTGTGCCTAGTGCCCATCCACAGGTGTGTGGATTTTTTGACTCATACCAGGAGCCTTCAAGTCCTCCTTGGAGTCTGTCACCTGTCAACCTGTCCTCACACACTCCACCCTCAGATCTGCATCTTCTTTGCCTTGTGGAGGATGAGGCTGAAGGGTGAGAGAAAGAAGTAAGCAGAAGGACTTCCCAAACCACATCCATCCCATTTGACAATGAAATCAGGGGTCCCGGGTCATAATTTTGGCTCTGTTCCTGACACTCTGACTTCACATGTACTGCTCAGCCACTCACACGTCAGCTTCCTAATCTATCAAAACAGACTTGCTCAGATATTTAGATCCATTTTTGTTCTGATGTTTTATATTTCTTGTTGGGAAAATGGGAATGGATCTAAAGGGTTTCCCTCTTGCCTGCTGCTAGTGCTATCTATGCTATGTCCTCTGTCCACCAGCAATCCCATTCTTGTGGTCGTGAAAAGTCCTCCTGAACCCTCCCTTCAAGGGGTGAAGAGGGTTTCTGCCTCAGATAGGAGGCTGGCCCAGCAGCTGGTAAGGCCATACTTAGTGAGATCCCCTTTGTCCCTGTTTTGTAGAAGGGGTATCAGGCAGCAGGTGCTAAATCTTGGGGTCTGTCTGGGCACAGCCTTTAAGGAAGGTAAGGTATACTCAGGAGACCCACAATTGGATCCAAGACTGATCAAGGGCTTCTGCAGTGGACATCTCCCGGTCGACTGTGAGCCCCCGGTGTCTATGTGGCGGGAAGCCTGGTATTGAGCCTGCCTGCTTTATAACAGGGCTCCCTGTGCCAGGTGGACTATAGCAGTGTCATCACATAAATGTCCCCACTTCACTGTGAGTAACCTTTCTTTCCCCTCTCTGGATTTTAACTCTGATCCCTTTGTTCTTAACAAACAAGCATTCTCGATCTGATGTGAGGCTGTGCACAGACACTGTCTCATTATCCAGTTAATCTCCATTTGCTGTCACATATTCAGCCAACAGTGGCATTTGCCTGCCTATAATTCGAAAGCTTTTTTTTTTCATTGTCACTTATGGGAATTGCTGAATGACTCATTATGCCATGGTCAGCCCTCCTGGGTTATTTGCCACAATGGGCCTGACCAGCCAGATCAAAGTGTGCAGTCACTGCAAGCTGCCTGGGTCATCAGTTCAGCCTCTGTGGCTCTGGGCAGAGCTCTGAAGTGAACATGGCTCCATGGCTTGGGCAGCTCATTCTGGAGTGGAGCCTGTTTTGTGTTCCTGCTCTGCATTAGTCCTAGCACTTAGAAGGCAGGCACTTAGTCAACATTTGCAGAATGGATGCATGTGTGTCTGATACAAGTTCAGAACCCTGAGAGTAGGGCAGAAAGCAACAGCAATTTCACCGTAGTTGTATACATACATTTCCTGGGAAGCTTATTTAAAATGCACCATCCTCTTCCCTACCCCTAGATTCTGATTTTGTTTTTCTAACAGGAGACCTAGGACAGTGGAGTTTAAGCATGCATTCAGGTGGTTCCTTTTCCAGATAAACAGCATCCCCAAAACAACATCCCAGGTTCAGAAGGTTTCTTGTGGGACATACAGGAATCAACCTGAATGACTTCCCTCCTCTGACCAGAGAATACAAATAGGTTTCATCTAACATGCCAGGCAGATCAGTTCTTAGTGGTTGTGGTGTTGAAGAAGGTTTTGAGGTCATGCTCAGCACCTTGGGGAATTATCAATTAGTGATGTCCTCCATAAGCAGATGGAAGTGTTGGCACATGTACCACACATCTGTCATCTTGGTGGCCTAGACAAAGGATCTAGAGGCCACATTCTCAGCTGGCACAAGTAAAAAAGGCCAAGATGCAGGCTATGATGTCATTATTATCCTTGGCTTCCTTGCCCTTCCTTCTAGGTGTAGAGGTAGAAAGCTGCAGATGATAATGAAAAGTTCAGCAGGTAGTGGTGAGAGCAAAGATGATGCACCAGATTGAATCCTGCCTTATAACTTAGGTGTGACTTTAGCAATTTATTTAATTGTGTGCCTTGATTTCTTCTTTAATAAAATGAGAATAATAGTAATACCTATCTCAGAAGGTGGTTATGGGTTTAAATGAGGTAAAATTATAGGGAGCCCTTAGAAGAGTCCCTAGTATGTAGTAAGGACAGAACATACCAGCTATTGCTTTTATTTTGAGCTTATTGTGATTCATGGATACAGAAGAAGATTTAGATCTTTGGAGAATGTTTGGAGTTTGAGATGATTTTTGGATATCTGGGTTCTACGAGTCATACCAGGGGGGATTGCACTGGTTGCATTTGAATGTCACAAGAACACCTCTTCTCTTATAAAAATAAAATGGTTGTCAATTGTATGAGTTGACTTGTGCCTCTGACAGCTTATTCCTGCCGCTGGAGTTATGGGAGGAAGGCCAGTGAAGTATGCAGTGGATAATTATTGACTTCTGCTTAAAGTTTTGAAAAGGAAGAGTATAATTTCATTTTTGTATGGGAAGACGGTGTTACTTGGAATCTACTTTCAGAAGGAGGTTGCTGGCAGTAGTAATGGTATGTTAAAGAGAACCAGCAACACTCTAACCATCAGTGAGCTGGCTACAATGGCTTTCCTGTAAATTCTAACCAACTGTGCCACTGTTTAGCAGAGCTTCCCAGGGCAACTATAGCCTGGGACAGTTTCTCTCGAAGCTCAGAGAACTCACATAAGACTTCTGCTTCCCACATTTTGGTTTTCACCTAAGTGATATTTATTAAGCTCCTACTATATGCCTAGCATGATGCTAGGTGTTGGGGAGAAATACAAAAGAGGTGGTTTATACTATAAGTGCTTTACATTAACAGTTTAAAAAAAATTAAAAAACTTCTACTTAGTCTGCACTATCTGTAAGGGGACCCAGGGAATAGATAGAGCAAGGAGCTTGGGGCATCAGGCTCCTTTGGTATTTCCCTTACAGCGTGGCCTAGATGTGTTCTCAGCTATAACAAGTATAGCTCTGAGAAGGGCCCCCTGGTCCCTGGAGCAGTTCAAAGGGAGAACACACTGCAGGCTAGGGGATGAGGAAATGGAGTGTGGGATCCAAGCTGGGAGGGCCAGAGAAGAGGTATTTCTGGACTGACTTGTACTGGCAAAGGTACCAATATACTGTGTTCAGAAAATGGCAAGGAAACCATTTTGGTGAAGCATAGCATCTGCATGGGGCTGAGGTCCGGAGTAGTGGTCTTTGACTACCTGTCTTGGGGGCTGTTGCAGGGTCCTGAGTAGAAAAGCGACATGACAGCATAGAGCAGAAGTCAGATGGAGCAAGGTGGAGCTGGGTCACTTCAGAGAAAAGAGAGGCAATGAGGCAAGGGTGGAGGCAGCAGATATGGCTGGGCATGAGCGCTTCACTTTGGCAAAATGGAAAGAGACCTGAGAAAGACCAGCCTTGAGGGATATTGTGAAGAAACTAATTATAGATGTCACTTGTCTGGAAAGATTTCAGGGTTCTGATCAGTCAGTCTCTTCTTGTATTTTACAGATTCGACCAGTTATTGAACAAACCTTTCCTTTTTCTCAAGTTCCGGAAGCTTTCCTAAAGGTGGAAAGAGGACATGCACGAGGAAAGACCGTAATTAATGTCATTTAAATAAATACTGTATATGGTTTAGTGATTGTTGGCTTTCTTATTTGGTGAGTGCGTGTGGTCCATACTTTTTTCTAGCCAACCCCCTCAAACATTTTTCCATATTAGATTATAAGTTCCATGATAGGCTAAAAAAAATAAATAAATAAAGACACCTTTTTTTTTTTGCCAATGACTTGCCAGTGGTTGATACAAACATCAGCACTTGGACTTATCTGTAGTCAATGAGAATTGCATATTCTTTTTAAGCTGTTCTTTCACAGCACCTTTGCAGATTGCTATGGTACCTTCTCTTCTAGCAACTCAAACCTTGTTTTATTATGATAATGTTTTTAAGGTCCTAAAACTTGGAGTTTGTGAATGGATACCATCATGAAAAGTTATTAAAAAGCTTACTCTGGACTGGGAGCATAGCTCAGTGATAAAGCACTTGCTTGGTGTGCATGAGGCCATCCCTAACATCACAAAATAAATAAGTTTGTTAATTGAATAAAATAAAAGCTGGTTTCTTCTTGAATTCATCAGTGAACACTTTCTAACTTGCTGCCTTGGTTTGGATTTGGATGTCCCCCAAAGACCATGTGTTGGAGCTTGGTCTGAGCTTGTGGTGTTACTGGGAGGCAGTGGAACCTTTAAGTGGTAGAACTGGTAGGAAGAAGCTAGGTCACTGGGGGCATGCCCTTGGAGGAGATACTGGGATCCTGGTCCCTTCCTGCCTTCTTTGCTTCCTGGCTGACGTGAAATGAGCATTTTCTTTCACCATTTGCTTCCACCATGATGTTCTGCTTCACCACAGGCCCTAAAGCAACAAAGCCAACTGATGTGAACTGAAACCTCCAAAACTGAGCCAAAATGAACCATTTCCACCTTATAACTTGATTATATCAGTTGTTACAATAATAACCTAACACAGAAAATTGGTACCAAGAAGTGGGATCATTGCTATGACTATACTGATTTGATTCAGAAGCCTTTGGAATTTGTTTGCAGAGAAATTTAGAAAAGTTTAGAGAAGCAGATGATAGAAAGCCTAAAATGCTGTAAATGGAATTTAATGAGTGATTCTGGTGATGGCTCAGAAGGCTAGAATGCTGACAAGAATGCAGACAGTAAGACTGCTGATGAAGCTTCAGATATAAGTAAGGACACTATTAGGAATTTGACCAGCAGCCATCTGGATTAAAAATCTGGCAAGTTATATTTTGTCTGTTCCCTTAGACTTTGTGTAAGGCTGAATTTAAAGGTGACAGACTAGTTTATCTGGAGGAGGAAATTTCAAAGCAACACAGTATTCAGTTAGCAGCACAGGTATTACTGGCTGATTTAGCCAAATTCACAGTGAGAATCAGGAGCAAAGAGGAGCAGTGTGGAAAAATTAGAAAAACCTGCAATTTGGCCAGAAAAGAAGCTCATTTCAGGGGCTGACCAGGAGGATACTAAAGAGATCAGCATAATTAAAAAGAAGTCAAGTACTTTGCACTTGGACAATAAGAAAGATGCCTTCAGGGCATCTCAGGAATTGATTAGAGTTTTGTTTTGAGGAGAGAGTCCTGGGGGCACTCTGCTTACACAGAGCTACCTAGGGAATTATCTCCCTGGGATTTGTTTCTTGTGTTTAGCCATAAAGGCACTCAGGACACTTTAGCAGTGGCTTAGACCAGTGGCTGTCATTGTCCTCATGATGCTGGTTTTGTAGGTACGCGGAATGCAAGAGTTCCTGGGTCATTGAGCCTTCTACCAAGATTTCAGAGGAAAGCCTCAGAGGCTGGGCAGTGTGTGGCAGGGTCAGAGTCCCTGCAGGGAACTCTTAACAGGGAGATACAGGAAGCTTAAGAATGAAGCTGAGGGCTGGGGATGTGGCTCAAGCAGTAGCGCGCTCGCCTGGCATGCGTGCTGCCCGGGTTCGATCCTCAGCACCACATACCAACAAAGATGTTGTGTCCGCCGAGAATTAAAAATAAAAAAAATAAAAAAAAAAAAAAGAATGAAGCTGAAGTTGTGATGGAGATCCCAGGAAGTTATAAATGCCAGGTACATGGAATACCTGTCAGGAGAAGCTGCTGTCAGGAAAGAGAGCCTAAGAGAGTGGTCATGTGGGTTGCAGCCAGTAAGGCTGTAGGGGTGGTGCTGTCCAAGCACTTTGGACCTCACATCACACCAACTGTCCTAGTAGATATAAAGCTATGGGATTTAATGTTTGCCACGCTGGGTTTCAGTCTTGGTGTGTTCCAGTCCTTCCTTTGTGTGCCTCTATTCCTCCCTATTGGAATGGAATATTTACTCTGTCCCATTGTACCCTAGAACTATATGTTCTTTTGATTCTTACGGGGGCTCACAGCTTAGAGTTTGTCTTGAGTCTCAGAGGAGACTTTGGACTTGGATTTTTTGTTTTTGTTTTGGTGGTGCTGGGGATTAAACCCAGGTCCTTGTGCATGAGAGGCAGGAACTCTACCAACTGAGCTATGCCCCTAGCCCTGGACTTGGATTTTTGATCAGTGGTGGAACTGTTCAGATTTTGAGAACTCTTAGAGATGGAAGGAATTCATTTTACACTGTGAGGTGGAAATAAGTCTTTGGGGCTAGGGTGGAATGCTATAGTTTGAATCTGGAATGTTCTCCAAAGGCCCATGTATTGAAGACTTTGTCCCTTCAAAGTCTGTAGCCATCTTGGGAGGTGGTGGAACCTTTGGGACCTAGTGGAAGCAAAGTAAGTAGGTTATTGGAAGCATGGCCTTGGAAGGGTTATTGGGATCCTAGCCCCTTCTTACCTCCCTGTTTCCTGGCCTCCATCAGGTAAGCATCTTCCTTCACTGTGCCACCCCAATGTGCTCCTCACCACAGGCACAAAAGCAACGGATTCAACGGACCATGAACCAAAACTTCCAAAACCATGAGCCAAAATAAACATTTCCTCCTTATAAATTGGGTATTTCAGGTATTTTGTCACAGTAATAGTAAGCTAATACACCTTTTTATTCCCCTGCTCTACTGTGGTTATCACAGACTTATTAGTTTTGAATCTGTTATTGTCATCTATAAAAATCTGGCCTGATTTGATTGCTTAATCTTTTAATATACAAAGGTAAGGCTAAAGTTTCTAACTTTCTTAAACCCTATTTTTCATAAGGGCTGGGTCTCTTTTAGCAATTGAAACATGCTTCTTCTCTGGAGACCTTTCTGGGGAAATTGCCACCATTCCAGTGGAGTCTAGTTGGCCATTATCTGACCTCACATGACAGCATTTAGGTACAATACACCAATACACCCATCGCAGCATGCACTTCAGAATCTCCATTAATGTGAGTGTTTTTTATTGACTGTTGGACTCACCTCCATTATCAGGCCTTTGGTACTTGCTTTTAGTTTTTTGATGCAGACTTGTTTTGAGAAGATTTCACTTTGTATTTTCCTGTTAGACACTTATTTGGTAGCATGTTGGATATGGGCTTTTCTCTAGAGTTGTCTTAGTACAAATTACTTCAAAAGAAAAAGATGTTTTTCTATTTGTAAAAACTAGCTGCTCTTAATTTCCACCTGGAGCAGTCTCAGCTCTTGTCCCTGAGGGCAGTAGTGAGGAGTTAGGTACTTGAGAGAGTAGATAGGCCAGGACCTCACTTGTTCTCTTATGCAGTTAAAGGTGGTCAGCAAAACCTTCCCTGCTGTCACACCAAGACCCCTGAGCTGGCCTTATCCTACTCCGTCAGACATTTATTTCAAATTTTCTGACTGACCCTTAGAAGTGGTTAGATGAGGGCTTCTGAATGGACTGTATAAGATTTCATCAATATAGTTAACCAGAAACAAGTTTATTCAAAGAGATAAATTCAGCACAGGTTATTATAGAATATCTTACCCCACCATTCTGTAATGATATACACAAAATGCCTACAATCAGACCTCCACATCTAAGAATGAGACCGACATCTTGGAGCTGTTGTACATGTGCAAACATTATTTTAAAACTGAAGGTAAATTATTCTAATGACCACAGGGAGGATCACATTTCAGAATTGGAAACACCTGAACTGATGAAATGGAAAGATTTGTTCTACTTGTAATAAGAGCACCGGTATTCAGGAACAAAGACAGGAAAAAAAAAATAAAAGAGGAAGGATGTACTCAAGGAAACATTTAGCAGTTTAGTTCAAAACTAGAACCAACAGAGCAGCAAGGGAAACATTTCCTTTGCATTTTTGAATTGCTTATGGCATTCACAGGTGCTCAGAGCTGTAACCTATGGCCAACACCAGCCTTCAGGGTCTCTTCTCTTTTACTTTCTGGATATGAGTGCTGATCATCCCCTGCAGCTTTGCACACCTCTCTGTTACTAGAAGGAAGTGATACAGGGCTGCAGTACCCCCAGTACCTTCGGACCTGAGCCTGTCCCACTCAGTAGTGCCTGGAAGTTAGATTAGCAAAAATCTATAGAACATGGCTTCAGTACTTGCAGACAAGTAAGGAGAGGCTAATAAATTAGGCCATGATAATACTGTTCCAGTAGCAGCTATCGGAAAGGCATTAAACATTCACTTGTGATATCTAGAGCAGCCCCTAGAATAATCCAAATTCTGCTAATAAATGTTAGCAGACATAGACATGAAATTAATCAGTTTACTAATTTTTAAATATTAACTGAAAGAAAATAGTATTTGTTTATACTTATAATGTCTCTGAACATATAAGGCTTTCGCACTTTATTATCAAGCATAATTAATGGTTCCAGAAAACATTAAGGCCAAGGACCAAAGGTACAGGCCTAATAAAGCATGTTTCTCAGATGCTCAATAGTCTTCTACCTTACAAACTTAGGCTTTTATTCTTCCCTTTAAAGTAGAAGGGATTTTTAAGTCCACAAAGTAAACTTGATCCTGTTCTCTCCATTACAATCTTTGGAAATAATTTTAAACATTCATAATCTTGAAGTCTTCCTATCGCATCTTTAAACACCCCCAAAGCTGCTAGTGATGCAACCTGTTTAAGTAGCTACTGAGAGAAAATGAAAGGCAAGAAATGAGAGGACAAAGTATTGGTTTAAAATTATTGCAGTCTTTTGAAAAGATGAGATGATTCTCCCAGCCATGGCAGTGTCATTCAAGATGGAAGAAGAAGTCCATCCACTTTCCACTTGGCTCCTCCATCAGTATTGTCCTTTGTGTTTCTTAAATAAGGCAGCTGGAAAGACCTCCAGAAAGGTTCCCTCTGTATCCGTTGTTCTGGCTCATAGGACCATGGCTTCCCACACTTGTGTTAACTTCTCTTTGCTGGCTGTGTTGAGGATAATGTGATTCTGATCATACTGTGCACCCCCTGAAAGAAAGAAAAGAGGAAATATGCCCAAGGTGAAGGGGCAACAGCAGACACAATTTATACCAATACTCTAGAGCAAACGCACAGGGCGTGAAACTGCGTGCTCCAAGGAAACAGCAGGAAGGAAGCCCTGAACTCCTGTGGGATGAGAGGCTCAACCTATCATAGGCCAGTCTAATGAAATTCATCATGGGGCCCCGGCAGCTTCCCATGGCATAGCCTACCTCATGGGGCTCCTTTTCTACCTGATTCTTAAAGGCCAGTGTATGGTCCCTCTTACCATGCCTGAAACTGGGGGAAACAGGGAAACATCTAGAGGGGGAAAAAAGCAAAGAGATACAGTGGAGTCAGTGGTGAGATCATGAATTTGAGCTCCTAGTGAGGAATAAACAGACCTACACTGGCAGAAAGGCAGTGGGAGTGGCTATCAGAGGCAACAGGTTTCTTGTGAATAATGAAAAAAATGGTGATATTAAGTCCAAGGGGAGGATTTAATGACACCCAGAAGCATACACAGAGACAGGAAGCACTCCCACCACTGGGAACTTGGCATACAAAAATACCCAGCAGTTAAAATGCTAAGTACCTTTGTACTGTAAGAGTCGTGTCATGAACCCCATAACTTTTCTTCACCAGAATGTCTACAAGAAGACTTTCCAAGGATACTTATTGGAAACTTTTGATACTTTGTTAAAACCACCTTCTTTCAATGGAGAAGTATCTTTTATACCCCTGATGGTGAAGTATCATTAACCCGATAAAGGCTTTCTGATTTTCTTTCCATTATGGAATAAACATCCTTTCAGATACCTTATTTTATTTAGCATAAGCCTCTGCACCAAGGTGCATTACCAGGGGCTTCAGGGAAATAAAAATCTGTGTGTCTGGTTGCAGGGCATGATTGGTATTGAAATCATGCTTCATCATCAGGCCAAGAAGAAATAAACAACTTCTCTCCCTTAAATCATTTGTAAAAGGTCTGAAAATTTATATGATAGACCAAGGCAAATGGGGAAGGAAGTCATCTCTTATACTTCTGTAAGAAATCGATTTGTCATCACTAATAGTCAAGAGCCTCTCCAGGTACATGCAGCATGGAAGATAAGGTACAGGGGCAAGGTGCCTTGGGCCTTTTGATATCCAAGTCAGCAGTAGGGACTAGTAAATCGTACACTCTCCACCAAGAAGCAACATGCCCCACTGAGGTTTCAGAAAGTAGTCAGGGCACAGGGCCTTCTCTTTTCAATCTTCAAGATTATAGAATTTGTCGTTGTTTTGTGGTACTGGGGATCAAATCCAGGGGCTGTACTTCTAGAGTCCAAGATAAGAGTATCTTAATATACTTTTTATGTGTATTATACCAATTCTAATTGGACCCATGAAGACTAGAAAGATCTTGAGAAATAATCTGAGTCATTAATTTGCCCTTGGGAAGAATTTAATCATTCTAGACTTTTTTTCTTCTCTCTTTTTAGAAAATAGGTATATTTCAGGGCTAAGGGAAGAGCTCAGTGGTAAAGTGCTAGATTCGATATGTGAGGCCCTGGATTCAATTCCCAGCACCACAAAAATACAAGTAAAAATCAGGTAGATTTCTATTGGACTATGTGATATAGAAGATAGTGTGGGATGGGTAGAGAGTATAAATGACTAAAACTGGAACACAAACACCTTTAAAAAAAAAAACAAAACACGTATTTGGGGACCGGAAGACACTACGTGGGTTTTTTGTTTAACTTACCTTCCCATACAACATGTATAAATGGTGTAAATGAGGCCACCAGTTGTCCTATCATATCTACACCACCTGTGTACTGAGATCACACGCATGCCTGCCATGTGTGTGAAATGACTAAATATCCTAATTTTTCTAACATTTCCAATTTCATCACCTTTCTTTGTCTTCCCTGGGGGATTTTGAAGCTATCTTACATTGAGGAGTGCTAGTGCCGCAGAGTTGATCAAATAAGAATAAAGGCCTGGGTCAATGACTCTTAGCCAGTTACATCTGAGTTCTTGGCAAATAGGATTGAGGAAGAGTAATTTGGAACAAATTTTCCATCCTCTTTAAAAGAAATCAGTAATATTCCCTTAAAACACATAACAATAGAAAGATATTGCCTGAAAGATATCCTTTCTACTTTGGTTCATTTTTAGTTTTTGTGATATACAGTTGTTTCATTCATCTACTAATAGTATAATCCTGCCAGACTTTTGATGTTTAAGTGCGCATGAATCGGCTTCCACTGTTACCATAAGATAAGTCCTGGAATAATACGGGACTATCCAAACAACTTCCTCACCAAACAGAAGCACAGAGGAAAGACACTTGATCTAGTAAGTGTTACAGCAATTTTAACAGGTTCTGGCAATTTGAATGGTTCTGGGGTAGCTCACAGAAACCACAGGCTCCTACTAAGTGCATGGAAGAGGACAGATGTGCTTATTATTTTCCTTGCATTGAGTGTGGTCAGTGCTCTACACCTCCCTGTCCAGAAGATGGCATCATTCTCTCACATGCTGAGAAATTTAAATTCAGTATAACAAGAAATTAAGTAATTATTGCAGCTGCCATACTACATATTGAGACTTCACAAATATACAGGCCACTGTCCTTACTCATGAGGCACTTGACTAATGTATAACCTATTCTAGGGAAGGGGCTTTGAAGCCCTGGAGAGGAACCTCCTAGAGTCCCAAGTTCAGGTCAGAGCCAAGGCAGTGGTCACCATTCACTTTGGTATTCCACAGTTCAGCTGAGAGCCTGCCATCTGGTGGGTACCAGTGAATACTGGCTGTTGAAGGAACAAAAGAAGAAAAGCTCCAAGGATTACTGGGACCTTAATCCTGGAGATAGGGCATTGATGGCACCTGTAAGAAACATGAAGGTTTGCCTAGCCTTCTTTTGGGGACTAAATATATCTGAGTTTTTCTAACATTTCCAATTTTGTCACATTTCTTTGTCTTCTCTGGGGATTTTGAAGCTATTTTATATGGAATGAGGAGTGCCAGTGCCACAGAGTTGACCAAAATAAGAACAAAGGCCTGGGTCAGTGACTGTTAGCCAGTTTGAATTTTGAGTAATCTTCTCAAAATTGTAAAATGGGTATTTTTGCCTGTCTGCATAGTGAGAGAAATCTGTTATATCAAATGTGATATGAGGGATGTATGCTACATAGTAGTTCATTTTCTGAATGTGAGACTTATTTTCTCATATGCAAGGATCCTATGCACATTTTACATGATTTTCTTGTCCCCATCCAGCCTGCAAGCACATTGCTTAATTTGTGCTCAGCCTCTGCCTTCATTCATCTTGGTCTGTCTGCCTGTCTAAGCACCTTTCCAACTTCTCAAGTTCTTTGTGATTTTAATTCCACTGTTAAGTGGATTGGCCACTCTACCTACCTGGAGATCACAGGAATTGATAGGCACTTCTATCCCTAAGCAGTTACCAAAACCCCTGATAAAAAAAAAATGTTCTTGATAAGAAGCAAAATCAAGAATCAATAAATGAGATGGTATCAACCTAAAAAGCTTCACAGCAAAGGAAATAATCTACAGAATGGGAGGAAAATATTTGCCACCCGCACCTCAGATAGGTTGTTAATTTCCAGGATATACAAAGAACTCAAAATACCAAAACAAACAAACAAACAAAAAAACCCTCAAATAAACAAATAACCCAATCAATAAATGGGCAGATACTTCCTACAAGAAGAAATACGGATGGCCAACAAATATATGATAAAATGTTCAACTACACTGAGATTTCATCTCACTCCAGTCAGAATACAATTATTGAGAATACAAGTAAGAACAAATGTTGGTGAGGATGTGAGGGAAAAAGTACACTCATACATTGCTGGTAGAACTGCAAACTGGTGCAACCATTCTGAAAAGTAGTATGGAGATGCCTCAAAAATCTAGGAATGGAACCACCATTTGAACCAGTTATCCCACTACTAGGCATCTATCCAAAGGAGTTAAAATCAGCATACTACAGTGACACAGCCACACCAATGTTTATAGCAGCTCAATTAACAATAGCTAAGCTATGAAACAAACCTAGGTGGCCCTCAACAGATGAATAGATAAAGAAAATGTGGTATATATACACAATGGAATATTACTCAGACATAAAAAGGACTTACTTTATGATATTTGCCAGTAAAGAGAAGGATCTGGAGATTACCATGCTAAGTGAAATAAGTCAATCCCCCCAAAATCAAAGATTGAATGTTCTCTCTGATATGTGGATGTTAACACACAACAAAGTGGGGAGGGGATGAACAGAAGTTCAGTGGATTAGACAAAGGGGAATAAAGGGAAGGAACAGGGTATAGGAATAGGAAAGACAGTGGAATGAATCTAACATGACTTATGTCCATATATGAATCCATTACAGTGAATCTCCATATCACGTACATCCACAAGACTGGGATCCTAATTAGAACAAGATATATTCCATGTATGTATAATATGTCAAATATACTCTACTGTCATGTATAACTAAGAATAACAAATAAGGGGGAAAAAATTCATGCTGTATTTTCCATTGTCCAGAAGTGTCTTAAAAACCAGACTACAGTTGTTTTTTTTTTTTTTTTAAACTTTTACATCTTAGTTTTTAATGACGGCATTGGCCTACAGCCCTGATTAAAGTAAAAATCGAACCAACTTCTAGTGGTTAGAATGGAGTACAGAGTGAAGTATGTTTACATTATCACTGGTTTACTGTGTAGCAAAACAATCATGCCAGCTCTCTTGATAGGAAATAGAAAAGTGCCCACTAATAATTTAAAACAAAACTGCCCCAGATGACATGAATACTTGGTCTTCATTTGCTTGTAAATGGCAACAACAGTAATTCTCTGAATTCCATTATAATATTAGGTCAGTTTTGTTTTCCATTTTTTTTTTTTTTGAAGTACCATCAATGGTTCCCCTAGTTTGGTCCTCAGACCAGCAGCATCAGCAGCATCTGGAAACCTGTTAGAAAAGCAAATTCTTGGGTATCCCTCCAGATCTATAGAATCAGGAACTCTGAGGATGAGACCCAGCAGTCTGTGCTTAAACAGTCTTGCAGGTAATTCTATAACAGATATGCTTTGAGGACCACTGGCCCAACTCACTCTTCCAAGAAGCACCATCCGTTTACCCTGGATAAACGGCATTGAACACATGTTTTACTGAAATCATCCTCTGTTAATTCCTTTTGATCTTAGATCTTTTCAATGAAAGGCTACATGTATATACATGAGAACCATCAACTATACTATGATCACAGCCTTTTAGATTATTATTTTTATAATAAAAACAGGGTAGGGGTTGTATGTAGCTCAGTGATAGAACACGTGCCTAGCATGCTTGGACCCTGGTTTCCATCCCTAGCACCTAAAAAAAAAAAGGTTTGGAAATGAGCCTGTATCCAGATCCAGCTCAGCACTCACAGGTGTGAGATCATGGCCAAACTGACTAATGCCTCTGAGCCTTAGGATTTGGGGCTTAAAATGGGGAGAGAAAGAGGAGGGAGGAAGAGAACACAGACCTCTTAGGGCTGCTATGAAGCATGATCTCACAAGCTAATGTGTGTGACATGTTCAACACAGTGGCTGGCACCTAGTAGGGGCTCTCTTACTATGATAGAGGTAAGGTGTCCTCCCAAAACTCCTGTGTGAATGCAGGAATGTTTGGAGGTAAAATGATTAGATTATGAGAGCTATGCCCTAATCAGTCCATCATAGTTTGAATGGACTGACTGGGTGCTAACTGAAGGCAGGTGGAGCGTGGTTGGAGGAGGTGGATACTGGAGGAGGTATCCCAGAAGGTGTGTCTCTCCCCCACCCCTTCTCTCTCTGCTTCTTGATCCCTCCCCTCCATGAGCTGAGCAGCTTTCCTCTACTGGGCCCTTCCCCCATGATGTGCTGTTCACTAGGACCCAAAACAATGAACTGAGACCTCGGACACTGTGAGCCCCCCTAAAAAAACTTCCTCCTATAAGTTGTTCCTATCAGGTGTTTTGGTCATAGTGATGAAAAAGCTAACAAAAACACTCACCATTCATAATGTACTTATCATTTTCAGAGGAGATTTTTCCTTAACTGAAGCAAAGGTACATTATAATAAAGGAAATGATCCTTACCTTTGATATCTAAAACTAAATTGGGCTTCAGTTTGCTGTGGATCCTGCCATCTGGCTTCATGCACCAGAGCTGACTGTCAACACTCTGGTCGAGTGCCAGGCCCAGCTTTGAGCCAGATGTTACCAGGCTGCCCACGATTGTCAGGCAGCAGTCCTCTGCTATCTGTGTAGTGGAAAAAAACAAAGCATTAGAGAAGGAGACATATTCAAGTCTCACAGCAATTATTCCTCCAGTTAAAATGATTTTTTAAATTATCATAGTTCCTGACTTCATTTATCCCACATGAGGCATTTTAGCTTTTAGCCAGAATAACTAGGCTCAAACAACAACTATTTATGCCCTTTATTTCAGAGGACATGAGTAATGGAAAGTTCTCAATTCTCGTCCATCATAAAGAGACTTCTGCCCTTGACAAGACTCTGTATTACTCTTAAGATAAGTCTCAGGACATTGAAACTCCCCATTGTGATATTTTTCTCTGTTAGAAGTGACTGTGATCTGAGGCTGGGTCTGTAGCTCAATCTCTTCCCCTCACCCCAACCACACACACCTGCCTCTGCTTGGCTTGACCTTCTAGTATATGACTGCACTTCTAATGCTATAGCACTGGAGTGGCTACAGGGCATTTTATCATTTTAATAAAATTGAAATTGCATTTATTAGCTTCTCTTGTCTTTCCTTCAGGAGAAATGTCTAAAATTTCCTAAATAGGCATGCTATCCACTATAAAAAGAGAAGAAACTACAAGCTCACTAGAGAGTGTTTTAATGCAAGGAGTTTAAGAGTCTTTCCCTGAAAAGAATTTACCCTTAATATATAAACATTGTATTACAGTCATAAGTTCACACACCGCAGTGCTATAAAAGTAAATAAAAGTTTTTAAAAAGCTCACTAAAAGAGTACTATTCTAGGCTGGGGATGAAATTCAGTAGTAAAGCACTTGCCTAGCATATTCCAAGCCCTGCTGGGTTCAATCTCCAGCACCTCAATCAATCAATCAATCTATCAGTCAGTACCTAGTCTAATGTACCTATTCTATGTCCAGACAAAAGCACTGAGATCAGTTGTGACACTTCACTTATTTCATTTACCTAATGAATTAAAAGTTTTTTAAATAATATCACTGAAATGTTGTTAGAAATAACTGCTGGAAGCACTACTTTATTGCATTAAGATAATTCCAAGACAGAAATGGGCTTCTCTTCATGCTTCTATGTTACAGCTACTTCTGTTTCTCATGCCGCTGCTTCTGTGCGTTTCTAAACAGTGCTTCTGTTTTCGAAAGGCTGATTCTCCCTCAAGCATGGCAGACCCAATGAGCAAATGTGCTCCTCCCCATGAGGCTGACTCACGGACACCAAGTTTTTAAAATACCTGGAGCCAACAGTCAAGCCCATAAAGTTAAGGAGTAAAGAAGAGACCTACAATAGAAGCGGGAACCTCTCTCGTAAAATCTGTCTACATTCAGCTTTTAAATGTCTGTGGGGACAAGAGTGATGCACGAGGGCGATGGGCCATCCTCCACTTCACGGCATGTGACCATTAGGAAATGGATGATGTGCACCCAGGGCCCTCTCTTCACCCTTCCTCCTGTACTGTGTGTTCTCCAAAACAGAAACAAACCAAGAGTGATTTTGGTTGATGCACTGGGGCTAGAGTTTACTTCTATAATAAGTAGATTAAGGAAAGGAGAAGAATAGCAATCATTTCCTTTTTCTATTACAATATAAAAACCGAGTATAAATAGAAATACTCTATCTTGGATCAGTACTAAATTTACCTCCCATTTTAGGTTCCTAAGACTGGTTCATCAGAGCTGAGAAATATTTTCATGAAAAAAAAAAAAACACCTTCTAATTTATTTGGAAAGTGCTCCAGGAATCATGAGTAGTATCTACTTGAAGAAAGATCAAAGGCATGATAAAGGATGAATCACCTCCTAGGCAAAGGTATTCTAGACCCATGCCTAATCCAAAAAGCTCACCCTGCATTTGATGCATCCTTCTTGATAAATCCAAATCTGATCATCAGCACCAACATCTTCCATGACCTGTATTCTAAGAAGCTTCAAATCCTCTAAGTTGCCATTGGTTGACATGAATAACCCTGTTGCTTTGTTTCGAAGTCTGAAACAAATTCGTTTCTAGAAGACAAAAACCCCAGCAATATTCACATACAAACTGTGCTGTTAGAAGCACTGAATAAGCATTAATATTTGGAAGAAGCCAAAGTGAGGTATGGATAAGGGATAATTATTATACTTGAGAGCCTCAGAGGTTTCAAGATTTTCTCAATGATAAGAGTTTGACAACATTTCAAAGTGCCAAGGGCAGGGTGCCTGCCTATGGACACACCAGAGCTTGGAACACACCATGTCTGATGTTGGTAGCATTTCTGAAGCAGCCACACCTCATGTTGCCCAAATACTGAGCCTAAATACTGAGGGGGTGGGGGAGGAGCCAATTTCAAACTTTAGAAACTCAAAGTTGACTTGTACTTTCAAAAAAGAAAAAAATTTCAGAGAAGATTCTACACAGCAGGAAAAAGGAAAACATACCTGAACAAAAGGTCGTAGAGAACCTATTTGGCGACAGCCACTGAATTCATACCAACTAGGTACTTCTGCTGGTGACAATAGGAACTGTCGACCTCTGTAATTTCCATATTCATAAGTAATCCATCTGGGGGCGAGGGGAGAGGAAAGGAGATAACCATAGGAAGTGGAAATTTTCTTTTGACAATGGGCCCTAACAATTACATCTATTTTTAGAATGCTTTCTCAAATTCTGGACTGAACTTTATACTTTAAATATACATTGGTAGGGGAATGAAACTATTTTCTAGAACACTTAAGTCAGCCTTTTTTTTTTTTTTTTTTTTGACAAATAGCAGATTTTGGGTACAGTCTCAAAAAGAAATAGGTAATCTTTTTTTTCCAATAAAACAATGAAATAAAGATGATATTTTAGTAGGACTCCACAGTCCTTCCTGAGAGTTGTTCTTAAAACATCCTCAGTTTATGGATCTTTATTTAAATAGTTAATATTTGCAAATTCTTAATATGCAGCATTAGTTAGTGTTAAAGATTAAATAAAAAATAAATTTTTGTTTAAAATGAGTAAAATCAATAAAAATGTTAAAAAGATACTCAGGTTCCTTCCCCCCAAATGCTGGAGCTGGCACACCAAAATGTTACTTTAGCCATCTTATCATAAAATATTTAATAGAACCTACTGAAAAAAACCACCCGTAGTTCTAATTTTTAAAATAACTACAGTCCCCTCACCCCAACATTTGATGTATACAGGCAGACCATACCTGTTATTTTATAAATAAAAATTTACTACATTAATGATACTACTACTTTTTTTTTTTTCTGATACTAGGGATGGAACCCAGGGGTGCTTAACTACTGAGCCATATCACTAGCCCTTTTTATTTTTTTTTATTTTGAAACAGGGTCTCACTGACTTGTTTAGGGCTTGCTAAGTTGCTAAGGCTGGCTTTGAACTCATGATCCTCCTACTTCAGCCTTCCAATTTGCTGAAATTATAGGTAGGTGCAGCAGTGCCCAGCTACTTATTCATTTGTATGTCCTGCTCAATTTCAAAATCAAAGTTGAAAAAAAAAATCTTCCCATCTGTCAGTCACTTCTAGTCAAAGAAAAAGCTTAACCTGTAGCTTCCAAATCAAAGGACTTGGTCTTTCAAAGGAATAAGAAAAATCAGCTTTTTCTTCTTTGCTAAAAAAGGTGCCCCATAAATTTGCTGAGCACTGTATGCAAAGCATTCCCCTGGGGACTTCAAGAGGTGTTAAAGACAAAGTCCTTATCTGAAGCTAAAAATTCAAATAAGGAGACGAAAGATGGTTTACATATGGCTTTTCCTACCAAGAAAGGAAAAGCTATATGTCCATTCATTTAAGTAAAGAAGGAAAGAGGGAATCTGACCAAGCTTAATTTTTATAAGGCAGGCACAGAGAAACAAATACCACATGATCTCACTTCTTTGTGAAATCTAACACAGTTGAACTCTTAGAAGTAGACAGTAGAAAGGTAGTTACCACAGGCAGTGGGTAGAAGGCCCCAGGGTGAGATGTTGGTCAATGGATACAAAGTTACAGTTAGGAACAGACAGGAGGAGTAAGTGTTGTTCTGAATAACAAGGTAACTATAATGAAGAATAATGTATGTTTCAAAATAGCTAAAAAAGGATTTTAAATGGATTTTCTCAGCACAGAGAAATGATAAATATTTGAGGTGATAAATAAGCTAAGTAATATTTAGTCATCCCACAATGTATACATGTGTCAAAACACCACTTTGTACCCCATAAGTAATACAATTATCAGTCAATTTGAAATATTTTAAAAACTTAATTTTAGGGCTGAGGTTGTGGCTCAGCAGTAGAGTGCTCATTTAGCACATGTGAGGCCCTGGATTCGATCCTCAGCACCACATAAAAATGAATAAATAAATAAAATAAAGGTATTATGTCCATCTACAACTAATAAATAAATAAATAAATAAACTTTTTTAAAACCCTGATTTTAAATATTATATTTTTTGCCTGGGGTGGTGGCACATGCCTATAGTCCCAGCTACTCATGATGTTGAGATGAGAGGATCACTTGAGCCCAGAAGTTCAGGACCAGCCTGGGCAACACAGTGAAACCATGTCTCTCTCTCTTTTTTAAAACGTTTTTTTTTTTTAGTTGTAGATGGACACAATATCTTTGTTTTATTTATTTAGTTAGTTAGTTTATGGTGTGCTGAGGATTGGACCAGTGCCTCATGCATGTGAGGCAAGGGCTCAACCACTGAACTACAATCCCAGCCCCAAGAGACCCTATCTCTTTAAAGGGGAAAAAAATCTATTTTATTGGATTAACAAGTAGATAACTCACTTACATGCCACCAATAACCTGAACAGAGCGTATTTGTGTGTTAAATCCCAGGGATTGGAGATTAACTGTCTCTGCATTAAGTTCAATCTTTTTTCCTTTGAAGTTTTCTCTTTCATAAAGAATAATTGTTGGTTCAGAAAATTCCTGTTTGGAAACAAAAATAATGTTCTGTTATTCATCTGTTAATAATTGGAAGCTTATGTGAAAATTATCTGAGTACAAGGACAAAGCACAAGCCTGCCAGATGTGGCTGATTCATAAACTCCCTTTCCTGGGAAGCCTGGTGACTACATGCTACGAAGTGCAGGGAAAGGATAGAGGGGCTGCAAGTTTCCCCACTGCACATAAAGACAGGTCCACGCCAATCATGTTAAGTAGCAGGGGAAAAGATCCCAGCCAGAGAAATGGAGACATACGTGGAATATCAACACTTTTGACAGAATTTATTTTCACCCTAGCCTTTTTCAGTAGTATTCCTAGTTAAGGAGATATCCCTTTGCAACTATTTTCAAATGTTTTTGTTTTTTCTGTTAATAAGATTAGGATTCTACATACTCACGCTCCCAAACCTTCCTGTAGGCATCATTGTCTGGAGGAAAGAAAACAGGATGGAAGCCCCAGTTTCAAACTGTTAATCATTTTAAAGAGAACAACAACACACAAGTTCACTGAATTTCAGAAAAATGAAACGTTGGCAGCTTATGTTTGTTTTCAAATTACAAACCCTTATGACCCTAGACTAAGCTCTAATGATAATACTCCTAAGATCATAAATGATACATCAAAAAAGTAGGTGGGGATTGCAATTATTTCCCCACCTGCTTAAAGTTCTGTGGCAAGGGTGCGGCACTTTACTGCTTCATTTATGTGGATATGCCCTGACATGTAGGAAAGATTTCGTCCACCCATCAACAGAGCAGATTAATATGTGGAGGTGGTTTGCATGTTCTAGGAATTAGGTTATATAAAACACACAAGGAGGAAACAAGACAAAAATTGTAGTCATCTGACTACTTTGCATGTTTATTGCAATTTTCTCTAAAATGGCATGCCCAAAATGTTCCCAATATACTCTGGTTTCTCTTCAGATCGTATAAATCTTTCGCCTTTTACCAAAATGTTCCCAACACTCAAGATTAATATCAAGAATCAATTAAACAATTCTGAAGTATTAAATTACAATTAAAAATATATAGGGCTGGGGATGCAGCTCAGTAGTAGAGTGTCTAGCCTGCAACAAGGCCCCAGGTTTGATCCCCAGCTCTGCATATCCACAAAAATGTATATTTTTACTAGGGGCAAAAATGTCTGTTTCCTCACAATCAAAATTTAAAAGGACATCACAGATGATATAGACACTTACAGGTAAGTGTCTGAGAGCTGTGAATATAAATGCCAAGCTCTGATTAAGGAATGGCATTTGAAAACCTCAAAATATACACTTGAAGGTAGCCTTTAGAATTTTAGGCAAAAGTAACTATCAGAAAGTCTTATTCCATTACTTGTAAGCTAATGAATCTTACCTCATCATTCCATGTTTCACCAATACTATTTTCATGTCTCAATAGCATTTTGTTATTTAAACAGGCAGGCATGGATAATAGAAAGCCAACTCACACATTCTTCCTATCTTTAAAATCATCATGTATATATGTTTAAAGTTTTTTATGAGATCAGTTACCAAGAACTAAAAAAAAAATTTCTAAAATTGCAGACACACTTAGACTTAAATATCAGAAAATTATCTTGCAGTTGTGTTGTTCTATTACCTGGACCAAGTCAAAATGAAAAATTTCTGTCCAAAAGGGGGCACTATAACCTGGATTAACACTTAGAAGTCATTTGAAAATTTCTCCTACAAGAGTCATAATAGTCTAAAAAAACTACCAGGAATTTCTGCAAATCAGTAACAACCCTAAAAGATACAGAAAAACAAATAAGGAGTGGGACAAAGGCTATAAATTAGCAATTTACCAATCAGAATATGACAAATAAATTACATGAGCTACCAACCTAACAGTGATGTACAAATCAACCCAACAATGACACAATACTTCCTACCCATTCCATCAAACTGACATGAGAAAGAGAATACACAGTTGTGACAATGTGGGAAGCAGGAATCGGAGTGCCCCACCAGTGGAAAGAGGTGGTGGGATCTGGCAGCACCAAGTGAGACCCAGTCCTTCAACTCCCTAGTCATCCCCAAGAGACTCCCACATGTCCCAGCAGGATAAGTGTATGAGGATCCAATAAGTAACACAAGGTGTGGAATACATGTACAGTTAGCTAACAATCTACATGTACATATAGCAAAACGGATGGCTCTTGCAAATTTTAATGTTAAGTAGTTACATTTATAAGCACAAGAATTGTAGCATAAGGTTTATATAAATTGAAAGCCTAAATACAGACCTTTCAAAAACATACATTTTACAAGACTATCCAAGCTATATTCCAAAAACACATTAGAATGGGTGCCTGTGAAAGGGAGAAGGATAGAATTATGGTAGGAAGTAGGGAAAAACAACACAGGAGAGGGTCCTTGAATTATCCCAGAATGACAGTGGCCTGTGACTAACCTAACACCCTGCCCCAGAAGTCTGAGAAAACAGTAAACAATTTATACATTACAGACATATAAAGACATCAAAAGTGACAGGATGGAGAGCTCACTGCAACTGTTTTCTTGTCTCCAACATTAATCCCTAAGTAAGTTCCAGATGCTGGTTTCCTGCTCTAATCATCAGCTATGTGGACCATACATTTCTGAAATCCTGTGTTCACACTGACATACTTACCACATCTATAAAACGAAGAGACTTGAAAGTTGCTCCAGGCAGGCATCCCATTGCAGAGAGACAAGGATAGTGGCCTTCTTCCAACACGTACTGATTGCCGGAGAAGTTTTCTCCATCGTATGCAACCCAGCTACAGTAGGAAAACCACACACACAGGATGCAATTTGAGCATTTCTACTCAATAAGTCTGAATTTTATTTATGTTTATTTATTTATTTATTTTTATTTTTCTTTGAGAGAGAGAGAATTTTAATATTTATTTTTTTTTTTTTAGTTTTCGGTGGACACAACATCTTTGTTGGTATGTGGTGCTGAGGATGGAACCCGGGCCGCACGCATGCCAGGCGAGCACGCTACCGCTTGAGCCACATCCCCAGCCCCAATAAGTCTGAATTTTAGAAGCAGACTGCCATACCATAAACATGAGGCTTATGGCTAACTCTTCTTTCTTCAAAAATATCTGGATATATTTACTTCATTTCATATCATGACAAATTCATATTCATAAGTAGATTGCATTTTGGAAACAAAACTTTCTTCTCTGTGCAATGACCTCTGGTTTTACTTCCCCACCTCCCAGCCTTCCTTGCTCCTCTCATAGGTGCCACCTGTTCCCAGCTCATGTAGCTTCAGTCCCAGGAGTCCTCTGTCATAATTTTTCTTCAACCATCAAAGCTGTCAGTCACCAAGATATATTGATATTCTCCCAAAATTTCTCTTACACTTCCCTTTACTCTTTACCCTCATTTCCAATAGCTCTGGCCTGAGCCAGGACTCAAAAATATCACAGTGACTTAGACAAATCACTTGGCCTCTCAAGGCCTCAAGATTATTGATAAAATGGTGATATATCATGCTTCCCTAGAAGTTTCCTCCGCCCCCTTAAATTCTACAAACGCTCATTGAGGACAATTACATGTCAGGCATTTTCCTGATCTAGAGACACAGGAGAAAACAAAACAAGTCCCTACTCTCCTTAAGTTTATGCTCTAAAAAGAGTTGAGATAGGCAACAAAACCAGGTAAATGTCTTGCATAATACATGAATCAAGCAGAGATAAGGAGAAGCCAGGTTGGGATGGAGCCATGTGCTAAGCAGCTCTGAAGCCTCACCATCAGTGTGTGTATTTGAACATGAAGCCAGTGTTCTTTCACTGTGAGATGCTAAGTGATATGCTAGTGTGGCTTATAGGATCAAAGGAATCATTACTATTATCATTAGATTTAATTCCTCATCAATTCTTATACAGACTGCTCCAACATTTTCCTGACCAAGTTTCCCAGACCTTAGACCCTCCCCTTTCTAAGGAAGCTTTGGTAAAACCATTGTTTTTCAGCATGGCTGAAAACCATCTTGGGTTTCCTATTGCATTCAAAGAAACTCATATATGGTCTAGGGGGAATCTTTGCAGTGTGAGATCACCCTCCCAGGCCAAGCTGGCTTGTTTCTTTCCAACAAGAGGCTCCAGCTAGGAGGGATGGTGTGTTCCTGGATCAGCATGAACACCAACCCCACCCCAACCAGGTACTTTTCTTCATCTGCCTAGTGTACAGAATGTGCCTATTGTATTACTGTCTGCCTATAAAACAATCTACTTTGTGAGGTACCTTGGAGATTATCTAGGGTCCAGCTCTCCTTTTATAGATGAGGGAGCAGGTATTTGGAGTATGGAATTTGATATGAATTCCTTGCACACTGAGGTGATCTTCAACTTCTCCAACCCACACTGATGTCTACATCCTCTAGCATCTAGCTCTCAGATGCTGCAGAGTGTACTTCTGGACTAAGATGGTGGTTTCATAGAGTGCAGGCACCTGATGACTATTGCAAAATTGATTTGTGAATTGTATTTTATTCCAGTGGTCCTACTCTGCAACTCCATTGTTTTGCTTACCTGCCTCCTAAAACTCGGCAGGACTTGGTAGAAAATGAATCATCAATGTGATCTGTTGTTTCTTCAAATCTTTGACTTTGACCTTGAAACTGTGGTTCTGAAAACAAGTGAATCTTTGCAAAAGTAAACAGAACACACAAAATTATTTCCCTAAAACATGTTAACACATTCAGCTTTTGAATTGATGACCCAAAACTGACCTGCTAACTTGTTACAGCAAACTGGTGTGAACTTTACAAATCCTTTAATTTTCTACTACTGTATTAATGATCAATTAGAAACATGTTGGCTATATCATTCATGACTATTTAATTCAGCAGCATCAAAGGACAATCCAACAACAGAGGCAACTTTCTATAGAACACCCTATTGTTAACAAGCTATGAGGCATTTTAAAGCTTTATTGTGGCCAAAAGTAATTATTCATCTGTTCTAACATTAACAATAAACTGCATTTTGGAAATATATAGTATAGTTTTCCTCCCTCTCAATGGAAGATACTTGCTGACTTATTAGAAACATTCATATGCCAATAAAGGAAACTATAGTGATGTTTGTACCTCTGTAATTATGGCTGTCTGAACATTTCCATTAAAAAGCTTAAATAACAAATGCAACACTGCAGTTGATTTGGGAGTCCGCAATCATCAAAAGGCTTGAGTGAGACCATATAAAATGTCTGTCTAATGCAGACACAGCAAATATGAAAATTCATTCTACCACGTATCATGATAACTATATGCTATTGTTTGAAATATTTACCTTAGTATATTAATGTAAACTGATTCAATGTGATGATATAGATTTCAGCTTTACATGATAATTTACATGATAAGAATATAAGAAAAATTTAGACATGGGTCAGTGCTACCAATTAGGCATTAAAGTTAACATCTTATTTTTAAAATACAACTGATGAATTATTGTATAATGGTGTATTAATAATTGTAATGCAAAATAAATAAATAAATAAATAATACAATTGATGTACATAAAGCCCTAGGTTTAATCCCTAGCCAAAAAAAAAAAAAAAAAAGGAGGAAAGGAGTAGAGAGACGAGGATGAAAAGAAAATAAAAAATACAATTAGGTTTTCCAGCATAAAAATGGGTGAAATTAACAAAATGTCCCACATATCTGACACTTAACACATAAGTCAGCTTTTCAGTGAAAGGTCCCTTAATTATTTAAAAAAAAAAAGAAAAGAAAAGAAAAGAAAACAAAACAAAACTGGAATATTTTTAAAAATTACCTGGTTTCGTCTCCTTGGGCCAGTGAAAGAATCCTAAAAATTTTAAAAAGGAAGAAAAAAGGAAATGAATAGAGCAGACATGTTGAAGAAATTTTCTCTTTCGAACCATTAGCAATTGTTAAAATAACCTCAGAATATTTCCTGTAGCAGTCAATAGTGTGTGAACCAGAAGTATACATTATGAAAATCCCAAATTAATACAAATATTTTTTTATTTTTTAGTTTGTTGATAGATCTTTATTTTATTTATTTATACTCGGTGCTGAGAATCTAACCCAGTGCCTCACATATGCTGGGCAAGTGCACTACCGGTGAGCCCAGCCCTAGCCCCAGTTAAATATTCTTGTACAAACATATAAGTCCTTACCAAACTTATGGGTTGGACAGAAGAGATCTTACAATTTTTGCCTCCCCAGTCCTCAAAACTGGTGTAAAAACCTTTATCCAGAACATACTGTTCTCCAGTGAAGTCAGGATTTTCATAGGCTACCCATCTAAAGAAACAAAAACAGTGATCATTATCACCCCTATTTTACATATAAAACTGTCATATAAATATGGGTAAATAGGTATCATATGGAAACCTTCATTTGTTTTACTAATCAACAACCATAATATTTCTGAATCTCCATTAATCTTTAGGAATGGATTTGTCCACATGACAAATCAAAATGGTAGGCAAAATCTAAAAAGTCCTAGCTACTCAGGATGCTTAGGTGGGAGGATCACTTAAGCCCAGGAGTTCAAGACCAGCCTGGGCAAGATAGTGAGACTTCATCACCAAAAGACACACAAAAAAACAAAGTATCTTTACATTAACTTTGTGGTGTTCTTATTTATCAAATCCCTATTCCTTGAGGAAGCTCCAATAAGGGTATTTCTTTGTGTATTTTCCTAATTCTCTTCTAAGGAAACAAATTGAACTTTCAAGAAGAACCTATTCCTTTTAATAAACAAACAAAAATTCTTTTTGTTATAAACATTAAAATATTTCTGCAGAAAATTTTAACAGGAAGTTATGTCTCTATTATACAATAAAACACATTAAAAAAGTTAAATGCTAAAAAAATGCAGCTAATTAAGATTTTGTTTCAAACATTATTTCCAGCATCATAGAATGGTATAATAAGCAAAACCAAACAAACTCACAGAAATACTCAAATCTCTTGTGAATGTTTTCATTTGTTATCTTTTCAGTGATCTAAACTTGGAGAGGAAAATCAACAAAACTAACTATTCCTATGTTATTTCCTATTTAAAGATAAAGTCTTTGAAGGGAAAATGGTTTTTCAATTCTGTTGTATTCAAGAAAGATTCGGTGTCTACTCCTTAGTTAATTCGTTGATCTAATGATTGTTCCATAATACAATATATTGTATTCAGAACCTTCCAAAGTGCTCTCACATCTACTAAATTACACTTATCAAAGGAAGTACTGGTGTGCCCAATTTACAGATGGGAAAAATCTAAAGACAAAGAAAAGTTAATTCATTCATATACACTGAGTAAACACTGACTGCCCTTTTGCCATGTGCCAGGAACTAGACTGGCACTAAGAATACAATGAAAAAAACAAAATCCCTAAGTTCTTAGATGAGTAAGAAGCATGACAAGGAATTATTTGTTGCTGTTTGTTCTGAATGGAAAGTGACCTGTCCAAGATGACACAATCAATTAGTGGCCAGAACATGACCAAACCTACATCTCCTGAGGCTTACTTCTCTTTGCTTTGCCACCCACCTGTCATGTGTCTTGTGTAGTTTCCTTCCATTTACTGTTCTATTAAAGCATTCCTAAAACAATCTGTGTAGTTCATGCAGAAATCAGATTCAGATTTTACTAAGGGCCAATTTAAACAAAAATGTGAGCCCAGACATCACCAGGAAATGAACAGCCACCAAGGAGAAAAAGAACGCTGCAGAAATCTCAACTGGTAGTTAAGTAGCTCCAACAGTTTACATTTGAACACTCACCTCTGGCCATCTGACAGGAACTGCTATAAACACCAATCCCAGTCTCTTTCAGAAAATAAGGACACCCCATTTCTGAGCTTCCTTAGCAGTTTTAAAAACCTACTCTTTGTCATGATGAGTAACTAGAAGACCTTGTTCCAGCTGTGGTCAAGACATTAACTTTCAGGTGACTTTGAAGAGGCCCTTTAATCTTTGTGAAAATTTGTGTTTTCCTTTATAGGTAAGGGAGTTGGCTGAGATCCCAGCACTGACCTGGTGAGGTCACAGGCACATGGGTACCTGTAGTACTGCCTCTGCACATGCAGCCTGTGGCTAACCACATGCTGAGCAGTGACAGTGACAGTAGCAGGGTGCTGTATGGTGTGTGTGTTGAGGGAGGGGGATGTCTGCTTAGCAAGGAGATTAAAAAAAAAAAGGAACAGGACTTTTAAAAAGGAAAAATTAAGTTAAAAAGTCATATCTCAAAAAAGGTGTTCCCAGAAGGGCCTTGTAACAAGTTAGAGAACAAAGGGCTAAAGGGCTTTTTATCCCACTTTAATGTATATAGAGAAAAAAAGCCAGTAAAGAGCAAGAGATGAGAGAGAATGCTCCCGAGGTGAGTGGACAGCCACTAAGTCAGTCTGGGAGAAGCGTCTCAATCCTTCTTTTTAAAATTTTTTTCCCCTTTATTCTTGAATTAACAAATATGGGTACTCCAGTTCCCTATAAAACTAAAACAAACTACATGCAAGTAAACACACAACACTCAGGTAAGCCCATCTAATTCACCAAAGTTGAGACAGGAAAACAACTTATGAAGATGCTACATGAATTCAGACTGCTGCTGTTCTCCAAGATGCAGCCCCAACTGGATTCCATGAATTGTGTGTTATGGAGGGGGTCCTGGAGGAGGGAGAAGAAACCCAAATACACCATCTGAGGTGAGCATCTACTAATACTTGGGACTCAAGAAAACCCCATATTCAGGCTGGGGATGTGACTCAGTGGTAGAGGAATGTTTGCCTGCATGTATGAAGCCCTGGTTCAATCCCCAGCACCACCAAAAAGGAAAAAAAAAAAAAAGATATGTAAGTATTATTATACTAATGAAACGAATGTTGCAGAGTTTCTGTTTTATTTTAGATTGTATGCCATATTGGCCCAATTCAAACGTTTTCTGTACATGTGAATCAGGATGTTTAAAGGCTGGCAAGGGGCGGGAGAGAGGCATGTACAAGTGCTAGCAGGTCCTGGCCTGGCAGTGTAATGGCTCAGAATTACCAAACCTGCCCTTCTGTGGTAGGCCAAAGGAAAAAGAATTTAAGACAATGGCCCAGTTATTTTTTATCTATGCTCCAGAAAATTTCATTCTGCTCTTTATTTTAAAAAAAAATTAGCCCAGTTTCCATTATTTGAGGAAGAGTATAGCTCAGACCTAGAAATTGATAAGCAAGAGTTGTGTAAAGGAGTTTCTTCTGATTTTCCAATAAGAAATGGAATGTAGTTCCTCAAAACCTCAACTCTGGTCTCATAAGCATGCTTCCTGAAGGCTGTTTCAGAGCTAATCACAAGTTTGCTCCCCAGGGAATTTATTACCTGTGAGTTTCCTGGGAGATACTTTCACAGAACAAGAATTTCAAAAAATTTTATTTTTTTTCCTATAACTAATAGAAATAAAGAACAAACTAAAGAAATAAAGAATCAGCTAAAATGCTTATTAACCAATAAAAATAAAGCTATTAAAAGTAAAACCAATTTTCTTTGAAACTAGTAAGACTGAATAGTCTTCCTCATCTTGGCATACCTTACCCTTCCCACCCTATAAGGCCTAACTCGAGTCCAAACTCCTCGGGGCCAGAAATTAATCTCTCTCTGCTGTGCAAAGCACTTAATCTCCATCTCTTTTGTAGCAATAATTATATTTTATATAAATGCTGTAACATTTGTAAGGATATAATATAATGCTTTTGCACACAGTAGACCTTAATAAATATTTGTCAAGTGACAAAGGTGCATGAAATAATGAGGAGGCAGCTGGTCTTGGTAAGTATAGAAGCACTGCTTCATCCAAAGAATTAAAAAGGAAGTGGTGTGCATGTGTACCTCTCTTCGGCTTCCCCCACATCAAAACTCAACGGCTGCAATGAGAAAAAAAACCCAAGCCAGGAAATACAACTAGAAATGACTAATAATAGAAACATATAAAAGCCACATTTTATAAAGGAAACCAATTCAAGTAAACAGGGGCTGGGTAAAAAGGAAAGAAGAATGGCTCAGGGCATAATAATTCTACCTGTGCTAACAGCATAATATACATAAATGCATAATCTACATAAAAGGAAATGCTATCCAGCATCCTTTGACCTCCTTTGCTAAGTTGAATGACTGACTTGTGACTAATCAACACGCCAGATGAGTATCAAAATACACAACTGTTTTGCCAGACTGAATTGGTCTCTCTATTTCCCATCTGACTAGCTGTAAAGGCAATCTAAAATACCACAGAGTCACAGCACCAATTCAAAGGATTTCTGCTATACATTTCAGATGACATCTTTCATAGATGGTCAACTGTGATTCTAAAATACAAGGGCTCCAGGATAGGACACAACAGGACACATTTTCTAAGACTGCTAAGATCCAGAAGCAGCTGATATTATTCTGCAAGGATGGCAACACAAGCAGGAATCTACACGAGAATCTAGTGAGCATTTCTAATAGTAAAAAGTACTGTACATTAGGAACATCTCAAATATGCAGGGCTATTGTGGGAGGCGCCATGAAATACAACAGGTTTGAGGCTAGACTGATGCAAATAGGTTATGTCACTCATGACACCAAAAACTTAACATCAGCTGGGGTGCACTGGCACATGCCTGCAATCGCAATTGCTCCAGAGGCTGAGGTAAGAAGATAATAAGTTCAAGGCCAGCATGGGCAACTGAAGAAACCCTGGCCTTAAAATTTAAAAATTTTAAAAAGGGCTGGCAATGCAGCTCAGTGGTAGAACATTTCCCTAGCATTTCCTGGCTCACAGTCACTGGCAGGAGTCCTACCATTAACAATCTCCAGTACCACGAAAATTAAAAAACAAAAACCCTAACGTCAAACACTTTCAATAACAATGGTGTTAAATTATTTCATATAACCATTTATAACAAATTAGTACAGACATGAGCCTGGATTATAGGAATAATTGGGGGGGGGGGGCTAGGGCTATAGTTCAGTGATAGAAAGCTTGTCTAACATGCTCGATGCCTTGGGTTTATCCCAAACACTGGAAAAAAAGAATTCTACAACTCCCTACAATCACACCTGAAGTTTCTGCACATCTGTCATCTATCCTCACTTCTTATGTTCCAATAATTTCCTAAGTGGCTCCTGCAGGATGGAGGAGCCACCTACACCTCAGCGCTAGGGATCTGCACATCACACAGGCATGGCCATTGTGTGCATGTGATCCATGTTTGGGGAATCAGAGACAAACCTGGAACTTGTGAGGGAAAGAGAAAAACTTTCCACTGTGATCAATGAGTTGGGAAAATAAAAGCCAGATGTGACCAAAGGATGCCAGGTGACATGGACTTGCCTAGAAACAGAGCCAGCATAGAAAAAAGTTTAGGCAAGAGACAGAGACCAAATTCTGATGACAGTGTTTGATCCCCTACATCCAGCCATGCCTGAAGCAAAATCTTCTCTAGGACTTTTCAGTTTGCTAAGCCACAGAGTTCTATTTTTATCACTTGAGCCAACTGAGTTTGGCTCACAGTCACTGGCCTCTTGACTGGTCATCGTTCAATAAAAACTTGATTTATCATTAATAAAGCATTGAATTGCTAACCCCAGGTAGATTGAAACAATTATTTTTATGACCAAATAATAATGAAGAAACCTTTGGGAGCAGGTGTAGGAACATGGGAAAACATTCAACTTTGTTCCACCCTTGGGTTTTCAATGTTAGATTACTAATTATTTGATTCTCATCTTAAGAAATTAATGATATCCTAAAAATTGTAATTAATACTGGATGAATCCGAAGCCTCCTTGAATGCTTCAGTCTCCTGATATAAATAGTATTCATTTCTACGTACTTTATCACTCTTGAACTTATGTAGATTCTTACTTGAGAAGGCTTCTTAGACATGAATTAGAAAAATAATGCTGAGGGGTATTGCTTTAGGTTAAAAGCTAAAAGACCAATCAAGTCACATATTTTTATTTAATTTTACCGTAAGAAAATGCTATCAAAACAAACATTGTCACAGATGGACTTTAGCTTGTACAAAGTATCCCTTGCTGACTACTAATTTGGATTGGTAATATCTGCCTAAGGTATGAAAAATTTTCACAAATGGGTGTTTGGATTTTACTTCAATGTGCTTTAGTATGCTAATATTTTAAATATAATTTAAAGAGAAATACTAACTCAATCAAAGGATACTCCACTGCTTAAAAAACTTGCCCATGCAAATATCCTTGATTATTAATTCATTGAATCATAAATAAAATATAAGTTAAATGAAAAAAAAAGAAATTAATGATATTTCCATGAAGATACCCTGAAGCTTACTCCAACATTTTATTACATGTTATAACAAGTTTTTTTTTTGTTGTTGTTGTTGTTTATTTATTTTGCAGTACTGGGGACTGAACCCATAGATGCTCTACCACTGAGGTACATGCCCACCCCTTTTCATTCTGAGAGAGGGTCATGCTAAGCTGTCATGGCTAGTCCTTTGGGGACAATTTGCAATCCTCCTGCCTTAGCCTCCAAAGTGGCTGGGGTTACAGGTGTGCACCATGATGCTTGGCTACGAGAAATATTTTAAATCAGTTATGAAAAGGCATGGCAGTAAATATTAAGTGCCTGAGTTAAGGGTGAGCTGTTGATATATTTACTGAGTAGCCTATTCTGTGTCACAGACTTATTAGTTTAACATAAACCAAGGCAGAATCCATGTTTAAGATCCCAAACGGATTAGTTCACTTACACTCCACTCAGTACATTAATAGACTGTGTCTTCACTCCATATCCAGTCTCCTTTAAATTAGCAACAATTCCTAATACATCGATACTGGAACCTTTGGATCCAAAGTTTTTGTCACTGTACATTATCATGTGAGCATTTGAAAAATCCTGTTGAAAAAAAATATATTCAAAATTTAAACAGTAGCCATTTATTATTTAAAAAAAAGAAAAAGAAAAACTAAGAACAAGCCATTAGCTTTCCTTCAACTTACCCCTAATATAGGTCGTAAGGACTGAAGCTCTCCATTATAACCTCCCCAGTCTTTCCAATCCTTGTATTCTCCTTCTTCTAGCAAATACTGATGACCCACAAATCCAGGCTTCTCATAGGCAACCCAACTGCAATTGAAAGAACAGACATGGAACAGTGATTTTCAGATTAAAACTTTCCTCATGCACACATCAGTTTAACTGACAAATACCTATAGTTTTAAAGCTAGATTACTTTACTAACGCGCTCACTACTGGAATTCTCTAAAATTTAAGAGACTATGTTGAAGAACATAACCTAAGACACAAGCTCCTCAGAGGACTAAAAGGGTATGAGGGTATTTGAGATTATTTCAGCTGACTCAAGCGAACCCCAGCAAATAAAACTGGATAGGCTTTCCTAAAGTAATAATTCAAATATTTTGAGTTTTTGGCTATTTTTAAGACTAGTTCCAGGTTTTACATCTATAGTAAATGGGTAAGATCTAAAAATTACAAAAGATCACACAAATTAGAAAGCAAACTATAACAGTTCAGTATAATTTAGAGCATAATTCTAATAAACAAGACTGCAGATTTAATTAGTCTGGATGGTCAATTCCAAGTACGGGTCACAATGGGTGAGATAGAGGCGTGGGTAAAGCTGTTGAAATTCATCATGCCACAGAATTGGAAATAACACCTTTGGCAGGGAGGAGGACACATTTACTGCTTGTTTAAAGGAAAAAGAAATCCTTCCAGTTATGCCTGTCTACTTACATGCCTCTTAGAACTTTCATGGACCCCACTGATGTAAGGGGCAAGTGATCATCTCCAGTCACTTCTGTCTCATCAGTGACAATGCTACACAGGTCTGTTTCTAGTTCCATACATCTTCCTTCAAAGAAAGGCTTTTCATAAATAATAACCTACAACAGAAATAAGATAGACCAGTGATAACATAGTTTAAAAAAAAGCAGTAGGTCTCCCCACCTCCACCCACTGACCTGATGTGAAATAGCCCAGAGCCAGAGCATAAAAGACAGTTTTTAAATCACTGGATTTTGTTCAATGTTGAGAACCGATATGTAGAACTTTGCTTAGGACAGACTGTTATAGTTTACTAATTTACTTAGGACAAACTTTGCTTGTTTGCTTAGAAATCAGAATTCTAAAGTTGCTTTAAATTTTTTTAAAAATCTATACCATCAAAGTATGTGGCATAGATGTGGGAAATAGGAATAACAGCATTTGGGAGTAGGGAGAACTTGTCTTGAAAAAGTTTCTTCTTGGCTAACTGGCAAGCAGCAACAGGCCCTGCAATTAGTAAATACACCCAAAAATTATACATTGAATGCAACCATCAACCTTTTGAACCAGGGCTCCACATACTGTTAATGATAATTGTGCCATTAGCAGTATTTTCCAGCCTGGAGGATGGCACGTGTAAGTTGGGACATCTTCCTTTGGGGGCAACTATGTGTGGCGAAGCTTTATAGGTGAAGTCACAAAAGCATTATATTCATGGAGGTGGAGTGGAATAACACACGCACGCACACTCATACACACTTACCTTCGGATCTGTTGGGAATTCAACTTTACGACCACCCTGAAAAGAAAAATAACAGAGAAAAATGGTTTTTCATTGATTCCTTACCATTTTATATTATCCATAGAAGGTGAATCTCATGGTGTGATTACATTCCACTTTGTTTTAATGTATGTGAACTAGTGCTAAAATTACCAACAAAGCAATGAGGATACAGGAAGTCCACCTAGAACAAACCCACACAGTGGTCTGTATGTTCAAGGTGCACATAGAGTGTGTTTTTGTTTAACTGACAAGATTTCTCATTAAGAAAAATATGTATTTCTCATTTCTCTTGAAAACAATCCTAAGATCTGACATCTCGGGACCTAAACTCTCACAAGCAACAACCTTCACCTTCTGCACTCTTTGATCCTGCATGAAGTTCAGCCTTCAGCAGGATGCAGGCTGGGGTTTGCTGTCCCCACCATTCCCTGTGGTTGAACTCCCAGCCAGCCACATTTTTATTTCTTGCCTGGCTATTGGAGGCATTTGATTTTGCAATCCACCACCTATAAAACTGTTAAAGTTATAAAATAAACTATTAGATTAAATATAAAAAATCCCAGCCAGGCATAGTGGCACACATATATAACCCCAACAACTTGGGAAGCTGAGGCAGGAGGTTCGCAAATTTGAGTCCCACCACAAGTGTTTAGTGAGCACCTACTACAACACGGCACACACAGTGTCCCATGAGGGGACAAGAGAGTCACAGCCAAACCTATAGTCCCTCCCAAGCACAAGAGACAAAGACCAATGCAAAATATAAGGATAAGGTAGAGGAAATACAAGGCTAAGGCAAATCTTTTTTTTTTTCCTTAACTCATCTGCATTTATTACTGTTTAAAGCAGAATGTTGACTTGGGCACTACATATTTCCATTCACAAGCCTTACTGAGTTACTTTTTGAACAGCTTTGTAACACACCTAAGGGAGGTTTAAGCTTTGTTTCTTGAAATACTTTTCTTTGGAAAACAAGCCCTGTAGAGTTCCTCCCAGCCAGTTGTCTGTTTCACATACTTGGTTCTAGAGGACTAGTACATGCACAGTGGGTAACTATGGGGGATCGTAATGAGATGAAACTCAAGCCATTTTAACAAATATCTTTCTTTTAAACATCAAGGTCTATCCTGGAACACTTCAGGGACAAAAGATTTGGTCTGGTCTACTAAGGGATACAACTTGGTAGTGGAACACTTTAGACTACAAAGTTAGGTTACATGTCTTAGAACAAACATCTCAACCTGTTAAAATAAGCCAATGTGAAACTAGAAAAAGCATTACTAGCTCTGCTTTAGTGTAAGGCAAATCTTTAGGAGGACATCCAGCCCCAGGCCCTCCCTGCCTAAGTGCCACCCAGCTGAGTCTCCTGTCACAACTGGCTTGTCCTCGGTGTCCTGCCCTTTCAGAACTCTGCACCCTGGCACACACAGTACATTCTCTGGCACCTCTATCTACAATAATCCTGCTCATGGTTTAAGACTCAATCTGATCTATCATAAAGCTTCCCCAATCATCCCCCTCCTCTCTCACATCATCCACAAGTTGGAATTTTATTTGTCATTCCTCCTATTTTTCCATGCATGTTTAATCCTTCACTTTCTACACTAGGCTGATACTTTGAGCACACATCTGCAGCTCTGCAAGGCTGAGGCTGCCTTGAAGGCAAAAGACAGTCTTATCGACTTTTTGACCTGTAGCACCTAGGAAGTTATCATTTCTATTATTTCTATCCAGCAATGGGCCTCATGCAGATGAAGCACTGGGTTTGATCCTCAGCACCACATAAAAATAAATAAATAAAAATTAAGTTATTGTATCCATCTACAACTAAGTGTGTGTGTGTGTGTGTGTGTGTTTGTTTTTATTTAACTGACAAAATTTCTCATTAAGAAAAATCTGTATTTCTCGGGACTCAACTCTCATATACATACATACGTAAAGCCCGTTTGTTGCTTCAACATCACATCCTGTGAATTATCAATGTCAAGCTGACAGAGTCACCACCTTCAAGAACACCACATTTGATTTTTACCATTTTCAGAGGCCGCATGGATCCAATGTAGGCTTCCTCTGTATCCCAGAAGGATAAGTCAGGGTATTCTCCTGGTTCCAAGACAAAAGGGACACCTTGAAATCCAGGTTCTTCATAAATCAGCCATCTAAATAGGAAAGAAAGACAACTTATCATTTATTTCAGTGTTTCCTCTCTGGTAAAAAGGGCTCCTGTGACAAGAGGGGAAAGGAACAGAGGATGTGGCCCCATATGACGACGGTTGCACTTAGCTGATAGTGTCAGGAGGAACAAGCTGGGCTCCCCTTCCTGACTTCCTACATCTCTCCTTGGCTGGCTCTGCCTACTTGTTTTTAATTCATATGATTAATTGCTTCTAACTGTAAACCTTTCTATTACTTCCAAGTAATAAAAGGAGTTCTCTTTTTTGCACTGTATTTGGAGAGGCCCTCTTGGGAAATCTCAAGGACTGTTTTAAAAGGAAACACCTCATTTGTAACCTAAGACTGAGGAGTGCCACCTAATCATTTTTCATGCTGTCAAAATTAATAATAGCTAACATCCTCTTCAAGCTCACAAGGAGTGCTGCCCAGAATTTCATCTAATCCTCACAAGAATGCTACCAGGGAGGAATATTTTCGTCCCCATTTTACAGATGAGGTTCAGTATATCACCCCAGGCCACACAGGGATGATCAAAGCTGACTCCAGAACCAGGCTCCCAATCATTTTTTTATGGTATTTTTTTCTCATCGCAGAGAGTGCACCAAACATTCATTTACTCTTTTCATAGTTACTCAGGATCATCACCATGAGCATACTTAATGCATAGTGATGTCCCCGGAGGCTCTGAAGGTCTGCAGGGCTGCTTGTTCCCAGGCTGCAAAGCTTTTTGAGGTCTTGGTTCTGATTTTAATGACTGTGCAATACCACACCCTTCTACCAAGCTTGTCAGCTGTCACTTCTGCTTTAGTCAGGGAACCAGCGGCCCCACCCTCCTCTCCTGTGCTAAAAGCAGGAAACCATAAAATCACGCCTGTTAGAACTGCCTCTAAAGACTTCAAGGTCTGGTAAATTTGCTCATTGCAGGCAAGGTTCCGGGAAGGTGAGGCTGCTGGAGAAGTGACTTTCAGATGGAAGGTGTTAAGGTACCCCTTCGTGAGCCAAGACTTCTTGGAGATCACATAAACTCTCCAATCTGTTAGTGTGGTTAAAATGTCTGGCTGTGGTCCTCCACCATGTTATATGCCTCCCCCCACCCCCACAAGACACCATCAAAGGCAGGATGATCCTAAATGAAATCTTCTACCAGCAAATTGGGACTCTTAGCTTTTTTCTTCTTTGCAGTTGGGCCTAAGGCATGATTTTTAGTAATGGTTTCTGTTAAAGATTCCCCTGGGTAAATCAGTAACTTCTTTTAGACTTACTAATTACACAGGGATTTACAACTAGAATCTGACCCAAGACCTGTCAACACACACCAAGGAATGTTGGGAGGCCAGGGGTGGTTTACTAGTGGGGATCAAAGCTAATCTACAGTGTTAGAAGTCAGGAAAAGAGCAGATGTGGAGGTGAGCAGGGCTGGGAGGGGGCATGAATGGGGGAGCTTCTGACATGCTAGAATGTTCTACTTCTTGATCTGGTGATAGTTATACTTATGTATTCACTTTCTGAAAATTCACTTAGCTTATTCACTTATGTGTATATTTTTGTACAAATGTTACACTTGAGAATAAATTAACTGAAGGAAAAAAGAGGCTTGTCTTTTTGAATACCACTGTAATGCCACTAAACCACATGCAAACAGAGGCTAAGAAGGGGATACTTTCAACTTCCTTATGTTTAAAGCATGACAGTTAAGGATGCATTAAGTATTTTTGGAGTTCAAAGCTACGAGTGGATTCTGTACCTTAACTAATAGGAGTTGGGCAATAAATTCTGTTATTATGCTAATAAGACAAAGCCTTCAGAGTTCAACTCCTTCACAAGTGAATGGGCTTAATTCTTCATAAACAGGATATATGGCTCATGAATCATTCTGAAATTCTGAAATGATATTTACCCAAGCATATTTTTTACTAGGTCTTATAGTATTTTTAAGTTCTGAAGGAATTTATTCATCTGAAACTAAAATTTCATCTTCCTGGAAGCATGTGGATAAGTCATATAACATTTATAGAAGGAAGGCAATTTGGGGTAGAGGGGAAATTGCTAAAGAAAAAAACAAAGATACAAACTGTTATATTTGAAAAGGCCACATTTTAAGGGCACTTCCTTGGCAAGGGACCCTGCTGGATAACTCAGACAGACGTTTACAACACAGTGTGACTCATTCTGTGCCAACATGATACAGTATTCATGAGGTTATCAGGAAAGGGGGAAAGGGGGAAATTATCTTCAGGCAATGCTATTTCAGTTTCTAAAGGTACTCTTTCTCTTTTCCTGTGCACTTAGGTAATGAGATTTTGCCAATATACAGAAAGAAATACCATATACAGAAAGAAATACCACTTTATAGTTGTGCTTAAACTGTGCAACTATAAAGCATGAGCTTCTTTTTTAACAAACATAAATGTATGCAAATATATTAATGACAAATACATATGGATATTGATGAAGTAATAACAATAGTCATGCATATGCATATGAAAAATATCTATGGAATTACTTTTTTAGAAATACCCTTTGAGTCACCTAAGAAAAAATTCAGTCCTGTCTTATCCACTTGTTCTTAAAGAAGTAACTTGAAAATACCACCTAGCAGGCAAAGCTGAACTTACAGCATTTATAGCTGGATCCTTAAGACATGGTTGAACATAAGTGATGGCCATTTATAGAAACCAACTGGATACTTGAAGGATTAAATATGAACATGCCAAGCTTCAGATTATTCAAAAGAAGATGGGCTATGAATCTCAAAGGAAAAAATGCATGTTCTCTAATACAGCCAGCCTAAGTTCTTTAAAAAGTCAGTAGCAAGGGAAACAGAGATTAAAAGAGACTTACAGAGACAGGACAGTCAAACATATTAATATGAACTTTGACAGAATCCTGATTTTTAAAAAAAGAATTTAGCCCTTATTTTTTATTTACTTACTTTTATGGTGCTGAGGATCAAACATAGTGCCTCACCCATGCTAGGCAAGTGCTCTACCACTGAGCTACAACCCCAGGCATGAATCCTGACTTTACAAAAATAAAACAACTCCTAAAAGATATTCCTGAGGCAATTGGGAAAATGTGTTTATGGGCACAGACTACATATTGTCACAGACATGGTGCTAATTTTCTTAGATATGACACAGATAGCTAGGCAGGAGAATGTGATTACAAAGAGATTCAGGCTGAAGCCAATACAGTGTAGGGACATGATAGCTGCAACTTATTGTCAAGGGCTCAGAAAAAGATAACATGAATATGGCAAAATAATGAGAAGAAGATTAACATTAAACAGGGACGAGAGGTGGGAGGGAAAGGGAGAGAGAAGGGAAATTGCATGGAAATGGAAGGAGACCCTCATCATTATACAAAATTACATATAAGAGGAAGTGAGGGGGAAGGGAAAAAAACAAGGGAGAGAAATGAATTACAGTAGATGGGGTAGAGAGAGAAGATGGGAGGGGAGGGGAGGGGATGGGGGATAGTAGAGGATAGGAAAGGCAGCAGAATACAACAGTCACTAGTATGGCACTATGTAAAAACGTGGATGTGTAACCGATGTGATTCTGCAATCTGTATATGGGGTAAAAATGGGAGTTCATAACCCACTTGAATCAAATGTATGAAATATGATATATCAAGAGCTATGTAATGTTTTGAACAACTAATAATAATAATTAAAAAATGGCAAAATATTACCCATCATTGAATCTGGGGGTGATATGTGGGTGTTTATTGAACTATTCTTTCTACTTTTATGTATGTTTGAAAGCCTTTGTAAAAAAACAAAACAACATCCAAAAAAAAACCCATTGGGCTCTGAGGGCTAGGGGTGTAGCTTAGTGGTAAAGTGCTTGCCACTAAGGCCTTGGGTTCCATCCTTAGTATTATCAAAACAGAAAAACTGAGCTTCAATATGGTATACTCCACAATGAATGATTACTGCACAGTAATGAAAAAGAACAAATTGACATACTCATCAACAAGGGTAATCTTAGGAGAGAGGTTAGGTGCAAGATTCAGGGACTAGGACCAGGGTGGGTGACAATTTTCTGCCACAGTGCTGATAATGGTCTAAGTTATGAGTTGGCTGGTAGGCCCATTATTGGGCTCCATCACTTATACACACACACACACACACACACATACACACACACACATACACACACACACACACACACATATACATATAAATGTTTTCTGTTTATATCAAGTATTTCATAGTAAAAATAATCAAAGACTACCCAGGGAAAAACGTCCCCTTCACTTCATAATATCTATTTTCTAGAACATGTTCTGCTAACAACTAACCCTATCCTAGAGAAGGAGACCAAAGCCTATCTTCCTTGCTTAAATGATGGCATTAGACCAGATGCTATATACCCTATGAAGTTCTAAAGTTCTCTGTTTTTATTAGAAACATGCCAAAAATAAGTGTGTGGGGGATGCATGTGTATATGTCTACATGGTATGTGGCTGTGTGTGTATGGTGTGTAGTGCATGTGTGTGCGTGTGTGTATGCACACAGCAAATGCTGTCAGTTTTACCTTTAAAATGCACCAAAATCCGCCCATTTCCTGCAAATCACATTATCTAAGCCACCATTACCTCTTGTCTGTATGATTACAATTGCTTCTTTACGAGTTTCTTTCTACTCTGCCTTTACAGTCTATTTGTACTCAGCAATCAGAGTAATCATTCTAAAATACAAAGTCCATCAAAATTCTCCAAGCATCACTGGAGCCACTTTGAGTAAATGTCAATTCCTTCCCTAAGGCCTAATGGCTTGCCAGGACAGGAGGCTTTTTTCCTCACCCTCCTCCTAGCTTAGCACCTAGGCCTCTTAGCTTGCCCTGAAGGGCTCCCCCCACAAAAAGACTGTGCTTTCTGCCTAGGGCATCCCCTGTCCCTTCTCCTTCAGCTGACCCCATGCAGACTTTCTCACTTCCTTCAAGTCCCTGCTTAAATGTCACCAGAGACCTTTCTTCACTACTTTATCTAAATGGCATTGCACCTGCCCTTCTCTGTAACATTTCCTGTAGCCCTCACCATCTGACACATTACACACTTATTTGTGTTTGTCTGGTCCTACTGAATGGATAGCTCCATGACAGAAGGGACATCCAATTGGAAATCATAGTCCCTATTAAGTTACCTAGAAGTTTTTTAGTTTCTAATTTCTGAGAAACAAAATTCAGACTCTATAATCTCTAATTTACCCAGTTTGTACTTTCTACAAAATCAAATCATTATTCCAAGATAAGAACAACAGTAAAAGAAGATTTTTAGTACTCAACAGGATTCAAACACCATGATGAAGGACTGCCTTACCATTCACTGTACAGATATTCTACATCACTTTACAGGAGAGACTACATATCCTACTAATAAAAACGTATGCACATTTGCTGAATATGTAAATATTTCTAAATAATATGCATTAACACTGAAATAATATATTATGCATATTAGAATACATAAACAAAAAATCCTTTTTTTTTCTTTCTCCACATTTTTTTATTGGTGTATTATAGTTGTAAATAATGGTGGGATCTTTTGTTACATATTAATACATGCATACAACAAAAATAAAATCTTAAAAGGAGATGTTAAATATAATATAAAGAAGTTTTGGTGGCTTTTTCTCCCTACATTCAGTGGCTGCCTTTCACATGCCTTGGGCTCTGCACTCCCCTTTATGTGAATTCTTTAGCTCATTTTTGTGGTACTAGGGATTGAACCTAGAGCCTCATGCATGCTCTGCTGCCTGAGCTACACCCCCAGCCCTATGTTCTCCACTTGAATTTTTTTCTCTTTTTAAAAAAATTTGTTCTTTTTAGATATACATGACAGTAGAGTGAATTTTGGCATATTATCCATACATGCAGTATAACTTATTCTAGTTAAGATCCCATTCTTGTGGTTGTACATGATGTGGAGATTCACTGGTTCATATATGAATATAGGACAGTTATTTCCGATTCATTTCACTGTCTTTCCTATTCCCATCCCTTCTCCCTTCCCTTCATTTCTCCTTTGTCTAATCTACTGAACTTCTTTCTATTCTCCCTTCCCACTATCCTCTACTTTAGAGACCACATTCTTTACTGCTGCAGTCTGCACTTTTTATCCTAATTTCTCCCCTATCTGAGATAGTCCCATTTCCTTCAAAATATTCTTGCAGTTTCCTGTGATTTGTGACAACATCCTAGAGGCTTCTGACAGCATTGTGTGAAAATATGAAAGGAAGTGCCCCACATTTTGGCTTCCATCCCGCCTGAACTATTGGGGGTACATGCTTCAGATCACCTCCTTTGAATTACCACGAAGGTATATCTGCTACTCAGCTTTGAATGCATCAGATTCCTCTGACATGAAGGAAAAAGGCCTATGTTAAAAATCCATTTTCCTTCATACTTCCTCTAATAAATTGTTATTGTTTATAAGAGAGGTGAATCATAGTAACACAGGTGCAAAACAATCAGGACTTCATGTATTGTATTAAAAATACCATTCAGTCAATAATTACTTAGCAAGAAAACAAATCAGAAACCAAATATTGTTAGTATTATCTCTGATAATACAGGCATAAAAAAGATTCATTAAAACTATATTTGAAATATAACACTTACGTGCCCCAATGCACTTTAATGGAACATGTCTTCTGCATGACACCAAATCCCTGCATTTCTTCAGTGTCATCAAAGTAGGAATTCAGGAGTCCTAACCCCTCTGGTTCAGTAAATAAGTCAATTTGACTAATTCTGTAATCCTGAAAAAATATATATATACACATATATGATATAGATACAACAATTACACCATGTATTTAACTCTACAGTATGCTTGTTATTCTCTCTCTCTCTCTCTCTCTCTTATTTTTTGCAACCAATTAAAATAAGTTTAAATGTACACTTACATTTTATGGAGTGCCTGCCATTTTATCTCTATCCTGTTTGTACTCACGACTTCATAATATGCCTCTTTCAGGGTAGACACGCTACTTTAATCATATATCTTAACATTACATTCAAAAAATTCAGAAATGCATTTTTTTAGCATTCTGGAACATCATTCTCACATCCTCTCTTGCTTTCCTTGGTCACAGGAGTTCTGGCTACTTTGCTTAGAGGCAACTCTCCAAGTCCAGAGATCTTGATCTATAGAATGGTTGCCCTTCTCTTCCTCAACTATTGTTTTGTGACCACAAAACCACTGGGGTAACTCTCCATGACTGTGACTAGACCGCTATATGTTGGTTTGGTCCAAAATGTAAAGCCAAAACCCACATTCATGGTGATTTATGAATCTCCACACTTAGGTTATTGTTTCATGCCCTGCATAGCCAGGGTCCATCAGATACTCTTCAAAGGGCCTAATCAAATATTTATCAAATCTCTTCTATGCTGCTGAGCTGTGTGAACTATAATACAGAAGAAAGAAAGCTCATACATGCTTTGCTGCCTGAGCTACATCCCAGCCCTATGTTCTCCACTTTAATTTTTTGGGGGTCAGTTCAGGTGAGGCTCTTTTAAACATTACCAAAATGAGGAATTAATGAACTAAAATGGTAACTCTCTTGAATATATGATATGTGTTTCATGTTTCAAGAAACCATGCACACAATCTCTTTAAAAAAATGTGTTCCTGCCTTCCAACATGGTATAATTCAGAATGATTTAACCCAAGGGACTAAATCAGAAAATTAGAAACTGTTAAACAAAAAAGGTTCACACATCATTATTTAAAGTAGTAAAAAAGAAAGAAAAGAAAACCCAGAAATAACTTTAAGATCCACTGAAAGAGGAAATAATAAATGATGACATCCAATTTATGTACTAAATGATAAATAATATCATTTCAATGAGATATAACATTAAGCTAAACCTCAAATCACATAGCAACATGAAAAGCTTTCCTCTGCCAAAAATTGTTGATTGTTCTAGTTTTGAGGCCTTTTATTGCACTTCATGACACCCATATTTATCATACAAACTTGGAATTTTAATTTTCCTCTTGGAAGATCCATGAATCACATTTTTTAAAATTCCATGCACCAAAAAAGAATGATGTTGATTATACCTTGCTCATCAACAAATAAGAAATCAGAAATTTTATGCAATCCATAAAGTGACTTCAAATATCTCAAATAACAGTTTTTAAATCCACATAAAACCCCAGAGTTGAACTATCAATTGAATTATTTTTAGATTATGTTTCCAAAATACAGTATCTGTAAACTACTCAAGGTAATCAGAAATCATGCAGTGGCCAAAAAGACTAAGTAAAGGGAAAAAATAAATCTGTTCACATAGAACTTATTACAACCAGGTTACTACAAAAAGACCATTTGGGAGATTGGAACTAGGGTTCAGGGGTGGAAGATTAGTCTTAAGACAAATTTGTCTTTGTTTATTATGGAAAAAAAAATCTAACCAACTGAAAATTCTTTCTAACTCATTTGAAATGTACAATACTTAAATTATAGAACATTTATAAAGTATCAAATTTTCCCCAATCACTTATTTAATAAAATGAATACATCCCTCAAAGTAAGAATCAATAAACATTTATTCAATAAATATTTGCTGAGTGAATGAAATTCAGATTTACCATAACCTACCTGGACCACATGTCGGATTGAACCAATCACTACAGGTTTATCAGACTCTGCCTCCTCATTTCTTTCCAAAATATCTTCTATCCCCCAGAGACCAGAAAGTTCCAGTTCACCTTCTTCTAAGGGGATGGAATGTCCTTCAAAATTTGGTTTCTCATACAAAATCCAACTAAGAATAAAACACAGCAAAACCATTAGCTAATCTTGGTGAGAGAGGTTTTAATTCTAAACTATTCTGGTATATATATATATATATATATATACACACACACACACACACACACACATATATAACATTTATTATTATTATCATTGTTATTATAATTATTATTATTATATCAGTGACCAATTCTCTAGCAACTAAAATGGCACAAACTTTCCCTAAAACAAACTTTACTTGGTAAATGAAGCCTTTGATGATTCAAGAACAATATCAGGATCATAGAGAAATTGTTTGTTATCACTATAAACATTACAGAGCTATCAATATTCTATGGAATCACCAGTTAGTGGAAATTTGCAAATGATATGTCAGACAAGTGGATGTTAACTGTGGTGGGTTTTTTTTTCCTTAGATGTGTAAAAATCATGTCTCTTAAAGGAATTTTAACATATATTGGGGTCAAATCAATGAATCTTAATACAAAGGACCACATGCATACTAATGGGAAAAGTATCTTATAACTATTCTTCCCAATAACAGTCAAATGCTACAAAAAACTACATGTGGATATATGACACTGCTGCTCTTAAGTGTTTATACTTTCAAGAAAAGAAATAAGCCAGCAAGCTGGGCACAGCGGCACATGCCTATAATCCCAGCAGTTTGGAAGGCTAAGGCAGGAAGATCAGGAGTTCAAAGCCAGCCTCAGCAAAAGCAAGGCACTAAGCAACTCAGTGAAACCCTGTCTCTAAATAAAACACAAAATCAGGCTAGGGATGTGGCTCAGTGATTGAGTGTCCCTGTAACCCCCCCTCCAAAAAAAGAAGCCCACAAAATCTGCAAAAGAAAGAAAAAAAGCACTGTTCAATTAAAAACAAAACTTATGCAAAATTTGTTTTACTACAATTTTCAGTCTTCAAATTTAAGAATGAAAGAAAATTTATTTTTCTAATGTATTCATTCTAATGTATTTGTTGAATACATAGAGAAATATGTTAAAGTATCTAAAATCCTAACAGGAAAGGTGTTATACATTTAATCGAACAGAGGCCAAAAGAAAAGCTTACTAATTTTTAAACCATAGACTAGAGCTCTACCCTCTTTATTTCAAACAAGTTTATAAATAGGTACCAGAGATAAGTATGCCAGATCAGTGATTTTTTTCCAGTTGCTTTCTATTCAACTTCCTGTGCATTTGCAAGAGGCAATTAAAATGGTAAAACAATTTTAGAAACTGTCAAAATGTTTATATTCTCACCAGTCTCTTTATTTAATCAAAAATTATTTTTGTCAAAAATTATAAATTAAACTTTAGTTAAATGTACTGAACTGTCATGTATTTCTTAAAAGTCACATGTGGCCCAACAATATGACTAGTGTGTACATTTTGGGTTGGAGGGAGGGGCTGGAGATTGAATTCAGGGACACTCTGCCACTGAGCCATGCTCCCAGACCTTTTTATTTGATTTTGAGATAGGGTTTGGATAAGTTGCCCAGACTGGTCTCAAACTTGTGAACCTCTTGTCTCAGCCTCCAAGTTTCCTGAGATTATAGATGTGCACCACCACAGCCGACTGATCTTGCAATTCTTCACAACCTCATTTAAAATTCATCAGCTAAAAGTATATTAGGGGCTCTGATGTACAATTAATCCAAAGCAATGTTGTGTGGGATATGTGTTCTACTGCACTTTTCTAAATTTTCTATAATAAACATGAATTACTCTTATAATCAGAAACATGTTTAACCATATTAAATACAAATTCTTTCTTACTATACATACTATTTTCTGCATTGTACATTGATAAAGACATAATAATAAATAACTACTGAGAACCAAAAAGGTGCTTAAGAAGGTAAAACACACAAGCTGTACATCAGGAAGCCCAAGGGCCACTCTTACCATCCTCTAACAACTTTCACGAGTACTACTGGAGAGAGGCTCCAAGAACTGCAATCCTGAATATCCCTGAAAACTTCAATGCACTTCTCCGAGACATAGGGCTCACTGAATATCACCACCTACAAGAAAGTGGAAGTGGTAGCACTTTGCCTATCAGATCAAGATAAAAAATCTAGACTAGAAATAGAAAATAATCTTACCTTTCCAGGTCGGGGATTGAGTTTATTTTGACTACTTCCTCTCAGTGTCTGTAATGAGATGAATAAAAACACAACAAATAATTACAACTTTACATAGCAGTCCTCTTTTTCCCACCTATAATTCTTTAAGTATGATTAAATTTACCTCATGGTTTAACAGTTTTGAAACATGTCCATCTTTATGCCAAACTTGTATTAAAACTCTTTTGAGTTTATATAATTAAGAGCTTCCCCTAACCAGCTTGGTGGCACATGCCTGTAATTCCAGCAACTCAGGAGGCTGAGGCAGGAGGATCACAAGTTAAAAGCCAGCTTCAGCAACTGAGTGAAGTCCTAAGCAACTCAGTGAGACCCCGTCTCTAAATGAAACATAAAATAGGGTTGAGGATGGGGCTCAGTGGTTAAACACCCTTGGATTCAATCCCTAATACCAAAAAAAAAAGAGCTTCCCTCTGCCCCAACTGTTTTTATCATTTCAGGTTTTCTTCAATTAAATGTCTAGAATATTTCCACCAATGCTAGAAACTCAGGGCCCAAAAGTCACACCTATGTTTTGTCAATTCACAGAATAAGAATCAACTGAGAGATTCTAATTCAGATCATCTCCGTGTAATCTCAAGTACATAAAAAGAAATTGGAATGTACTAACCACTTATCTAGAAAGAATTGAGTCAGTTTTATGTGTTCAGACACTTTCTACCAGAATCTGTAAATATTGTGTTTTCATAGTAACATCTACTAGTTTAAATAAAAATGAGTATAGTGTATTTCATAGCGTACACTGCACATGGTATATTTAATACCCCCTTTCTGATGAACAGAATACCTTTTATATGACTTTGAAACTAATTATTTTCAAGACTATCTGACAAGTAAAACCAGAAACACAAAAGACAATAAAAACAGTAATTATACATGTAAAAATATTACAAAACATGAACTACTTTCAATGCTGACCAGAATGCCTCTTCTAGACTAGCCTTTGATCTGACTGCTCTTACATCATACCAAAGTGGGATCTGTCCACAAGATCACAGGAAACCCCACTGGAGCATTATTACAAATCAAAATAGCATATACTTATGTTTTTACATGCGTACATTAGAAGTGGACAAACTAAAGGAAATACCTACAACTTAAAGCAAAATAATTCTATAGTCAACAAAGGATAGGACCTACAAAAAAACATTTTTTTTTACAAAAATTATAAAAAGTCCTATGAAAAAAAAAAACCCCAAAGCATTTGGTTTTTCCTTTTTACTCCATCTGATTAGATTTTCATAAGGAAATTTTATATATGGTGTTGTCAGACATGTCAGATTGTCAAACAACAGAAGTGATCTAAGAATAATTGTAAAAGAACAAAGTTACAATGAATGGGAAGTAGACTAGCAGAAATTTTGTTCTTGAGAGAAAGAGTTAAGAATCTTATGATTTCTCAATTTTTTTTTTTTTTTTTTGTACCAGGTATTGAACTCGGGGGAACTTGGCCACTGAGTCACATTCCCAGCCTTATTTTTTTTTATTTTATTTTATTTAGAGACAGGAATGCGCTACCATGCCTGGCTAGGAATCTTATGATTTCTGACTGCTATAGGCAAATTCAGTTTTCAAAGTATGATCCAGATGTCCCTAGAAGGTTCCCAAGATCCTTTCAGGCTGTCCATGAAGTCAAAGCTATTTTCAAAATAACATGAGGCAATTACCCCTTTCCATCTCTCTCTTCTCAGAAGTGTGCAGAAGAGTACAAGGCTCTGTGACATGTGACAATAGATTGCTTTGAAGGTTAAGGGAACGTGCATTTGTGTTTTCTGGTGTTTCAATTTTTCTCTCAATGTTAATTTCTAATATACTAAATTCTGATAGGCAGAAACCATATTTTATATAGCTTTAAAATGTAAATGCATCCTAAGACCAAAAAGTCTGAAACCCACGGATTTACAAAATCACATGAAAGAGGGGATCTGTACCACCGTGGAAACCCATCTCTACATTTCACAAGAGCTTCCAAATCACAATCTCTGATGGGATTGTTGCGAAAGCCAACACAACACACTGAATCATACTGCAGTGCCTTGGCCAGATGAGGAGAGAGCGAGGTGTCTTCTGCCTGGGCAGTCTATGGTGGATCATGGTCCACGCTTGCCAGGTAGCTGGCTCACAGGTGGACCACAGAGATTCAGTTCCATTCCTGTTTATTCAGTTCCACTCTGGTTTCTAGGTGAAGAAAGCTGAGCTCTAAACCTGATATTCTGCCTTCCTCTTTCATTGTCCTCCCTCAACTTGAGTATCAAGCTTGGTGGCAAAACGGCACAAATTCACCTGAAAAAACCGAGGAAAGAAAACAACCTCTGGGGACGGGGCTAGGGCTCAGCAGTAGCGCTCTTGTCTGTCATGTGTGAGGCACTGGGTTCGATTCTCAGCACCACATATAAATAAATGAAATAAACATGTATCAACAACTAAAAAATAAAAAAAAAATAAAATAACTTCTGGCTGGGATATTGCTCAGAATATATGTTTAGCATGCACAGGTCCTGGGTTTAATCACATGCACACACAAACAGGCAAAAGGAAAAAAAAAACAAAACTTCATACAGTCAGGTGAAGAAGATGGAGAAATCATAATTGTCCCTCAAAATCATATGTTGCTGTCCTCTCTATAATATTTAAAGAAAGATCTAATGTAAACCAAAAATTTTCTGCCCTAAAACTTTGCAGGAAAACATTTTTTTTCCTTGATGAAAACTTATTCCTAGTAAACAGAAAATGCTTTCTCAACTATAGGGGATAAATACTTACAGGAAGAATAAAAGTAAAATTTCACAACCCAAAAGAAGGAAGAAAGAAAAGCTTTTGTTGGCTGTGTAGGGCTTTCCCAATAGAGGAAGCTGCTTCACAAATCTTCAGAATTCTAAGAATAGTATGGAGTGTTTTTACACCGAAGAGGTTAAGAAAAAATGTCTTATCTACCTCTGAATTCTCAAAGCTTTTTTTCTATACTTGTCATAATACAAGTTGCAAACTCATATGTGCCATAAAATATGTAGTTCACTTGCCCTCCTAGATCACGCAATGTCTTGAGAAAAGAGTCTTAGTACCTTTTTTTCTTGGGCCCTGACAATTCCTTCTACATAGAAGGGTTTCCAACAAAGGATGAATCAAAACTTCTGCGCCCGAGCATGACCATTTCTAAAGAACAACATGAACTGCTCATCATCCCTCTCTCCTCTAGCTTTATCAATACTCCAAATAAATGACACCATGTTGGTACTTACCGTGGCATCTGACAATGGCATTCCAGAAAAAGAAATGCCTGGGTCGTACAGGCTTGATTTGAAAAGACCCATGAAGTCGGTATCACTGTTTCCATGGTTTGGCAAGTTGGATTTAAGAACACTTTCAGTATGATTAGCCTTTTCCATACCATCATTGTTTTTCAGTTTGGAAAATTCTGAAAATTTCGATTCTGGCAAGTGTAGATTGCTTCGTGAATTCAGGTCTTCTTTGTTTTCCTCTTTTTGCAGGTGTTTTTCCATGTGGCTTGGACTTTTCAGATCTGAATGAGATGCATTTGCCGAGTTGAAATTGAAGACCTTTAAGGAGTGGTGAGGTGGAAGACTTGGCTGCTCTTTGTCTAAGCCACAGGGCGGGGCACCCTCCTTCAGGGGCTGTACCACTGAAGACCGAGACAGAGAACTGTTCTGAGAAGTGCTGAAAGAAGTGGTCATACTGTTGACTGATGTCACAGAGGGAGAGAAGACTTTGTCTTGTGGCAAAGAAGATAACATGCTTGAGAAAAGCGCACTCTTCTCTAACCTTGATCTCTTAACTCCACCATTGGTAATGTCCCTGTTCTCTTTGTCATTTTTTTCTAAAGTGGACTGAAGTTCACTTTTTCCATTAGTAGTGTTAGTGTGCAAAGACTTGAAGAGGACACTCTGCTCGGTGGATGCACGTTTGGGTCTCAGTTTGGATTTGGGGTCGAGGTTCTGCATCAAATGTAAAGCAGGTGACATTTCTGTCTGGCTTTCCTTCTTCTTCCCCAAACCGAAGGTGAACACATTAGGGTCAAACACCTTTTCTAAATTGTCCTCATGAATAGGAGGCATAGCGAAGTGAGGGGCAGGGGAGTTTGGCATCCTGGTCTTCTTTTTCTTCTGAGGCACACAAATTGTGCTGTCCATATTTTTTATAATTTCCGTGAATTTTTCCATATCAGAGGAAGAATCAAATACACTATCATCACTACCAGCAGAAACATTCAAAAGACTGGTAGGGGTGTCCTTGCCATTCACCATGTTTTGATCTGGCCTCGGAGGAGTTTCTGAATGATTTCTGCTGGTGGGAGAGTTGACAGGGCTACACTCAGCCACCGGGTGTTTTTGGCTGCCCTGACTTTCAGCCTGGATAGGCAGAGCTTTCTCGAACTCTGGTGGTGTGACGTGTGGGACAGATTTTGCCACATGTTCCTCTTTGCCATGAGTGCGTTTGGGTGATGTGCCCAGGACTTCCTCTTGCTGGGGAGCACAACTTGCAACGGAAACCACTTCAAGTTCATTACTGTGACAACTTGGCAACTGCACTTCTTTAACTTCAGAGTTTTCTGAAATGATCTGGGAGCTCACCTCCTGAGGGCTCTCCACAGGAAGAACGAAGGACCTGACCTGGACAAGGACCTTGGATGGACATTCATTTACCACAGCTTCTGGGCTGGGCTTTGGGGAAGAAGGAGGGTTTCCTTCTCCTCCTCCAAGTTTGGACAGGGGAATTTTCTCACTGTGATGAGACACAGGCAAAATACACCCATTATGGTTTTCTGACGCTTTAAGATCAGTGCAGGCAAAATTGCTCATGGGAGCTTGAGCACATTCGTCTTTGGGAACATCCACAGGCAGAGGAAGAGAAGGCTTCTTGAATGACTCATCCTGGGGCTGTGAGTCAGGCAATGTACCCTGGGGCTTTGGAAGTGAATCTTTGGCATCAAGAATTGTGGGGGTGTCTTGTGCTGTATCAATCATATTTTCAAGTCCAGGTCTTTTGCTTTCAGCAGCCTCAGAGTTGTCCTCTCCTAAGAGCTTACGGTCCTTGACAGGAATCATAGCAGCAACCACTGGTTCTGAAGAACAGCCAGCATCTGTTTGCACATCTGCTTTGTCATCTTGGTTAGGCTGGGGACCAAGAGCTTGACCTTCGGTGGGCTCCCCTCCCATTTCTCTGGCTGCTGAGAGAATCTCTTCTTTAGGGAGAGTGACTTTGGTTTCTGTAGAGGGTTCCTTCACCACCACACCATTATGGTGATTATTTGGCATTATTCTCTTTTCTGGTTGCTCCATTTCCTTGGCTTTTTTGGCTAAATTCAGCTTTGCTCTCCCAACAAATGTCTTATTAGAGGGAATGTTCCTTGTGCCTCGAATGTCAGTGTGTCTTGGACTACTGTTCACCCGTTTGTTTTCAAATAAGGAGATTTTGGTAGCAGTGTTTCCCTTATGAACTGGCTGGCTAAATGAGTTATGCTCATTTGCTAAACTGTCAGGATTCTTCGGGGTTTTCAGGTTTAGTTCCACGTGTTTGGGTTTGGCAGGGCTGTGAGAAAAAAGAAGTAGGGTAGTTACTGGCTTAGTTTTAAAAAGCAAACACACAGGCCATTTTACTAGAAAAGTATGAAAAGCCAATATCTTTCTGATAACATTTTTAGTGAAAATTTTTAAGCTATGCTAAATATGCCATCATTTATTTTTAATGGATGTTTTGCTTGCATATTAAGAATGAGAAGATTATATAGTTAAGAAATCCTAAGGGTGAGGGGCTAACAAGTTTACTAAATGCCGACATATATTAATGCTTGGCACTAGAGTCAGAAGATATTACAGGATCTGAAGAATAGTAGAACAAATTCAAGTGCTTAATGCATTCCTGTACTTAAAATACATAAATTATTTCCCCAAACATCAATGGCTTTTATCTTAATTCTCAAAAAAACTCAAAAGATTAGATTATTAAAAAGTTCATCTATTATTGAATGTTGTTCAATAGTATTTTGTTCCCATCCTTCTTTAATAAAAATTTTGATTACATTGTGTTCACTATAGGAAATTTGAAAAAGACTTTTATAATCATTCATAATCCTACCACTCAGAAGATACCCCTGTTAATATTTTAGTTCATTTCCCATCTTTTTATATACATAGTTAAGTATTTTTTAATAGAGCTGAAGTAATTCTGTTCATAGAGTTTGGTATCTTGTCTTTAAAAAAAAAAAAAAAAAAGAAAGGAAGCTTCACCTTTCTGCATTAAAGTCCATTATACATTAACCATAATTTAGTTGTTATTTATTCAGTTGTTGGTTTTGTTACCACTTACCAGGCAAAAGGGCTCCCTCTCTGTCACATTTCTTGGATATGACTACCCCCTAATGGAAATAATGGCTTTGGATGTACACAGTGCCTTCTTTCATAAAAACAAAATGTGCTCTGTTGGGCATGTGCTGGCTCTAGTTCTGGCTCTCACACTAATTATCTGTATGAACTTGGTCAAGTTACTTTACCTCTCTGGACTCTACCTTCTCTATCTTTAAAGAAAAAAATAATAACACCTAGATGGTTTAAACAGACTTGTTTTTATTTTCCCCTTACATACAGTTGAAAGAAGTCTTGAAGTCCTCTTTAAGTCCTTGACTGGGGTCAGTAGAGACTGCAGAACAGGGATGCCCACCTCCTTTCAACCAATCACTTCCTGCTTACCTGTTTTATATATTGCTTCTATGTGGCTTTTCTAGAAGAAAGGGTTCTAAAGATTTTTTTTGAATTGCTATAGTGTTTATAAAGTGGAAGAGAGAAATAATAACCACTAACAGTCACTGATTGCCAAGCACTTGAGAAATGCTTGGTTTACTTAATGTACAGCTTTGTATATTCTGTTTTAAGGTGAGGAAGTAGAGGCTTATCGAAGATAAGTAACTTGCCTGAGGCTGCACAGCTAGTAATTGGCAGAGCCAGGAAGCAAGTCTTCTGCTCTCAGACACCATATTCCCATCCACTATACATGCTGCTTCCTTTTCAGGGTCAGGCTAGACTGGCCTGAAAGACTGCTCCTCTTTCCATCTTTATCACTTAAGGAGTCAATGAGTTATCAGGAGATCTATCAGATAAGTTGATCAGATAGTGTATTCTCATAGAATACAAAAGTGGAAAAGGACAGAAATTCCTTGCAGGTGGAGCTTCCAGAAGGAACAGGCAGAATAACTCTGGGGGAGACACCTTATCCTTCTGGATAAAATGAGAAGTCTGGGCTAAGTTGCCAGCAAGTCCTCCTCAAAAGAGAATTTGGATTTTGATTTTTAAACTTTATTTAAATACTAAATTTTATATATACTCATAACTTTCTTCCAGGCATTGCTTTCCCCATTGACTTCATAAAATATTGAGGCTCTCTTATTTTAGGCCCACATCTTAAATTTGAAAGCAAAATTTACTTATAAGCATCTCTTTAAAGATTAAATTGTAAAACCAGTGAGATGATTACAAAAAGTTTACAAATGCTGTCTCAATCAATGAGGGAGAGCCACATAACAGGGAATATACATTTTTAAAATTCCCACCAATCAGCTCAAGGAACAGTCCTCAAGTCAAACATCAAAGTGTACCTTTGCATGTAAATGGAAAACACCACAGGTTAGCCAATAGCTAAGGATAGGAAACATCTGCACATTAAAGATTTACACCAGATCAAAATACCTTTTACAACCAGACTTTCTGTGCTATTAAATTCTGCTACCAAGAGTCACTGCAATTAACCTAGTTCAGACTGATTAAAAGGAAGGCTCCCATAATTCATGTTGTAATGCCTTCATTAAAATGTGAGAGGGGAAAAGAATCTGAAGTCTAAAAAGCCAAAGTTATTCTAAGAGGAAAATTCTCCCTTCTTTTAAACTTATCATTTTAAGAATTTCAACATTCATTGGTACAGAACTTGGAAGAAGTAATTTTTCTAATACTATAAAGAAGCATTCAGCTTCTTTATACTGTCATTATTTTTCAGGGAATATACAATGGTTTTTCTAACTCTTCAGTCTCAAATTGTTTTTTAAATATAACCTGATTAACATCGTTACTTGCAGTATAGCCACAGGAAGCATTAAAAGGGTCTGAGAACCCCTTTAATTTGACCCTCAAACAGAAATGGGTCAAAGGACTAGAAAGAATTATTAATTTTCCATCTCAAATAGTTTACCAATTCACCAAGTGCGAGGCACTGTGCAGAACAAAATTAAATAAACCGAGTGGCAAAGAAAAGTTTTAGGTAGAAGCTAATCAATTCTGAGAAAAAGACAGTTGGTTTAGTTCAATAGAAAGCAACAAAGGAAGAAGAGTTCCATTGTAAGAGCCACTTCCTGCTGTTTGTTCACCCTATTCCTAAACAGTATAACTTTTCTGGTTTTTTCACAGCTCTCTCCTGATTGGAAGACAAGTGAAACGTCCTTAATCTAGTATACAACAACTTCTCTAAACTCACACTTAGGAGGTTTCAGTGTTGGGTCACACTGGTCTTCTGCAAATAATGAGCATCATTCACAGCTTATGTCTCCAACGCTACTGTTACAGAATAAATAGCTGACTATATCAAAGGTCTCTAAGTTGGCAGCTGGTAAGGTAGCTCATGTTATTCATTAAGCAAATCTTCCTCAAGTGTTTACCAGACTTTCTACTCCAAAGCTTACTTCTCCAAGAAATCAAACAGAATGAAACCATTCAAGAATGCTAATGTGAAAATACCCGCTCACTTAACAAATGTGTGAATGCAGGAAAAACTAGAGCACCGTAATCATTTTTCACCTGTGCTAACTGGAGTGCGGGATAGGAATGGGGGAAGTTTTACATCATATCCTGATCCTGCCCATCTATACAAATCACATTTACCCTCAAGGCACTAGCCTCAGTTCCTCCAAAAATCCCTCAGTGATTTTGTCCTCCCTTGCACTCCCCCAGCCTTCACAGCAACAACATCCATTTGGCAGTTTTATCAGATATCACCTCACGTTGTTTGATTTGTGTGCTTCTTTTGTGCCAGAAGGGGCCATAAACATTTCAAGGGTGGCATGCTGAATCATATTTATACTATTTTCCTCCCATAGTACCTAGAACAATACTCCGCACAGAAGGTACTCAATAAATATTTGTTAAATCAATTAACTAACTACTCATAGTTACAGTCTGTTGTTTTGTGCCTTCTCACTTAGTAAATTATTTTCCAGTAAGAACACTTTTTTCTTTACTTCAGTAACTGAAAACTGATTTTCAACCTGGGAGCAAAAATAGCAGGCTCTCTAACATCAGAGAAAGAGGCAACCAAGATTCTTGTAATAAGAAGTTATTTTGTTGTTGTTTTTAAGAGCTTTAGGGCAATGCACTAAGTTCCACAGTGATAGGACACAAGTCAGAGCTACTGAATATATTAGTGTTTGCTCCATATATATTTCAAGAATGTCTTACAGGTATGCCCGTGTACATTTTGAATAAAGGCTATAATTAGCTCGTGTCACATCATTAAGTCTTATCTGCATTATTCACATAAACAGTGAGCCTCAAGGGATATCCTAATTTTTATATCAATTTAACTTAGAACTTATATTAATAAGAATTATTAAGATGTCTCCCCCATCTTCTTAAATCTTAACTCACATTATTGATTAAGGACTGGGTCCTTTACTCTCAAAAGTTCAACACAGAGGAGAAAATTCAGCACACAGACAATTCTTCCACAAATGCAAAGACCGTGAACTTCTCAGAGCTCCCCACCCCCAGCACGTCTGCAGACACACAACTCAGGACCAATTCCGCAGCTACTTACAGGGTCACTTTAGTGGTCACCGTCGACCTGCCCACACCGAAATGGTTCCTGGGCTTTAAGCCGTCGGCATCCGAAGATCCGTACGATCTGCCCAGGTCTTTGCTTCGGCCTCCCTCTGCCCGGCCATCGAAGTGGTTGGGGAACGGACCCCTCTTGTGCTCGGGCTTGATCTCTGGCAGCAGGGAGCTGCTCTTGACCGTGAGCTCACGAGGAATGACCCGGGCCGCCTCCTCCCCGCAGTCGGCCGCGGTGCTCTTGGCTACGGAGCTGGGGTCGGACGCCGGCGCCCTCTTGGGTGGGGACTCCTTGGCAGGAGACCGCGGGCCGCTGGCAGGCTGGCTGGGCACAGCCTCCGGTACGCGGCTCCTGCCCTTCCTCTTGGTGGGGGACGAAGCCGGGAGTGGTTGTTTGCTCCGGTCGGACTCCCCTCGAAGCTGCCCTTTGGGGCCAGGGCTGGGCTTGGACTCCGAGCCGGCAGCGGAGGCAACGCCCCCGTCGAGGGCCGCCCGCGGAGATTTCACTTTCTTTTCAGCAGAGACATTCTCGGTGGCCGCATGGAGCGCCACCTCGTCGTCGAACACCGCGTCGTCTCTCGCCGCGCTCTCGGGCAGAGTGGCGTCTGCGCCAGGAGAGTCGGTGGATTTCTGAGATTTCCTCCGCCTGCCCGATCTGCGACCGCTGGATCTCCTCTCCATGTCCTCAGAATCGCCGCAATCTTCGGCCCCGGGAGTAATCACCACAGGTTCTTCCACCTCCGACACCTCAGTCTTACTCAAATAGATATCCAAAGTCAACACTTTGGCGGGGTGGGCGCGATCGCCACGCGCGGCTGTGCCGCTGGCCTGCCCGGAGCTACTCCTATTTTCTGTGCACTCGGCAGGACAGTCACCTGGCGGAGCAGATGCGCCTTCACCTGGCTGGATGCGCGGGTCTAAGCGCAGCAGGGAACTTTCTTGCGCACCCACGCTAGGGGCTTCCTCAAGTCCTCCGGCGGATTGCTCCCGGGTGGGCGACCCCAGCACACTCCTCGCACCTGAGGCTGTCTCCTGTTCACCTCCAGTGCCAGGCAAAGGGTCCGCCCCCAGACTGCGGGAGAGCGTCTCTGCGTGCTCTTGCCTAGAGGAATTCCCTGGTGTGGAATGCGGCTGCTTGGCAGCGGTGGTGGCATCTGGGAAAGTCTCTCCCTCGACCTGCAGAGGTTCTAATTGGGGTGAATCACTTTCATGGCACTGCTGCACAGCCGCTGCACTGCTGCTTGAGCAAGGTGACGGTTCGGCATCAGAGGGGACTGCCTGGACACAACTCTCCGAATGCTCGCTGTCTGCCTCCAGAAAGGATCCCTCCTCGCTCCTGTCTGTCCGCTTTGGTTGGCTGCTCTGAGACTTACTCTTGTCGCTCTCGCTTTCAGGGAGTTTAGAAGAGGTTATATCTTTGGGAGAGACTGATTTGACACTTGGGCTGGTGGGGCTCTCTAACCCATTTCTGGTGCTCCTTTTCTTTCCTGACGTGAATAGAGTGCCAAGTTTCCCCAAAACAGGCTTCCTTCTGTTGTCTTCTGGTGGTTGTGCTCTGGACTGGAAAATAAAATGGAAGGGAAGAGAAAATATAAGAATCTGTTTTTCCCCTTTAGTAGCATATTACAGAACTACTACAAGCTAAATGGAAGTAGAGTTTCTAATTGAAAATGCGAAAGTTGTGTCTTTTTTACGTTTTTTCCAACAAAATTCTCATTTTACTTTTTGAATTTTTCTTAAAACACCACAAGTTTTTCAGCACTACATTACTTAGATAGCATTTCCTTTTTTAAAATTCATGTTTTTTTAAAAAAAAATTCGAAAGGTCCAAATAATCATATAGGCAAATGAAACAACTCCAGTTTTCACTAGCTTGTTTTTTTACTTCCTTCCTCAATAAAGATGCATTTTCAAAACAGCCATACTGTTTAGTGTATGCAGCAGCAGTACACTACTAAAGCATCTTAGGAAGTTTTTCCAGAACACCGTTCTTTTTTTATTGGAGGGAGGAAGGGTTAAAAAAAAATCATAGCCCTTCTCCAGAAGGTTTAAAAAAAAAAAAACTGGGTTCCACAGACTTGCAAAATGAAAACATTAAGCAAACTTGAAATCAAGCACCTGGCCCCGCCCTTAGCAAATCAGCGGCGGGGAGAGGAGGGCGCTACTCTCCAATGGGAGATGCGCGCGAGCATTCAAACTCCCGGAGCGATTACCCCACCGCCGGTCCCGCCTCTTCCGGGCTCAGTGGAAGGTTTCTCCCTCCTCCCTTTCCACCGCGGATAGTAAATAGGAGGGACTTTGTACCAAAAGGGCGCGAAACCTCCTCCATACACCTGTCCCCTTGCCAAGGGCACAGAGCTGCGCGCGGGGCTCTGCCCACTCAGCCCGCGCGCTGGGACCCGCCTCTCACACCCCGCGATGCCCCAGGTGCGCACTGGCTGCAGTTCCTGGGACCCGCCCGCCAAGGGAGAGGTCCGAGCCGCCTAACTATGCGCCTGGGTCCCAAGAAGCAGAAAAATCTGCGCTTCTAACATTTCCTGGAGCAAAACGGCCGGTACCAGGCGCCTCTGCCGGAAGCCTGGAGAAACCTCAGAACAAATAAACAAATTCGCCAGTGGGCGAGGCGCTCGCCTGGATTCGCCGGCGCTGGAAAGGCGGAGGATGGTGGAGCCAAAGGGCGGCCAAGGAGAGGAGGAGGCCGGCTGGGAAAGGGACCTTGGCTCCATAAGAGGGCAACCTGTGCCGGATAATCGCCCCTAGTGACACCGAGCTCTCAGGTGTGGTCACAATCACTTCAGAATTAACTCATACACTCAAAACCCAGATGGTAGCTGGTGAGACGGAAAAGATCTCCACCTTTTCAGGAAGGTGAACTACATTAACTACAGGGAGATTTCTAAATCACCCTAAAGCAATTCCATTTCATTTGAGTTACAAGCAGCCAATGGAGTTTGAATATGGAGGGAAATTAAAAAAAAAAAAAAAAAAACCTGAGCATGCAATGAACAGGGTCAACAAGCATCTTCTAAGACAGTCCTGGCAGTGTAACATCCTGTAGTTGTGCTACCTACAGCCTAGTGAGGTAATGCTGTTACCTCACAGAGGGACGAGGGAAGGAAACTAGGAAGACCAAGAGACTGTAATACAGTGTATTTGTAGGAGCAATAAAGTCGGGAGTCAAAACCTAAGTCCCATAGATTTTTATTTTATCCTCCCGTCAGCCCTTAAGGTAGGGAGTCTTTTTTATGCCCATCTGCCAAGGTTACTTATCCCTGTCCAAGGCACCATGTCCAGTAAAGTCTTTCTGACTCTGAATACAGAGTTCTTTGTTTTACTGCTGGACTGGCCATCAAACATCCTGAAAAAGTAGCTGGAGAAAATAGGTTTGAGTCTATTGGTTGAATTCCAGTCCCTGTCAAAATAAAACAGCTAAGTGTCTTACTCCATCCTGCCAATTATGTCGAAATTCATTTTTCTCATGCTGTGAAGGTGCCTGATCAGCATTAGAATTGGCATTTCCTCCCATTTTTGGCTGTTGTTTCTTCACAAAACTAGTTGCTTACTCTTCAACTCGTCTATAACTATTTGACTAACCCTTGGCCACCCCAGGGGCAGCCTGTTTATCGCTTGCCAGATTGTTCAGTTGAATTTTCTAGGTTTTTAGAAGTTTGTTTATACGCACATCTTCATAGCAACTTCATTCATAATGGCCCCAAACTAGAAACAACTCAAATGCCCATCAACTGATGAGTGGATACACAAATTGTGATACATCTATACACCAAGACTACTACTGGGCAATAAAAAGAAACAAACTTTTGAAACATGTTACTGAGATAGATTCACTCTCCTGGAAAAGAGAAAAAAAGACCCTTGGTAGAAGGAGACCTGGATCCATGAGCTTTGAAGGATAAGGAAAACAACAACCCCCAGAGGAAGAAGGGGAGCACTAACCCCCAGGGAGAAAAAGGAGAACAATGGGTCCCAGGGAGAGAAGGAAAACCATTGGCTCTGGACTTCTACCATTTCCCAGCAACAATGGGCTTTGAACTTTCACAACTGTTCCCTCAGACTGTCCAACTGACATATTCTGCTATGATTCAAGTCTAAATGAACCCTATAAAACTCAGGCCCCTCTTGTAACCAGTTGCCATTTTCCTCCTGAAAATGTGCCCCTCCAGTGCTTAATAATACATCACTGGTCTGTTCCCTTTTATTTTTGTTTTTGAGCATGACCAGTCATACTTGTCTCTTTAGTTAGATGAACAAAACCTTCAGCATATCCCTGTAACAGGTCAACTAAAACAAAACCATCATTAAAATGCACCAGATTCAAAGACTTAACACAATGTGCCTACCACAGATTTATAGGTAGACTGCTTAACTGAAAAGAAACATTCTGAACTCCAAATATTAGCTGATTGACATGGGGTTTTTTCAAAGTAGATTGCTTGAGAACCTGAACATTTCTTCCTAGGAAAATCATACACACAGTCACAGAGCTCAACCCTAGTGTGTCACTTGTCTTCTCTGTGAGACAAGGGGCACCCACACCCTGGCTTTGGGGTATGTATACCCTTGAGGTCCTCAAGTAAATCGTTGCTTGTGCCTTGCTTTTGACATATCCTGGAATTATTTTCAGCAATGTAAGTTAAGACCGCTGAGTTGAGGTCCCTTTGCCCTCTCCTCTAAAATACCTGTCTGGTGACATGACAACATGGATGAATCTCAAAAGCATGACTACACTAGGTGAAAGAAGCCAGACCTAAATGGCTGCATACTATATGGTTGCATTTATACATCTGTGACAATTCAAATCTAATACAAAATTATAGAAAGTAGATCAGTGGCTGCCTGGGATCAGGGGTAGTAGGTGGATTGTGTCTGGGAAGAGATAGAAAGGAAATGTGGGGCAGTGGAAATGTTCCATATCTTGATTGTAGTGATGATAACACATGAGTGCATATGTTTCAAAATTAACCAAACTGTACACTTATAATAGGTTTACTGGTCAGGTGTTGTGGCACATGCTATAGTCCCAAATACTTGGGAGGTTGAGGCAGGAGGATTAAAAGCCAGCCTGTGTAACAGAGTGAAACCCCATCTCTTTATTTAAAAAAGAAAACTGGTTGGAAAAACAGAGATCATATAATAGGCAACCTTAAATAACTGAATAACAATTTGTAAATAATCTGATAATAGCAGAGAGTCACTAAAGTTTTCTGAGCAGCAGATTAAGAACACCTTATATTGGATACCAACAGTGCCCTATAGAGGGCCAATGGATATCACTGTGGCTTTTATGACTGTAATCCTTGGTCATTGCCCCAGATAAAAACCTTTCATTGGAAAAAAAAAATAGTTGGAAATGGTGGCACATGCCTGTAATTCCAGCTATTCGGGAGCTGAGGCAGGAGGATTGCAAGTTTGAGGCCAGCCTCTGTCTCAAAACACAATTTAAAAGGGTGGAGATGTAGTTCAGTGGTAGAGCATCCCTAGGTTCAATCACCAGTACTGCCAAAAAGTGGGGGGTGACGGGGGTGGGGTGGGATCAGTGATGGAGATGAAGCTCGGTGGTAGAGTACTTGTCTAGCAAAGTGCAAAGCCCTGGGTTCAATTCCCAATGCTATACACACACACACACACACACACACACACACACACACACTATAATTTGTCATATAAAAATTATATCCATAAAGTTTGAAAAATAAAGCTTTCACTGAGAAATAGCAGAAACATAGTGTGTGGCACAGTCTGGCTTGGGTACACATTTCATGGTTCTTAACGTAGGGAAGTGGCCCTAAAATCATTTCAAGGATGAACCCATTTACAGGGAATTCAGTCTTCTCCCAAGGGAAAAGTGGATCTCCAGTAGCATGATATCTCTGAACAGGATCATCTGAGCAGGGCTCACAGTGCCCCATTTCTCCTTAGTCACATCCTCTGGCAAAACCCCTTCCTGAACAGGATATACCTTTCTTTTCAAACAGGGATTGTTTGTTTCCACTGTTCACAGAGGAAGTGTGGCAGTTGAAGAATGAATTAGATGGCCTCATGGTTGTCAAAAAGTGTACTTTATTGTTCTTTGGGGTTTTGTTGTTTTGTTCTTTTAGATTACAAAATGTGTTAGTAAGTATGAGCTTTTGGTTTTGGAGTATTATACCTAAAATAGCAGGCCACAGACCCAGTACCGTCTCCCTCAACCTTGATGATACTCTATTAGAAAGGGGAGGGTTTTGTAAAGAGACCATCAGGGTCCGTCAGGCTGCTTCATGCTCCCCAGATCCCCTCCCAGCACTCCAGTCTCCACTGGACCTGGGGAGGACCCTGACTGTTCTCAGGCTAAAAGCTTTCAGAGCCTATGCCATGCTGGGACTTCCTCCGTAGTTATCTTTTGACCATGTGTCTTTTGCTCACCTTAAGGCACACCTTAAGGCACACTATGCATAATCTGTACTTGGCACCCTCGAATCCATCACCCATGCCCTACAGGATGGAAGCAATCTAACGTAGAACTGTTTAAGAGATGGCCCAGGAGTTGTGTGCCAGATCTGTTCTAGAGTGTTCTTGTTGGCTAATATTAAATGTGGCTCATTAAGGGACATCATAAGCATTCTCCTAAGATGAAACTCCAGCAGTGTGTAGAGGCCCAGGCAGTACTGGCTGCAATGCCATTCTGTGAATCTCAATCTTTTTGGTATCACAGCATCTGCTATCTGCAGATGCCACTTAGCGAACATTACCTTTATACTGTTGTGTATAATTTCAGAAATTTGTGCTACCTCTCCAATTTGTGAAGAACTAAAGGTTGGGACATACACATGCCAGGGTAAATTGTCAGTATGCTGCAGTATATCCACGATGTCTAGGAACACAGGCAAATCATATTTATTGTACTTTGGGGTTTTGTTGTTTTGTTCTTTTAGATTACAAATTGGAGTTATTGCTTCAAATTTAGAAGCATCAAAAGTCATGTTTGAAGGTTGAAGAAAAAATATGTTGAGCACATTATTTGAAAATTTAACTGTTTAAAAGG